>NW_005365764.1:1457328-1471618 GCF_000412655.1 Myotis brandtii
CCCGGGTGGGAGTGGGCAGGGAAGCCCCGTCTACCCTCGCACCCGGGACTCCCACACCAGCGCGCCGGCTGGCCAGGTGGGAAGGCGGGAGAGCCGAGACCATGGCTGAATTCGTTCCTAAAAACCAGTACCGCTTATTGGGTGATATTTTTGTCTCTATAGCTCATGGTAAATATGTAAATATATGATTGTCTGGCTAAGTTAATGGTATAGAAAAGGAAGACAAACCATTTCGCGTGTTCCCAAGTTTCTGTAGAACACTGAGATGATTTTTTGGGGGGAAAAGGTAAAGTAAAAGCCGGGGAAGCTCACTATGTGTGTGTGGGGGGGGGGCAGGGGGGGCGGGGGGTCTGTCACTTTAGAGGCAGGGGCCTGGGGGCTTGCTTCTGGGGAATGCACCTCCTTGGCTGCCCTCCACCTGGAAGTGCCAGGCGGCAGAGGACACAGGCCGAGGCTGATAACGGAGAGCAAGCCGCCACCGGGCCTGGAGTGTCCCTGATGGCTGTGATCTCTGGGGGCCACCGCCATGGCCTCCTGCTCCCCGGCCACCGCCTCCTCATCACATACAGGTAGCACAAGGGGAGCCGAGGTCTCGGTTGACCTTGAGTGGCTGCTTTAGCCCCCAACCACACAGGCCTCCAGAGCTGCGCCTCGCGGCCTCTCATTGAGAATAGACTCTATATACACACACACACACACACACACACACACACACAGCACTCCCTGAGTCCTTCCTGCTGTCGCCAGGCCGGGACCTGGGGCCTCTGGGAGTGTCTCCAGCCCATCTGTTGAGCACCTGCTGAGGGATTGGCATGTGTTGGGATCGCTGGTCCCAGCAACACCCTGCCAGCCAGGACCGTGAGCCCCATGTTACAGAAACTGAGGCTCAGAGAGGGGCCGTCATGGCCCAAGATCACACGGGTCAGACTTGAACTCAGCCTTACCCTCCCCAGAGCCGGAGGCTGGGAGGAGCCGGGGGGCCTGCAGCAAGGAAGAGGAACCCCATCCTTCCACCTGGGAGGGATGTTTTGTGTCCTGGACCCCATGCCCAGGTCACACTTGAACCCTGAGCTGGACCACAAGCCCTCCCTGATGGGGCAGCACCCGGTCTGGGTCCCCGAAAAAGGATTGCAAACTCCATGCCCCAGGGCCAGACTGGCAACACCACGCGTGGGAAACATATGGTCTCCCGATCGTTTTGGTTTTAAGAAAATAATAGTTCAGGGCAATGATTCCTGATAACCTGTTAGCAACCCTCACCCTGGACTCCTGCTCCTTCCAGCGAGGCCCAGGTTGCAGCCGCCACCGGACATCTGCTTGGCTCTGTTACCTCAGCCGAGAAGCCTGACCTCTCTGAGCCTCGGTTTCTCGTCTGTGAACTGGGAATCAAGCAGCGCCTGCCTTACTAGGTTGCGTGGGCCAGGGGAGATGAGGGCTGTGTGGGGCAACCCCGGGTCCTCCAGGATCATTCTCCTTAGGAAGCTCAAGTCCTCCCATGGTCGCTCTTTTCTGCCTTTGGATTTCCCCAAAAGCAGATCAAGGACCTGGATACGTGTCATTTGAGAAGGTCTCTAAGGAGAACCATAGGGAGTGGGGAGGTCGCTGGCCAAGGTGTGTCAACGAGCAGTTGCTGCTTCCGGCAACCAGGGCTCACACATCTGCAGAGACTAGAGCCCACTTCAGGACTGTCCCCAGATGTGGGGGGAAAGGGAGGCGGAACTGGGGTATTTGTCTACCAGCTCCCATCTGTCACTGGTTGAGAGTCACAGGGGGCAACCTCTGGCCAGAGAGATGTCCTGGGGGCGCTTGAGCCCAAGTGGTGGGGGCTGTTACTAGAAGCCGCAGGTGCCGTCTGGGGCAGCGGAAGGACATGACAGGGGCTAAATGCCCATGCCAGTTCCCTAGCCCCTGCCAGGTGCTCTTGTCATCATCTGTACCCACCCTGAGGCCACACCCAGGCTCCGGAGTTAGAGATGGGCCGGACTCAGCCCTAGCCCTGTCACGGGGGAGGGAGGGAGCTCGCTTTCCAGATGAGCGCTGAGGTAGCGTCTCCTTGCCTTCGTAGGAGCCCAGATCAGGGAATTCAGCTTGGCCAGAGGCTGGGAAAGCTTCCTGGAGGAGGCACGGTTTCCTAGCAGAACCAAGAGCCACAGACTCGGGTCTTCGTACTGGGACCTCACCCCCACTCTCCCCTGTTCTCCGAAGCTCCTGGTGGCTTTGGTAGCTAATAAGGAATTGCTGAGCTGGGGCCGAAGCCTGCCTCCTCCATTGCCCTGCACCCCAGAACAGCCGTCCTCTAATCCACTCCCCTGCCTCTGGCGCTCCTGAGGGTGGGTAGTGAGGGGAGGGGCCAGTTCTGGGCCTCAGACCAGGGGGGTGGGGGGAGGGCCTGCTTTAGTTTAGTGAGCAAGAAGTTCCCAAAGCTTCCAGAATGCCTGGAGAGCTTGTTTTAAACATGGACACAGGCTCCATTCAGACCTCAAGCCAAGACTTGAGCTTCTGTATTTTCAGGCAAGCACCCCAGAACCTCCTCATGTGGCCAGTGGATTGGGGCTGGAGACCCACCCCCTGCTGAGCTAGTGTCACCTGCCCCCCCCTGGGGGGGCGGGGGTGGGGGGGGGATCGGCCAGCGGTACTTCCTCCTCCCACTGTGGGCTTCCCCGCACCATCCCGCACCATTCTCCTCGGACCTGGGGAGCTAGGGCTAAGCAAAGAGACTGAGAAAGAGGAGACAGCCTCCCCAGGGATGTCCTCCTGACCTCTTTGAGCTCCACCCTGAAAAAACAACAACACCCACCTCTGTTCCCTGGAGAGCGTGGGGGAGTGCGGGGGCTCCTCCGTGACTAAATCTGTGACCTCCCATTCATTCATATGCATGGATCAAATTTTGGAAATGCAATTAATTGCTTGTTGTTGTGTCTGCTTTAATTATTGTCGTGTTTTCTATGCACTTTACATAACTTAAGGAACAGTTGGGGAAACAAGACCGTGGTGCAGGCCAGGGCTGCGGAGGCGCTGGGCTCCGTCCCCAGCCGGGCAGGCCCTCTTCCCATCTGTCATTCACAAGCACATCCATTCATTCTTTGACTCATTTGTTCATTCATTCTCCAGTCAGCCAGTCATTGATTCATTTGCTCGGTCATTCAGCTATTCATTTACTCATTCATTCATTCCCTTATCCAGTGAGTACTTATTAGCATAGCCCTGTGACCGGCTCCAGGAGAGGTGCCAGGAAGGCCACGGTAAGCAAAGCAAGAAGGTCTTTGCCCTTGAAGAGCTGACACTCCGGTGGGGAAAACGGACAACAAACTGATGCAATGACTACACATAGAGGGAGGATGGTCAGGGAGGACTTCTTGGAGGAGGCACCATTTAAGCTCACTCCCTGACTTACTCATTTGTTTATTCATGCACTCAAGCAGAGCCGGCGCCGTTCCTGGAGAGGGTGAGCGATGGAAAGCCCAGTTTTGAGCCAAGACCTAGAGGGAGAGACGACTGGCAGCCAAATGATGACAAAGAGGTGGAGGCGATGTGAGCCAAGAGAGGTGGGCAGGTGTGCTTTGGGAGGAGGCAGGGAACAGGTCTCCCAGGCCCCGTGGAAGGTGACTAGCCGGAGCCTCTGAGGACAAGCTCTGGGCCCACGCACTAGCTTCTTTGAAGGGGCCGACGGGCAAGTCCCTGTTTCAAGGACTGGGCACCGTGGTGGTGGCAGGGAGGAGGAGGTCTGGTGACTATGTCCTCAGTTCCCAGTCCCCCAGGCTGACTCTAATTCTTGCTTGGGGCCGGAGGGGGCTTGGTAGGCTGGGTCTTGACGAAGAAGCAGAAGTTTATCAGCAGAAAGGGCTCCCCAAGATGAGCCCTGCACGTGCAGAGGCACGGGGGCAGGAGGACCCTGGCCTTGGCCTGCTCGGAGAGGGGACGATGGAGCCTTAGGCCCAGGAGGTGGGCGATGAGGTGGCTGGATCACAGGGGGCTGGGGGTGAGGGGGTGGGGCAGTGCCAAAGGGAAACCTGAGCGAGATCCTGAGATCAGTCAGGAGCCATCGACTGTCTACAAGCTGGGGAGGCACCTGTCCGAGCTGAGCATCCTGTGTTGGTTTACGTATCCCGTGGGCCTGGCCGGGGATATGGTAGAAAGCCGGGCATTGCCTCTACCCGTGCAGTGACAGTGACTCCACGGGGGCCAGATCAGCTGGCAAAAGTGCCATCAGGGTGACCATCCCAGGTGCCCAGGAGCCCAGAAGAGCGGGTTAGGCTCAGGAAAGAAAAATTAAAAGCCAATAACACCTCGTATTTATCAAGTCCTTCCTCCACGCCAGGTGCTTCCCATTCGTTACCCCATTAATAATAATAATAGGAGGAGCAGCAGCAGCCGTAATAACTAACACTTATTTTGTGCCAGCTTCTTTCTGTTCTCTGCACTTTTACCCACGTTAATTCCTTTCATCTCCACAACAACCCGGCGAGGTGGGAATTATCATTCCCCCCATTAGACAGATAAGGACCGAGGCTCAGAAGCCGGGGGACTTCTCCAAGGAGCAAGTGGCTGAGCCAGGATGCGAACTCAGACCCTCCCGGTTCCACGGCCCTGCTGCCTGCGTTCTGCCCCCCACTCCGTCACGGGATGGGCTGGGGGCACAGGACGAGGGCGTGGGCCTGGCACGGAGCACCTGGGATGAGCCGGTGGCCCCATCCTCTCCCCCCAGCGGCTTTGGGCTGCCATATTCTCCTTCTGCTAACGGAGGCTGGTGTTTTATGAACCCAGAACCGCAGCAAGAGTCTCCTATTAATTTATTGGTATTGCTAATTAAACATCATATTCACAAATGTAAATTTCCTAATGGCCTCCCTTCCATTTCCGAAGTTTCCTTAAAGAGCCTTCTTGTTATGGTTGTCAATTGAAACCAATTAAATCTCCCCAGATGGTGGGCTGTGGCTGGCTCGGGGGTCACCGAGCGGCTCCGGGACCTCTGGACAGGGTCTGGCTGGGGCCCTTCTTGACCACCAAGGAGAACTGGACGAGGGGAGAACGGGGAGAAGGAGGCAGAGAAGGCCCAGCCCTGAGCTCGTGGGTGTCGGCTGCCTTCTCCCTGATCT
Source organism: Myotis brandtii (assembly GCF_000412655.1). Classification (NCBI taxonomy): domain Eukaryota; kingdom Metazoa; phylum Chordata; class Mammalia; order Chiroptera; family Vespertilionidae; genus Myotis; species Myotis brandtii. The sequence goes on from NW_005365764.1 coordinate 1,462,425, forward strand.
CTCCTGGTTAAGGATGGGCTTACCTCCCGCCTGCGATATGGTTGCTGACTGGGGCCCGTAGCTGTTTGCAAGGCTGTGCTGGGGAGGCCAGGACAAGGATGAGGAGTGACAGGGTGGTGAAGGCGGAGGGAGGAGAGAATCCAGTGGGAGGCTCCAAGAATGCCAGTGCTTGGAGGGATCTTAGAGACTTTTTACAGTAGAACCCCTAGTTTGAAGAGTGGGGAAACTGAGGCACTAGGGAAGAAGTGACTTGCCCAAGGCCCGCTAGTCATTAGGTGGATGAGTTGGGGCTTACACAGGCCTGCTTCTGATTGCTTTGAGAACTGATGAGCCACATGCTGTCACTCCAGAAACAGGTACACAGAGACTGCAGGGTTGCAGGGACCCTCCTCTGTCCCAGGGTGCCCCCCCCCCCTCCAATTCGGTCATTGCATGGTGCTTAAAAGCAACAGCTCTTGAATCGGAGGTACCCCTTTGAGTCCCACATCCAGCAAGCTCTCTGCCTCTCTGGACCTCAGTCTCCCCATCTGTAAAATGGGACAACAGTCTCTCAGCCAGGGCTGCGGGGAGCACCACACAAAGCATGTGAGCGAGTGCTCATAACGTGTGGCTGACGTCAGCATGGGCCTCCTCACATCAGAGCCCGGTGGGCCCTCGGCCGGGCTACCCAGGCAGGTCGGAGAGGGCGAGGCCGCACAGGTCTGGGCTTGGCCTCATCTTTGAGATAATGGTCACCACTTACTCAGCAGCGTGCCGAGCTATCACACCCATCGTCTCTGAGATTCTCCCCAGCTGGTGAGGGAGGGGCTGTCCTTGCTCTCTTTTGCAGATAGGGAAACTGAGGCTAGGGGAAGTCGGTGAGTCGCCTGGCCTGGGGTTCCCTGCGGGGACGGCTCTCTGCCCCCAGCGTCTGAGTGGTAACTGCGCTGCCTTCGCTGCACAGCTGCATGAGATGTATGACATGTGAAAACAAACAGGGCCCCAGCTGCCGGGAGCACTGGTCCCTGTTCTGCAGCTTCCTTGGTGGGAGACCTGGAGCCCGCCCTCCCCCTGCCCCACTGTGCAGGCAATGCCGTGGGTCCCCTCTGAAACATGTCAGAGGACTGATGGTCCCCGCAGGCCGGCCGGGGACACCAGTGTCCCCTGCGGTCAGCACTGCCCGTGCCACTCCGACGACTCCAGGGCTAGCGTCCCTTCCTTACACGCCTAAGCATAGCCTCTGGACGGGCGAGCAGAAAAAGGGCTCCTGTGGGGGAAACTGAGTCAAGAAGCCAAGGCATTGGCAAGGATCCGGAGGGTGCAGAAGCCCCCTCCCTGGCCTTTGCCCTGGTGCCTCTGGGGAGAGCTGGGAGATGGTGAAGGGCACTGCCCAGATGCCAGGAAGCATCGACCTCGGCCCACGTGGCTTTCGTGTGTCCGTGTCTTTAGGGGACCAGTGGGGAATCTGAGTGTTTTTGTTGCTGCTTGGGAACCTCCATTAGGGAAAGTTTTAAAAATACACTCCATTGTTGTCTATTATTAATGGTAATGACAGAGGGAGCGAGCTGCTCGTCAACTCCCTGTTGTCCCGGCTCCTAATGTGCTGGGGTGGGGCGGCCAGGCCCACAGCCTCACACAGCGTGTGCTGGGCTCAGGCACAGGCTGGGCCCCGGGGTCCAGACTCACAAAACATTTCCTTATTGAGTTAAAACACACAGAACCTACGATGTGCCGTTGTTAGCGTCTTAAAGTGTACTGGCCAGTGGCGATAAGTACATTTCCCATCTTATTCAGCTACCCAGTGTCAGAACTTCTGCATCCCCCTCCAAAAAGAAACCTCACGCCCATTACGTGGTCACTCTCCATTTTCCCATCCCTCTGGCAACCACTAACCTGCCTGCTGTCTCTGTGGAGGTGCCTGTTCTGGGTTTGCCCACTCTGTGTCCATTTCCCGCTGCCCTCCCCCGCCCCCAGGAACCACCACTCCACTTCCGTGCGGAGGGAGGAAGTGGTCTGTTCCAGGTCCCTCATGTAGACAGATCACGCTCCATCTGCTTTTGGTGACTGGCTTCGCTCACTGGGAACATGGCTTCAAGGTCCACCCATGTGTGGCTTTTTCCATTCAATGGTGGGAGAATATTGCCTCGCATGGACGTACCGCATTTTGTGTATCCATCCACCCATTGGGGGGCATTTGGGTTGGTTGTTGCCACCTTCTAGCTACTGTGAATAGCGCGCTGTGAGGTGTGCAGATTTGGAGCAGGTGTGACCTGGATTCTGGGTAGGGCGGTGGCTTGGTTCTGGTGCACGGATATCCTGATAGCAGATATAAGGGCGTCCACATATGCTGGACATGAGGGCGTGCAGACTGCAAACCCCAGCTCACGGCCCGAAGGACCACCTGGGTGTTCTCATCAGGTGACGGGCTTCCACGGGGTCCAGCCCTGAGCCCAGGGAACCCATCTGCAGCTTGAAAGGGTGCAGGTTCCTGATGTGGGGGAAGCGGGTGGAGAGCAGCCCTCAGACGTGACCCGGTGGGCGGTGACCAGCTGAGGGCCCCTGTGGGCTGTTACGCAGGCAGAAGTATTTCCTCTGTGTGGCAGGACCTCAGCACGTAGGTCACAGAGCACAAGGTCAGAGAAGGACAAGGCCTCATCGTCCAGTGCAAGCGCCCCACTCAGGGCATTTCAGAGATGGGGAAGCTGAGGCCCGGAAGAGACGTGAGCTCTTCATTGGTGTCGCCAGTGCCCTCATAGCTACCATTGCCTGGCACTTCCCACGTGCCTGGCACGGCGCTCAGCATGGCCCCTCACACCACACGCCTAGTGAGGGGAGTCCTAGTCCCATTTACTGGAGGGGAACATGAAGGCTCGAGGTGTGAACCCAGCGCCTAAAACGCAGAGAAGGGGCAGAAGGGTCGCCAAAGGGAACCAGAGGCTTTCAGGCTAAACCCATGCCATTGTGGCCAGTGTCAACTGTCTTTAAGGTTGGCACCGAGTTCTCTTCACCCAGGGCGTTCAGCACCCCAGCTCCTTCCTGCTGGCATCGCCATCCCTCAGCCTACCTCCCAGCCAGAGGCTGGGCTTCTCAGGATATGGCATAGACAGTGGCAAGAGCACAGACATGAGTGCAAATCCCAGCTCCGCTCCGCGGCAACTTCCTTCATCCCACTGAGCCTCAGTGTGCCCCTCCGTAAAGTGGGACGCTTACGGACACCCACTGCAGAAGGCTGTTTGAAGAGTGGAATGAGTTGCTGTATCCACGTGGCTGGCGCAGAGCTTGGCACACAGTAAGTGCTCCAAAAATAGAACCCAAGCAAACAAGCAGGGCCCCCACCCCTGGCCTCCCCACCAGGCCCTGCGTGCGAAGAACTAGAGAGGAGACCACCCCACAAATCCCGGAGCCTGGGCTCCCCTCGGGGATTCGAGCAGAGAAGGAGCCATCTCCACGGGATGATGGGCGAGGCACCACCTTAATTCCACCTCCATCAGACCTCCTCCAGGAGACGCGACCCTTTCACCTCATCAATATTCAAGAGCTTAACAAAAAAAGCTATAACCAGGGAAGTCAGAAATAATGGAATGCAGTATTGATTATTTTATGGTGCGATTAGGGGTAATTACATCTCTCAAATTTTATTTTAATGTTACTTTCTACTACTTTTAGCCTTTTAAAATTAGCCCAAACATCCCCATTTAATGGAACACACATGCCTTCAATTTCAATGTGAAATACTTTTTTTCTGCTAAAGTGTGACCTCAATATATTTGAAAACATAAATTACCCCATGTATAAACCATAAAAAATGAATGATGAATTTAATTCTGGTGAAGCGTGAGGGATTGAGGAGGCAGGCGGCGGAGGTGCTGTTTATCCAGAGCGGAGGGGACAGTCGGAGGCGGGAGGGGGGGGCGGGGGCCAGGGGGGTGCCTGACCTTCAGGGGCAGCAGGACTGGCTCAGAGCTGTGGAGGACATAGGCCAGGGAGGACTGGGAGGCTGTGCCTGCCCCAGTGGCCTCGGTCCCTGCGGGTGAGCTCACAGCCGGCCCCTCTGCCCACCCCCCACCCCCAGTCAGTTTCCAAAGCACTTGCAGTTTCCTGGTCTGGCTTGAGCCTCCCAGCCTAACTCTGCCCCTAACGGGGAGTGCGCTTGGTCGCTAATGTGCTGTTGCTCCATTTTATTGGTTCCATTATACAGATGAGCAAACTAAGGCCGAAGGGATTCACCTACAGTAACTGGAGGAATAAGGGCCTCCAGGGCTGGAGGCTGGCTGCGCTCTGTAGCCCAAGAGCTTCCAGCTGTCAGAGAGGAGAGCCTGTTATAACTGCCATGTTCCTGCGGACATCAGGGCAGTGAGCAGAGTGACCGAGGACACAGGCTTTGAGACCCAACAGCCTTGGGTTTAAATCCTGGCCCCCTTGCTGGAATGCAATGAGGATTCCGTACCCCTGGAAAGCCCTAGCATATTATCGTAGCCCAGGGTCTATGCTGGGAGTCAGGGGGGGAGCTCTGGACCCAAGGATACGGTTTTCAATTCTTGGGCAGGCATTTCTCTGGGGTCTTCGGGACACAGCCTCCAACCCTTGCCTGGTTTTCCCACTGTCCTCCTTCAACTTTACTCCAGGTGACAAGGACCCTCTCCCAGTACATCGACTCCCACCCCCTACCCCTCCGGCAGGCAGGGACCAGCCCTCCTTGTTCACTGTAGTGCCTCCAGCAACAGCATGTTGCAGGAAGGAACTCGCCAGTGTTCTATGAATGAAATGCTCCCACCATCCGGATACTGTGTTGCTAATTTCAGTGGTTAATTCTCAGCCTTCCCTCAGCCCATCAGCAGTTCTTGCCACATCAGCTCCCTCCTCCCTGCAACGCTTGGTTACCTAGACAGACACTGGTCTGCTTTCCTCCAACCTGCTTTGTGATTCCTCCTCACCTCACCCTCTTCACCACGGCCCATCCTTGGGTCTCTTCTCGACCACACGCTGACCCCATCCTGCTCATGCCCTGAATGGCCATCTAGACCAGCGCTGTCCAGTAGAAATAGCGTGCAAGCCTCTTAGGCAATGAAACAGTTTTTGGCAGACATATATTTAAAAAGTGAAATTGACTTAAATACTGTATTTTATCTAGCTGAATATCTCCAAACTATCATTTCAACTTATCAGCATCAGAAATCATCAGTGAGCTATTTTACCGTTTTCATCCTAAGCCTTTGAAGTCTAGTGTGTCTTTTTCACTTAGAGCGCATCTCAGTGGGACTAGCTGCATTGTAAGTGCTCCAGGGCCACATGTGGCTCGAGGCTACTGTATTGGGCAGCGCAGGTCTCGCCACTGACCGTTTCCAGTGCGTTTGCCAAACCCAGCTCTCTCCTCGCCGGGGACATGAGTATTTACTCCTACTCAGCGTCTCCATTTGGATGTCTAACAGGCATCTCCAACTCCACAGGTCCACAGCTGAGCTCCCGACCTCCCTCAAACCTGCTCTACCCACAGCCTCCGGCCTCTACTAATGGCCCTCCAGCCTTCCGAGGCTCAGGCTCGGCTCAACACCCGTGAAGTCACCCTTGACTCCTCCCCAATCCCACTCCCATCCAATCTACCAGCAAACTCTCTTCTATCTTCAAAATACATCCAGAATCTGATCACTTCTCCCTTCCTCCCCTGCTGCCACCTGGCCCAAGCCACCAACACAACTGCAATTGCCGCCTCCCTAGAGTCCACTCTTGCCCTTGCTGTGAGCATCAGTGCGCCACCCGGCTTTCAGAGGGGTCCAGCTTAAATCGGCTCTTGTCACACCTCTGCTCACAATCCCTCGGTACCTCCCAAGTCCCTCAGGGAGAAAGTTCAAGTCCATATAACAGAGCTCAAAACATACAGACATGACCCTGCCTCAGGACCTTTGCACGGCGTTCCCTCGGCCCAGAAGGCCCTTCCTATAGACATGCCCTCCTCCTTCAAGGTTTTGCTGAAATGTCACCTTTTTAATGAAGTCTTTACTCAGCTTTCTATTTTAAATGGCCGTTTCTCTCCCCACCCCCTATCCCTCCTAGCTTTCTAATACATTAGATAATTAACCTGTTTATTTATTAATTAACTACCTCTCCCATCGGAATGTCGGCTCCACAAAGCCAGGAATTTTCATCCTTTTGCCTGTTTTGTCCACTGCCCCACCCCAGTGTCCACATGCATGGTGCCTGGCATATATTAGGCATTCATAAATATTTGATGGGTAAATGCATAAATATTCACCACCAAATGGATAGCCATTTGAACCAAGACCATTTATTGAATTTTGTTTATCCGAAATGTCACCTTTATCATAAACTAAACTTTCATATCAAAATGGACCTGCTCCTTTCCATTGATCGATCTATCAAGTCTCGTTCCAATACTACACTGTTTTAATTACTATGATTCTATCGTATGTTTTGCCAACTGTGAGGGCTGTTCACCTTTGAAAAAAGAGTTTTCAATATTATTGTGCATTTTCTTTTTTATCTGAACTCTACAAGTAGACTATCATGTTGGATAAAAATTTATATTGAGAACTTCATTGGGACTGCATTAGATGTATTAATTAACAAGAATTTATTTTATTTCAATATTGTCATCACATCCAAAATATATCTCTCCATCCATTTATTTTTTTAATATGAAAATATTGGAGGAAAAATATTTTCACAACCCTGGGGTAGGATGAACAAGACATGAAACCCAGGAGCCAAAAAGGAAGAGGGTTGCACTCTTTGAACAACATCAAAACTTAACCTTTCACTGTGACAAAAAAGGCCAGCAACAGGCTGGGAGAAAAATGACCCCCAGCCAGAACATATGCACAGTCCATTAGAAAAATGGGCTAATGCTAGGCACAGACATGTCACAAAAGATGGTGAAAATGGCCAATCATCATATATTTTAAGTTCACACTCAGTAGTTTAAAAAAATTAAACGACAATGGAATATCTTTTTTTTTTTTTTGCCTGACAATTGACAAAAATAAGGAGGTTGATAATATCAGAAGATGCAATTAAACGGGCCCTCCCCTCCAGTGCTCCTGAAGGTGTATATGAGTTAAATGACTGGAGAACAATTTTTAAATCTATTGAAATAAAAAAAAATTCTGAAGCAGCAATTTCACTGCTAGGGCTTTCTTTCCCCCAAAAGACTCACTTGGGGGCCCAAGGTGTGTGTAAGGTTACTTATCACCTTGTTTTGTAAGAGAACCCATTTTTGAAAACACATACATGTCCATCAATCAGAGATGGGATAAGTCCTCAGAGCAAAGGCGCCCTGTGAATTGAGGGGCTCCTTAACAATAGTCAGTTGTGTAGCGGCCAGGGGAGGGTCTCCGAGGCACACTGCCAAGGGGAGAGGGGCAAGTCGGAACAATAAATGCGGCCTAACGCTGTTTATATAAAAGATCACCAAGATATTTGAGAAATGGGCAAAGGGTTTGAACAGGCATTTCTCCACGGAAGATATACAAATGTCCGAAAAAAGCACGTGAAAGGAATGTTTGGCATCATTAGCCATTAGTGAAATGTACATCAAAACCACAATGCGGCCCTAACCGGTTTGGCTCAGTGGATAGAGCGTCGGCCTGCGGACTGAAGTTCCCAGGTTCGATTCCGGTCAAGGGCATGTACCTTGGTTGCGGGCACATCCCCAGTTTGGGGTGTGCAGGAGGCAGCTGATTGATGTTTCTAACTCTCTATCCCTCTCCCTTCCTCTCTGTAAAAAATCAATAAAATATTTTTTTTAAAAAAACACACACAAAAAAACCACAATGCGGCACCGCCTCACACGCCCGGGGAACGCTTTCATCGAGAAGACGGATCCTAGCAAGTGTTGGTGAAGATGTGGAGAAACTGGAGCCTTCAGACATCACTGGTGGGATCTGAACAGCCACTTTGGAAAACAGTCTGGCAGTTCCTCAAACGGTTAAACGTGGAGTTGCCATCTGACCCACAAATCCGACTATAGGTATACACCCGAGAGAAATGAAAACATATGTCCGCACAAGAACTTGTAAATGAATGCTCATTACAGCATTATTTATTACGGCTAAAATGTAGAGGCAACCCAAATCTCCATCAACTGATGGATGAATGGATAAGTAAAGCGTTGTGTACAAAGGAATACTACAAGGCAGTGTAAAGGAATAAAATTCTCATCCGTGCTGCAATAAGGATGAAAATACTATACTGAAGTGAAAGAGCCGTACACAAGAGACCACACACTATATGGTCCCATTCATAGGAAATATCCAGAACAGGCCAATCCAGAGACGGAAAGATTAGGGGTTGCCCCAGGCATGGGGAAATTGAGGGGCATTTGAGGGAGAGCAGCTCTCAGTGGGTACAGGGGTTCTTTTGGGGGTGAAGAAAATTGATGGTGGTGATGGCGGCACAACTCTGACCATACTAAAAACCATTGCATTGGACACTTTAGCCGGGGGGATTGTACCGTATGTAAATGCTATCCCAATAAAGCTGTTAAATAGAAAGGATCGTGACAATGCTTGCCTTTGGTGCTTTCTCGCTAGCTAATCGAGTCCTGGGTGTGGAACCTCGCCCAAAATCCAGGCGCCCTCTCTCTGTCTCAGCCTCCTTTACAATCGTGGCGAGCAACCCGCCGTGGACAAAATATCCACATTTTAAATAAAACAGGATCGTGGTCCTGATTTGTCCTTTGCCCCGGGCTCCAGTCCGGCTCATTCAGCAGTTACTGATCTTGTCCTTAGAATTTTGGTATCCCCCACCTCCCCGCCCCCCCAATACACACACACAGGGTGCTTTGATTAAGTTTGCTTTTTAAAATATTGTTTTAAAGTCGCATTTATCTTGACTTCTGAGGGTTTGGGGGTGCTCCTTTGGTGTTGCCCCTGAGTGCCTCATGCACCCCATGCTGGCTGGCCTCGGCCTGGTCCCCAAAGGCGTCACCTGGGACTCCCGGTGGCTCCCAGCGGCTGGAGGAGCTGGAAAGGGGAACCTGGGGGCCTGGGGCGGTTGCAAGGCCCCTGCTTTGTCCACAGCCCCCGCCTGGGGGCGTATGACCAGTCAGCCCCGGAGAGGGAGTTGGAGATGCAGACTCTGATCTCGGACAGACGGATGGAGAGGGACGCGGAGCCAGAAGAGGGGCAGAGACAGATGGAAGCGGATGGGGGCGAGCGTGGAGCCGCGGAGAGAAGCCCGGGTGGCTGGGGACGGAGGCC
>NW_005365764.1:1471951-1472557 GCF_000412655.1 Myotis brandtii
CCTGACCCCCGGGCCTGGCTGCAGGTCCCTGGGAAGCCCAGCTCGCCAGTGGCTCACTGCCTCTACCTGCTAAGGTTCCCCAGCCTCGGAGCCTTTGCACATGCTGTGCCCTGGCGGGGACGCCTGCCTTCCCCTGGCTTCTCACCAAACTGAGCCTCGCTCCTTCTCTGGCTCTCAGCTGAGCAGCAGGTGCCTCGGGAAGCCCTCCTGACCCCCAGGCCCAGTCGAGTACCCACCTTAGCACTTCCTGCGCCGATCCGGGAGCTGCTCCCAGGAAAGCTGGCTCTTGGTCTGGTACCTGGGGCCATGGACTGGTCTCCCCAGGTGGTCGGTGCGTCTGTAGGGGGCTGCTCCCTGGACCGCATCTTCCTGGGGACCCCGGCATGGGCGGCTGGGCGCACCTGGCCCACCTATCATGAAGGAATAAACACAAAAGCTCGTCAGAAGGCAAAACTTGCGGGGCCCCGGGACCTTTTGGCAGGGCCTGGGCCCTCGTCCTGGCGCGAGCAGGAGGCAACCAATCAATGTTTCTCACATCGATATTTCTCTCTGTCTTTCCCTTTCTCTTCCACTCTCTCTAAAAATCAATGGGAAAATATCCCTGGG
>NW_005365764.1:1472727-1473785 GCF_000412655.1 Myotis brandtii
GGGCATAAAATGCTCCATTGGGGCGTGGGACATGCAGGCAACCCTCGAACACTGCTTTGGTGGGGTGGGGGGTGTTCTGGGATGGGAAACTTTCTGATGGGCAATTTGGCAGCATGGCTCTTCCCATCTACGGCTGCCATCTGCCGCTAGGCACCAGACCCCATGCCCGTACCTTCTGGAGAGCATTCTCGCTCTGCCTCAGGCCGCCGCCCCTTTCCCTGGCCTCCTGCTCTTGCTCATCAGCCTCCTCGTTCTCCTGCACACACTGCTCCCTCCATCCCCCCCAACTACCACCCTCCTCTCTGCTCTCTTGCCCAGTAACGTTTCTCAAAAGAGGCACCTCTTCCCATGCTCTCTTTTAAATATATTTTTATGTATTTTTATGTATTTTAAATGTATTTTTTATTGATTTCAGAGAGTGAGGGAGGAGAGGGAGAGAGATGGAAACATCAATGTAAGAGAGAATCATTGATCGGCTGTCTCCTGCACACCCACACTGGGGATCGAGCCTGAAACCCAGACATGTGCCCTGACCAGGAATCGAACCGTGACCTCCTAGTTCATAGGTCACCGCTCAACTGCTGAGCCACACCGGCCAGGCTCTTGCCATTCTCTCTGGAACCCACACAACTGCTGGAGTCCAGGACACCAATGACTCCATGTAGGGAAGCCCAGTGGTCAGTTCTCAGCAGTCGGTGTCCCGGTTCCATCCGCACACTGGACCCAGGTGATCTCCATCCTCCTCAGACCCTTTCCTCCCTCAGCCGCTTCTCTCCCTTCTCCCTGCTGCTACTTCCTGTCTCTGCAGCCCCACAGGCTCAGAATTCCGACCCTTCTCAATGGACTCTCCTCCCTCTGTGCCACGCCCCCCCCAACCAGGGCTGTGGCTCTTCAAACACCAATATATGCTGACAATTCCCAAATGTATCTCTCCATAGCTCAGACCTCTCCCTGGAGCCCCAGGCTTGTCTGTACATCTGTCACTGCGGCTCAGCCTCCACACCATAGTGCTTTCAGCAGCCACAGCACAGAGTGTGGGAACCGGCAGCTGGAGGGTC
>NW_005365764.1:1474566-1486693 GCF_000412655.1 Myotis brandtii
CTGGGGTTTAATCAGTAGCATCCAGCTTAAATTCATCCGAAAGGCAGTTCCATCAATCAGACTTCGTGTGAAATCCGCAGAGGGAGCATGTGCACCCCGTTAGGCACAGGGAAGCTGCTGGGATGCGCTGTGCCCGGTCTCTCACCCCCTCCGCGTGGCCTGGATCTGCCAAGGAGGTGCTTCCTGGGAGGGGCAGCCCTGGCTGGGGCACACTCAGGTCCACACTCTCGCTCACCCTACCCAGGCGTCCGGCCACAGGCACACTCTGGCCGCTCCTCCCGCCACCCGCCCGGGGAGGTGGCTGCGCAGGTTTAGAGTTGGGTGGGAGGTGGGGGTGGGAACCAGGCCTCTGAGAGAGGTCGATAAACAAGAGGAGGCATCTCTTGCTGACCCTGACTTCCCACGTGTGAAGAAGCTAAAAGTTACACCAGTGATTTTCAAGCCGTGTGCCGCAAGGTGTTTTAAAATATGCAATACCTGCCCATTTAGTCAGGGGCACTGACCTCTTTTCCCTCAGATCGTCAAGTAAAAAAATGACAACGGCCAACGCAACAATAGCCATCCGGTGTGAATGCCCTGTCTTGAACCTTAGATATATAGGTCACGTAATAGAGTTGCATCTTATTGGTTGAATAATAAAGTTGTATCTGATTGGTTAATTCTTGGTACCCCAAATCCTTATACACAAGTTAAGGCACCTGATTTTTTAAAAGTCACTTAGGAAAATCACAATGAGTATCAGCTCACACCTGTCAGAATGGCTCTCATCAGTAAAGCAACAAAAGACCAGCGCTGGCGAGGATGCAGAGAGAAGAGCCCCGAGTGCACTGCTGGTGGGAATGCAGACGGGTGCAGCCACTGTGGAGAACAGTATGGAGTTTCCTCAAAAAATTAAAAAATAGAACTGCCTCATGACCCAGCAATCCCACTCCTGGGAGTATATCCCAAGAAACCCAAAACACTAATCTGAAAGAATATATGCACCCCTCTGTTCATTGCAGCGTTATTTACAAAATAGCCAAGATTTGGAAGCAGCCCGAGCGCCCATCAGTAGATGAGTGGATAAAAAAGCTGTGGTACATGTACATAATGGAATACTACTCGGCCATGAAAAAGAAGGAAATCTTACCTTTTGCAACATCACAGATGGACATGGAGAGCATTACGCCAAGTGAAATAAGTTTGTCAGAAAAAGACAAGTACCATGTGAGTTCACTTATATGTAGAATGTAATGAATAGAATTGACTAACAGAATAGAAACGGACTCATAGATAGAGAACACACGGGCAGCTGTCAGAGAGGAGGGGGGAGGGGGGCTGAGTGAAAAAGATGAGGGATTAAGAAAAAGCAGACCTCATAGACACAGACAACACTAGGTGATTACTAGAGGAAAAGGTGGGTGGGGAAGGAATAAAAGGGTAAAAGGGGGATAAATGATGATGGTAGGAGATTTGACTTGGGGTGGTGAACACATAATACAATATACATTTGATGTATTATAGGATTGTACCCTGAAACCTACATAATTTTATTAACCAATGTCACCCCAATAAACTCAATGAAAAAATAAATTCATTAAAAGTCACTCTGGAGCAAAAGGGGTAGGTCATTACTATTATTATTTTTTGTTACTCAATCAAAATTATACCTATTTTTTGTCAGATCGGCAAAAAAAAAAAATATTTTGGCGTGCCACAGAATTTTAGTAATTAGTTTATGTGTGCCACGAGGCGAAAAAGGTTGGAAATCGCTGAGTTAGACAAACCTGTGACCGGAATGAAACGCCCTCGGCTACGCCCCCAGTGTTGAGTGAACAACCTGTGCTTGCCTCCGTGGCCGTCCTGCTAACAGCTGTCTGTATTCCTCAGGCGGGAACAATTACGCTGTGATAACAAACAACACCAAGATCTCAGTGGCTTAGAACAACAAACGTTTAGTTCTTTCTGATGATGCGTGTGGGGGGCAGGTGGGCACAGGGCTCGCCTGCATGAGTCACTCAGGAGCCCAGGCTGGTGGGGGCTCCACCCGGGCACCTGCCCCTGAGGTCGCCTCCCTGGAGGGTCAGCTGAGCTGGATGGAGGTGATTAAATGCCCCAACTTCCACCCCCAACTCTCTGGCCAGAGCTCGAGCTAGGGGCCAATCTAACGTCGAGGTGGGTGCATGTACCGCCCTCCCGCCCGCATGCCCAGTGGAAGAGCAGATGCCAGGCTGGCAGGGATGTCTGCCTCAGCGCCCCAAACCTAACACGTCCAAACCGCATTCCACCCTCAGTCTTCTCAGCTGTGCTAAACGTGTCTCCCCCCAACCCCTCTTCAGGGCTCAAGCTCCAAACTCTGGAGGTCTCCCTGATTCCTCTCAAATGTCCCATAACCAAGTGATTGGCAAATCCTGTCCACTCCATTTTCAAAATATATTCAGAAGGAAACCACTTCTGTCCACACTACCAGCCTGGCTCGAGCCCCCATCATCTTGAGCCACAACTGTCACAGGGGTGTCCTCGCTGCCACCGTCCCCCTATACAGATTCTCCACCCAGCAGTCCCACGGCTCCTGCTCAGTGTAAGCTGGATCGCATCACTGCTCTGCTCAGAACCTCCGTGGCTCCCGCCTCCCCCAGAGAAAAGCCAAAGTCCCTCCAGAGGCCCTCAGAGCCCCAAGACCTGCGCCCCTTCCATTGTCTCTCTGACTGCACCTCCTCTCACTCCACTCCAGCTCCACTCGCCTCCTTGCTGTTCCTTGGACAGTCAGCTCACGCTGGCCCCAGGGCCTTTGCACCTGCAGGTCCCTCTGCCTGGAGAGTTTTCTCCTCAGATCTCAGCATAGCTTCCCTCGCCTCCTTTAAAACTGTGCTCTAATGTCTCCTTCTCAGTAAGTCCTGCACATCATCTCTGCATTCCCTCTCTTTTGCCTTTTATTTTTTCCAGACTTACCATCTTCCAACAATAGGAAGATTTCACTTAATGGGTTTACTGTCTATCTCCCCAACTGGAATGCAGGGCGGAGATTTTTTCCTGCCCGATTCACTGCCATATACCTATCATCTGTGATAATGCCTGGTCCATAGTAGGTGCTCAGTAAATACTGTTAAACGAACAAACCAAAGCATGGCATATGGCTAAGAGCTCAGACTCAAGAGCCAGGCTGTTGATGTTCAAAGACCAGCTTGGCCACTTACTGTCCTGTGACTTGGTGGGTTTGCTTAGCTTCCCTGATCCTCAGTTGCTCATCTGTGCAATGGGAATAAGAGTAATACCACGCGGAGTTGTACATTTTCAATGAGCTAATTAATGCATGCAAAGCTGCTGCTGTACAATGCCTGGCAAAGAAGTGCTTGATATATGCCGGCTCTTACTATTTTAAACATCGGCCTTGTGATTCTCCTTCTATCCCCTTAGGTAGTCAGAGAGTGCTCTGATTATGGGTAAAGATTCACACGTTATAGCGTTCATCACAGTGTTCTTTTAATAGTAAAAAATTGAAAAACAATCTACATTTCTAAGATGATAGGATTCGTTAAATAAAGTATGGCACAACCTTTGAAGGAATACCGGGCAGCCATTAAGACTCAAGTTCTCAAAGAATATTTAATGGCGTGGGACAGTGAAAAAGTAGGTTATAATTCTTAAATCGAGTCCTGGATAGCTGGTGGTTTGTTTTACTATTGTTCTTTAAACTGTATTTAGTCTTTCATGTATTAAGTGGTTTACAAAAATGCAGGAAAAAAGCAAGATGCAAAACTCTATGATCTCAATGTAGATGTCCATGTTTTTCACACACCCCGACACGGTCATGGGAGAGAAAAAAAGATTGGAACGAGACAGACCGAAATGTTAACAGTGGTTCCCTCTGGGTGGTGAGGTACTGAGAGATCTAAACCATCACTTCTGCGCCTTATGTTTTCCAGACTCTGACAATGAACATGGAAACTGAGACGCTTGAGTAATCAGGGGAACGGGGATTTGAAAGATTCAGGTCAGTTTTCCAACAGCTAGTCCCACAGCGTGTTAATAGGTGATCATTGAAATGGCGGTTCCATGGGGCAGGCGAGTTTGACGATGGCAGGGTGAAGGGAGGACGAGCGATTCCACCTCGCAGGGTCTTTCCTGGAGCGCCCAGCTGGCCCTCACTCAGCAAGAGGGAGCCCCTGGCTGCACAGTAGCTCATGTGAATCCCTGGGTGTGAGGTGGCACTGGGGGTGCTTGGGTGGCCCCTTCCCCGCTATGGGGCCTCTGAGGGCCGCGCTGGTCTCTCCCGGCTTCCCTAGACAGGAGATGGAGCCTGGGCCTGGGTCTGCCTCCTGGGGGCCCCTCTCTGAGCCTGTGTCCACGTGGAATGCCCCTCCTCTGCACTGAGCCCAACCCATCTGGTCATGAGTTGCCAGATTGGGTTAGGGCAGTGGTCAGCAAACTCATTAGTCAACAAAGCCAAATATCAACAGTACAAGGATTGAAATTTCTTTTGAGAGCCAAATTTTTTAAACTTAAACTATATAGGTAGGTACAATGTTATTAACTTGGGTGCTCCCAAGGCTTAGGAAGAGCCACACTCAAGGGGCCAAAGAGCCGCATGTGGCTCGCGAGCCACAGTTTGCCAACCACAGGGTTAGGGGGTTACTGATGCACCCCCCATGATTTCAGGATTGTATTTGGATGAGAGAAGCGATGTCCTCCCAGGAGATCTGCAAGGTCCCTGGACGCGAGGCTGGCTTTGAGGGGTCCCCCAGGCCTCACATAGCACCCAGGGAACCCTGCCAGTGCCCCACTGGGAAGCTGCCCCAAGACCCGCTCCCTCCTGCCCTCTGCTCCCAAGTCAAGACACCCAGGCAACCCAAACCCTCACAGGGTCCTCCCCCGATTCCTGCCCCCTGCTTTCTGAGGACCCCCTGTGCATCTGCTCCTCCAAAAAGCCCCCATGATTCTCCGTCCAGCAGGAGTCACCCCTTCTCGGGATACGCTGGAGAGAGCTGCTCCTCCGCGCACACCCCTGCAGGCCCAGAGGCACAGGGACAGGGGTGACACGGGAGAGGCATCCGGCCTGTTTTTCTGGAGCATCCCGAACCCAGGTAGCTGCCCGGGGTTCGTGCTGCTGACTCACGGAGTCTGAGTCACCATCTTTCCCAGGTTTCGGTTTCCCATCTCTCCCATAGAAACAGGAAAGGAACCTCCCGTTTCTAATCACCGAAGACCCTTCTCATCATCGAAGACCCGGCTGCCAGCACACGCTAACCCGGGGCTGGGCTGGATGGGGGGGGAGGGGGAGCGGGGAGACCATTCCTGCGACAGTGTGCACCCCTGTAAAATGCTCATTTTTGTGGGTGTGATGCCTTGAGGAGCTCTGTCCCTGTGAATCCCAGCGTGTGTGTGTGTGTGTGTGTGTGTGTGTCCATGAACACCGGGAGCTGGGAGTACATGTAAGAAGCATGCGACGTTAGCAGGGGTCAAATGTCCGATATTGTGAGTATGTGTCCACACCCCATGCAACCTGGCAGTGTGTGTGGCTCTGGGTGTGTCTTGGGGCACGTGAACCCCTGGCACTCAAGTGGCTCGGTGCTCCCTCCTCCCCAGCAGCCCCTGGGAGCTCTGGGCCTGGCCCTGTGGGTTGGAGTCCCAGCCAGGCAAGGGTCTGCCAGGGGCATGGGCACAACCTCCCTGCCCAGCCCAGGGAGGTGCTGGAAATTCCGAACAAGCGAGGGAGGGCTGAGGGCGCCAACCCTCCCCACACACTCACGTTCCCTGGGTAACTGGTCCCTGAGTCAATCAGCCACAACCTCTAAGGGGCTTCCCAGGAGCCCAAGGGGTCAGAGCCCCTCCGCCCCCAGTGCTGCTGAGGCCCCACAGGGCCCTGGACTCTCTAGGGAAGCCCCCAAGGGCCCTCCCTGCCTCCTACATAACCAGGCCGAGCAGCCGGGGGACACCTCACACCTGCCCAGAAGGACCCAGCTTTGACTCCCAGCCACAAGCAAATGGAGTGAGGACCCCTGGCGCCCCGGCATCCCCCTGCCCCCTGTGGCTGCTCTTCCTGCAAAATCAATCATCCTGCCACAGCATTTGCGGGAAGTGGGGGCCGGGCAGGAGGGCTCACAGGGCACCTGCTCCCTTGCAGGGTGGCCTTCCAGGGGGGTGGGGAACAGGCTGTGGGCACCGGTAGGCCCTGCCACAGCACTCCCCATGGACCCCGGTCCCAAGCTCCGGGTCCCTCCCTACTGGCAAACCAGGCCCTGAGCTGAGGGGTGGAGTGGGGAGGGGTCACCCAGGGGGCACTGTCAAGGTGGCAGACATAGATGCAGAACGGCCCGTACCCGCAAGGCTGGGGTGGAGGGAGGGAGGAGGAGGGTGAGTGTCATTGGCTTAAGCCATGTTAAGTGTCTTCTGAGTGGGAAGTTGGGCCTGATTCATTCATTCATGCGTTCGGGGCCTTCCCCACACCTGGCAGACCAGGAGGTGCCCCGGGAGCCCCTCAGGCCTCCAGGAGCCCAACATATGATGCAGGAGTCTTGGCTGTGGGTGTGGGTGGCACCTTCTGGCTTGGCCTCCGCTGCCTGGATTCCCCATCAGAGAGCCATCCCCCACGCCTGGGGAGGGAGGCCTCCCCTGCTCCTCTGTTGTCACAGGGAACTGTCTCATTGTTGGGGCTCAGAGGAGGAGCCACCAGTCCCCATGCAGCCCCCACTCCCACCAGGGCTACTGATACAGACCACAATGAATGCCTTCCATTGGCACCCAGCTTTAGCAGGTGGGGGTGGCAGGGGAGCGTACATCATTATATTCACCCCATTTCACAGATGAGAAAACTGAGGCTCAGAACAAATGAGTCAACAGCACTGGGTTGGGACAACTAGAGGCTCAGGGAGGAGACCTGAGTGTTCGGGTGTGTGATGAGAGGTGGGGGTGCTGGGGTTGGGGTTGGGGGGAGGACAATCTCTTAGGAGATGTGTTCTGATCGGAAGAGCACTGGGTCAGGAGTCCTGCAGCCTGGGTAGAGCCCTGGCTCCTGCCTGGCTCGCTGAGCAAGCCGCGTCTCCTCCCTGGGCCTCTGCTTCCCCCCCTGTAAAATGGGGTGAATAATCCCTGCCCTGCCCTGCCCAGCGGGAAGCTGCAGGGAGCAAACCAGTGCTACTGGCTGGGAGAGGACTGTGGAAACGGCAGCGCGCTGCCAGCTCGTAGGAGTCGTCAGCCCACGTCTGCCTCCCAGCATCGCTGTGCCCAGAGGGAGGCAACCCAGCTGGACCCCGGGTTCTAGAACCTGGAACCCTGCCCAGCCTGGAGCTCCAGAGCCACACACGTCTGGGCCCCATTTGGCTCACCAGCCTTCCCTCCAGGCTTGGGGCTGATGTGCCCTGGGGGGTTGAAGTGGAAACAGAGTCAGGCAGCCCGAGATCCACCAGGAGCCTCCTCCACGTCTCAGAGCAGGGGCCTGGGCACAGGCCAGGATGCCAATGTGAGTATTAGCTGGAATGAACTAATTTGATGGTGCTGATAAAGGCAGGCTGCCTGGGGTCCCTCAGCGCCCCCCCCCCTCCAACTCCCCTCCCTCCACCCCCGCTGATAACATCGGGGCTGAGCTATTCCGGCTCCCCATTCTCGGGTGATGAAATCCCAGCTCAGTCGAGCTGGCTAGCGCTGCAGTTACCAAATCGCTGTAATTGAGATTAATTTGGGTGCCTGATTAGGTCAGCCCTCACAGGCACCCATTAATTAGTGGGGGAGGCTCAAAACCCCAACAGCTGGGCCCTGCACCCGGCAGGGGCTGGGGCCATTGGAGAAGGGGTGCTGAGCGATGCCAGGCGGGATAGGGGGGGCCAGCTGGACAGAGCCTCCCCACCCCATGCCGCTGGCTCAGCCCACTCCATCCAGAACTCTTCCTCCCCTGCCCAGTGGGGGAGGGGGCACCTGGCCTTTGACTCAGGCCCACAGGCAGCTCTGGGTCTCCAAGGGTTAAAGGGCTCATTACAGAGGTGGGGAGTGGGGGGGGGGGGGATGGGCGGCTTCTTGGACATCAAACAGCTCTTGCAAAACTTCTAGATGAGTTAAGTGCAAATGAATTTGAAACAGACAATGAAGTTCCCTTCAGAGACACCTGGGCAGAAAAAATGAAGGGAAAAGCGCCGCAGGGGAGCTCATTTGGGGAATTTTTTTTCTGAACCCAAAACACACAGGGAAAAACAAACCCACCCGTCTACACCGGGTGCCAGAGGCAGGCCGGCGCGCCCTGACTCAGTGCTGGGCTGGCAGCGAGCTGGGCACACACGTGTGGCCCGGGCACACGCATGGAAGTAGAGAGCTGCAACCCAGACGCGTGTGCAGAGCTGGCAGCACCAGGCACACACGTGTGGGTGGCACCCCCCACCCCCGGAAGGGTGTGGGGTTCAGCTCACTCCTGGAGGATGAGGGCTCCCCTGGGGGAAGCTGGAAGGAGACCAGGTGGGAGGAAAGGCCAGGTCGTCTGGGGTGAGAGGCAGAGCCCAGGCCCTCCGCCCTCCAAGGTGGCAGAGCAGGACTCCCCCAGTCACAGGAGTGCTCGGCCCTGGTGAGGTCCTCCCGATTGCCAGGCAGGTGCCCCGCCCACCGCCCCGCCCTGCTCACCTGACTTGCTCCAGTTAATTGCCTGCGTGTTTTATTTTTTCCCTGTGACGCTCACAGAGGGACAAAAGCAGGTTGTGTCACCAGGCTCTGGCCCCGCTGCCACCCACCCTGGAGCCTTGCCCTGGCCCCCGCCTCCCCGAGGACCCAGGGCCCCTGAGGTGGCTGGGCCTGGCCCAGTGTGACTGCGGGAGCCCCAGGAGCCTGGGTCCTCAGAGTGTCCCTCTGCTGACCAGCGCCCCGGGGGCCCAGGGCGTGCGACCTCCCTGGGGCCTAATGGCTCAGCCTCCTCACTGCAGTGCATTTGCAATTCATGGCTCCAGCGAGATTGCATTAGGGCCTGGCTGTCACTCGTGATGAATGTCGCTTGTTTTCCAGAAAAAAACGGGCCTGGGATGCGGAGTGACAGGGCTGAGGAGGCTCGGGCCCTTTGCTGGCCGGAGGACCGAGGCCTGGCCAGAGTCCCTCCTCCGCGGCCTGTCGGTGGCCCCGGAACTCAACTCCTCCTCGGGGTCCCCAGGGCCCCACACCCTTTGGGGGTCACCACGCCCTTTGGATGCCCTGTCCCTGAGGTTCTCCCAACAACCCTGCAGGGGGGACTCTGTCGAGCAGCGCCACTTGCCAGATGAGCAAACGGAGGTTTGCGGGAAGAGCAGGCAGGTGAGAGTGTGTGGGCTGGAATCGGAGAGGGTCCAGGGGTGCACAGGCTCAGGGGCTTCCTAAGGGGGTGGTCTGGGAGACTTCGGGGGAGGCCGGCTGAAGGGGCGGGAGAAAGACTCCCCTGCAGGCCCACCCTCCCTACTTTATCCTAGTGTGGGGACCAGGGGCCGTGCCAGGGACCCAGAGCTGCCGTCTGCCTGTCTCTGCTGATGCTTTGCCCTCTCTCCCTGGTCCTTCATGTCCCAAGGAGAGGAGCCCCTGTGGGCTCTGGGCAGTGCCTCCTGCTGGATGGGGGCGGAGGGAGCTCTTTCCTCCCCAGCCCACCCCAAAGCCAGGGCCACAGCAGGTCAGGGGAGCAGGGAACTGACCAGCAGGAGTTAGCTGGAGGTCTCATCTGGGGCCCCTCCCACATGCCCCACCCCCAGCTTCTCAAAGAGCCAAGGTTCCCCACGCCTTTGGGAACAGAGAAGTCTGGCTAGGCCTCCTTGATGACCTGCTCTGGCTCAAGAGCCCACAGTGGCTCCCACTTTCCCAAGGTTTCCCACATTCTATTCTGTTTTCTTTTTTTCTTTTTTTTAAAATATATTTTATTGATTTTTCACAGAGAGGAAGGGAGAGGGATAGAGAGCTAGAAACATCGATGAGAGAGAAACATCGACCAGCTGCCTCCTGCACACCTCCTACTGGGGATATGCCCGCAGCCAAGGTACATGCCCTTGACCGGAATCGAACCTGGACCCTTCAGTCCGCAGGCCGACGCTCTATCCACTGAGCCAAACCGGTTTGGCTCTATTCTGTTTTCACGCCCGCTCCAGCCTGGCAGAACAGCAGGCAGAAAACAGAGGACTATCTTGTGAAGCCCCTTCACTGGATAAAGGAACAGAAGCTCACCTGGGGAGCCAATGTCCCCCCAACAAATGCAACAGAAAAGATAGCCATAGCTCCTCTGGGGGCAGTTTTTCTCATGTGCCCGTTCACCTCAGTGATTCACACACCTTAGCCAAAAGGAGGTGGCTGAGGCGATGCCAATCCCGTGTCACAGACGAGGAAACGGAGGCAGAGTTCGCGGCAAGAGGCAGAGTTCCATCTTGCCTTGACTGCTGCTGTGTTCACTGATGTAGCCTTGTTCCTGGAACAGTGCCTGGGTTATAGTAGGTATTTGCTGAAAGAGTGAATGAATGAATGAGTAAATGACCTCAGCTCTGGGCTGCTGAGAGACTGGGCCACAGGGCCAGGGACTCGGGCCCTGGGTAACCCTCTCCTGACCTCCCTCTGTCCCCCGTGCCCTAGGTCCGGCCATAGGCAATCGGCTGACAGAGCCTTAGGAGTTTTCCCATGTCAGAGCCATGGGCGTGGGGGCCTGGCTCTTACCCAATCAGAGGCCAGGTTTCTTGGCATCCGGCCCCACAGCCCCAAACCCACCCAAAGGGACAGGGCAACGTAGACGAGACGGGGCGAGAAGCATTGGCTGGGCGTCGGAAGCCCGAGTCTGACCCCAGATGTGCCATTAGAATAGCAGCTACCGTGGCAACCCACTGCGGTAGGTGCTCTCTTTCTTCCCATTTCACGGACGTGAAGTAAGACTGAGACTGTGTGCCTGACGCTATCCCTGGTGGAGCCTCGGATCCCAGTGGCAGTCCGTTCTTTCTGGGCTTGTGACGCAGCGGGCGCCACCCCCCCTTGGGCCCTCCCCTCCCCAGTCCAGCACCGTCCTGGCATTTTCGCCCAGTGTGGAAAGCCTCACCTGGAATGCCACCTGTCCATTCCCACCTGCTCCAGGGTGGCCTCAGGGACCTTGCCGTCCTAGGGCATCCTCGTTGTCAGTCCAGTACTTGGGTTTCCCTTGGCAACAGTACTAGAGCCCCTGGCCCTGGGTCAAGTGGCCGGACAGGTTTCCAGAATCCAGATGTGCCCCTCCCCATAGGAGCAGGTGTTGGTCCCAGCTCCCTGGATGTGGACGGCAGCACCTCACCTCTGGAGTATGCCCGGGGCCAGAGCTCAGGGCAACCTCGGGCCGCCCTCCAGCCGCACCTTCCAAGAGAAGCAGGAAGCCACGTGAGAACGCTGGTCCAGCCCGGCCGGTGTGGCTCAGTGGTTGAGCGTCGACCTATGAACCAGGAGGTCACGGTTTGATTCCCTGTCAGGCCACATGCCTGGGTTGCGGGCTCCATCCCCAGTGTGGGGTGTGTAGGAGGCAGCCGATCCATGATTCTCTCTCATCATGGATGTTTCTATCTCTCTCTCCCTCTCCTTTCCTCTCTGAAATCAATAAAAATATATTTTTTTAAAAAAAGAATTCTGGTCTGAGTGAGCTCTCTGGGTTCGAATCCTGCCATTGTCCAGCGGGAAGACCCTGGGCAGCTTGCTTTTCCACTCTGGACTCCAGCTCTCTCCTCTCTAAGACGGACTTGACAAGGCCTCACATCGAGCAGTGATACGGGGCCCGTGTGACCTGCATGAAAAGCGCGGACACACAGTAGGTTCCTGGTAGGTGGGATAAATGACACGAGACATTCTATCAACTGGCTGTGCGGTTCAGTGCTCTGAGCCCCTGGGCACCATCCCTCCTGGTGCCGGGGTCCTATCCCCACCTGTCCTCTATCACTGCTGCTGTGCCACTTCCCTGGCCATCTGTCAGCACCAGCTGCCACCTGCCGCCATCCGGGCACCCTGCAAGGCCCAGATGCCCCGGGAGCCCTGCCACACCCTGCCCTCCGCGCAGACTGCTCCAGCGGCCTCCTGGCTCCCAGACAAATGGCTCCAACAGCTCACCCCAGGTCCCAAGTCCACCCCCTTATCCTCACCCCGGGGCCCCCTACACCCCCAGGGGCTCCTCACAAAGGCCTGGGGCCCGGGGACCAGGCTAGAAGCCCTTCTGCTCACACAG
>NW_005365764.1:1487088-1487375 GCF_000412655.1 Myotis brandtii
CCCACCCCCTGCCACAGCCCCGTGTCTATTTCATCAGGCCAAGGATTGCTTTTTAAATAAATCTAAAAAACTCCACTTCCTCCTTGGCAAGTTCATTTTAAGTCATTTTATCTCTTTCCCCCCTATATTTTTCCCAAATAATGTGATTAAGTGACTCAGCGCCGGCTGCCTCTGGCAGGCCTGGCTTCTAATTCAGTTTGAGGACGGCCACCTTTGACCCCACTCTACTCTGGCTAAGAGAACACTTAAGCGCTGCTCTACCGCTTCCTACAGAGAGGAAGGTGGGG
>NW_005365764.1:1487580-1488205 GCF_000412655.1 Myotis brandtii
CTTTCACATAAAATTATGGTATATGGATAATTGAGAAGTTTAAAAACATGAATCTAATTGTACAGTCCCCGGAGAAACCCATATTGAGCCACCCTATAAGAGGCCTGGAATCTCCCGATGATGATTTATTGCTAAATCCTAGTATTTTTCAATACATTATAGTTTTTAAATTGTGTTTAAATTGAGTGTAGAGGAGCAGAGGCCATTAGGAGATGCAGAAATGATGATTATATTTAAATATTCATGCACGCAGTACCTTATTATTGAATCTGAACACTAACAAAATCAATATTAAGTGCGGTTTGACATGAATTTATTTATGAATTTCGACTTTCTAAGTACTGTATTTTTTCACTCAAAAATTGTGAGTATAATGTAGTAATGATATCAAAACACAGTGTCAGGGAGCATTAGCTGGGGAGGTTATAAACCTCTGGATTAGGGGGCCCCAGATTGCCCTCAAAAGTGCTTAGTACACAAAACCCAATTCTTTTTTTTTTTTTCCTTCCCTGTTTCTGAAGCGTGCAAATCCACATACACTCCGGGAGGCGGGGGAGGGGGGGAGGGAGGCTCAGCTGGCGTGGCAGGCGGGGCTGTGAGCATCCGGCTCAGTCGAGGCTGGGGT
>NW_005365764.1:1488410-1497098 GCF_000412655.1 Myotis brandtii
CTGGTCGGGGGTGGGGGTGGGGGCAGGGGTCCCAGGGGATCTGGTGCTATTAGGGGCTCTTTATTCCCAGATTTTGATTCTGGGAACAGGAGAAAGCTGGTGGGGTCCGGCCCCAGGAAACCAAGGCATAAACTGCTAGAAAGAGAGCCTCCCTCCCCCCCATATGGGTCCTACCCCCGGGTGCATACCCAGGGCAGAAGGCCAGCCCCTCCTCCTGCTGTGCCCGCCAGGACCGGACCTTGGTACCGATGTGGTAAAGATGGGTGTGCACCCCGCACCTTCCCTGGGCCCCTGTCCCTCTCTCCATCCACGGCCTCTCCTGCGTGTGGCCCGGGACCCTTCCCTGCCTGGTGCCCCCCTGTCACTCCTGTCCACAAAGCTGGAAGGCTGTCCCTCCCAGCCCTCCAGAGATCTGACATCTGCCTGTTGGTTTAGCCCCTCCGCCAGCCTGGCACAGCTGCATTAGCTCGTGTTGGTGCCCATCACAGGGAACCACCTTGCCACTCCTCATCATAGACCCAGACCTCACAGAGCCCTGTGCACACGTGCGCACACACACTTACCCCTTACACACATACACACACCTACCCCCTACACACACATACACATATAGCCACACATACACACGCATAGCCATGCATACACACGCATGGCCACACATACACACATACACACACCTACCCCCTACACACACATACACACATAGCCACACATAGCCACACATACACACACATAGCCTCACCTACCCCCTACACACATACACACACATACTCCTCACACATGCACACAGATGCACACAGAGACACATGCACGCACTAGCATGGTTGGGGACCAGGGGCCACCTAGGGTGAGACCCCATTGTTAGATGGACAGTGACTCCTGGAGATGCAGTCTTTTCAGAAACAGGCAGCATCCACTCCCCACAGAGAAAGAAGCAAATACAGTCATTGTCCCTGACTTAAGGTGACACCTCTCAGCCCACCCCACTGTCACACAAACCTGAGCCTGACTGCCCGTGACCCCAGCGTCCTCCAAATGGACTCCTCCCCCCACATTCCTAAACCCGCAAACACGGGGCTTCTCCCCAGCACACACACCCTAACCCCACAGCACCCCAGCTCCCACACAGAAATGTCCACGCACAGGACGGTGTTCCCTAGCACACGTGCAGGCACACACCCTCGAGCACACAGCCCTACAAACACACAGAGGCCCCAACGCAGAGACACCCCAACTCCCCAACACCCCAAATCCTTCCAGCACACGCAGACCCGCGCTGCAGCTGGCTGGGGGCCAGGTGAGCAGCGGCCAACAGCGGTGGATGCAACCTGGGGTCAGGGTCAAAAAGCACTTAGACGCTTTGATTCAGAATATTCATCAGCCTTGGGGGTGGGGGGAGGAGCTCACACCGGGGGAGGGGGAGAAAAAACTCAACCCCGACCCTAAACTCTTTTCCAGTAAATCGATGTATTTTTCTATAATTTTATTAGGAATATAAAAGGAGCCTTTTCAAAAGTGCTTAGGACGCAAAAAAAAGAGGCGGGCGATGGAAACATTAGTCTGTCTGTATTAGCAATCCCATAGTCACATTTTATTGTTACTGTCAGGATGCAAAGGCTGTGCTTAAAACAAAATAATACATAATGTATTACTGAGGCATAAACATCAGCAAGCCGCGAGCGGCCGGCGTTTTTATTTTAAAAAGAAGATGCAAGGGAAAAAAAAAAAAAAAAGATCGAGGGCCAGAGGGGGGGGGGGGGGGGCGGAAAAGAGGCGGGCGATGGAAACATTAGTCTGTCTGTATTAGCAATCCCATAGTCACATTTTATTGTTACTGTCAGGATGCAAAGGCTGTGCTTAAAACAAAATAATACATAATGTATTACTGAGGCATAAACATCAGCAAGCCGCGAGCGGCCGGCGTTTTTATTTTAAAAAGAAGATGCAAGGGAAAAAAAAAAAAAGATCGAGGGCCAGAGGGTGGGGGAGGGGTGCGGACAGCCTCCGGGGATCGGAGAGTAGAGCTGGGACCCCAGGCCCGGAGAACTGGGGAACCCAGAGCAGGTGTGGGGGGTGGACCCCCAGTGATGATTTTAACCACAATGTCACCCCTTTATCAGCTCCTCCCAGGGAAAATCTGTCCCCCAGAGTAGCCCAGGCTCAGGGACCTGCCACCTTCCAGCCTCACCTTCAGCACGGTGTGGTGCAGAGAGCTCTGGCCACACCCTCACTCTCACGGCATCCCCGGGAAGGAGGCTGGGCAGCTGTTCTTGTCCCCGTTTTGCAGATGACATTGAGGCTCAGAGAGGGACAGTTGTCGACTCCAGGTCACACAGCAGTGAGTGTGATCAGGACTGGAATCCAGGGCAGAGTCCCAGAGCCCCAGTTCAGTGCCCTTTGCACTGTGCCCAGCTACTCAGGTGCTTGACAGTCTCCAGACTGGGCCACTGGGCCCATGGTGGGGGGCAGGGGGGTCTCTCAGCCCCACCCTGGCCTCCATAATCCATTCTCTAACTTCTAGTGTAGTCTTCCAAAATGCAAATTAGATCTTGTCTCTCCTGTGCTAACACCCTCCAAATGGGGTCCCTCCCACTAGGGGACAATCTGCCCCCCAGCAGGGTCCTCCCTGGTCTGTCCCTGCCCCCCTCTGGCTTCTTCTCACCCATCCCCTGCCTCTTTCTCGCCCCAAAACATACCCACTGACCTCCACCTTATTCCTCCAATCCACTAAACTCCTTCCTGCCTATAGTCTGGACTCCTGTTGTTCCCTCTGCCTGGAAAGTCCTGTCTGGCCCTTTATATTAAATAGTACAGGCCCGGTGCACGAAATTCATGCCGGGGGGCGGGGGGTCCCTCAGCCCGGCCTGCATCCTCTCCAATCCGGGACCCCTTGGGGGATGTCTGACTGCCGGTTTAGGCCTGAGGGATCGGGCCTAAACTGGCAGTCGAACATCCCTCTCACAATTCGGGATGGCTGGCTCCTAATTGCTCACCTGCCTGCCTGCCTGATGGCTCCTAACCCCTCTGCCTGCCTGCCTGCCTGCCTGCCTGATCACCCCTAACTGCCCTCCCCTGCTGACCTGATCGCCCCTAACCGCCTCTGCCTCCACCCCTGCCACCATGGCTTTGTCCGGAAGGAAGGCAGGACGACTGGAAGATGTCTGGTTGGCCCATCTAATTAGCATACTACCCTTTTATTAGTATAGACTAGAGGCCCGGTGCATGAAATTCGTGCATGGGTTGGGTCCCCAGGCCTGGCCGCAATCAGGGCCGATCTGCAGGGCGATCGGGGGGGTTGGAGGGCCGCTCACACCTGCCTTGGCTGGCCTGACAGCGCCCACTCACCAACCCCGCCCCTCACTGCCACCTTTTGGGGCCTGTGGGCTGGGGACAGCTCCTGTATTGAGCGTCTGCCCCCTGGTTGTCAGTGCCGTCATAGTGACCGGTCGTTCTGCTATTTGGTTGATTTGCATATTAGGGTTTTATGTAGATAGATTGCCACCTCTGAGAAGTCCTCCTGGATCACCCAATCTAAACTAGGCCCTCCACCACTTTTTGTCTTATCTCTTTGCTTCTCACTTACTTGTTTATTGCCTATTTCCCCTCAAATAGAACATAAGCCCAAGGAGACAAGGACCTTGTTTGCCTTGTTTACTGTGGAGTCCCAGCACCTGATCCAGGCACAATCCATACGTCATTGGATGGTCAGCCCGGCCACTTGGTCATCATCGCAGGCCAAGGCCGGAGTGCATCTGAGCTCAGGCACATCTGGCCTGTGGCCTGGCCTGTTGTGCTCCCCAGAGCCCCCGGGGCCAACGGGGATGACTGCCCCTAGTACAAGTAGGAAGAAAAGGGTACCAGGGAATAGAGAAGAAGGAGACAGAAATCCTTGAGGGTCTCGCCGCTGGCCAGGGGCAGCAGCTGCTGTCCTGGGTTAGGAATGGCCAGGAGGTCCACCACGAATGCTGCCCAGCCCCTTCCTTGCACCCACACAAGGCGGAGGTCCCAGGGCCCCTCCCCAACCTTATCGGGTTCTGAGGCCTAGGGGGGTGTCCCCCTGGAGCCCTTGTATTCTGGCTGCCTCCTCGCAGGTGCGGATCCTCCTGGGCACAGGTAAGAGGGGCGGCCGAGGTCTCAGCCTCCCCCACTCTTGCTCTCACATCCCTGCCTATGAGGTGGGCCCAGGATGCCTCCCGCAGGTGGAAACCTCACAGGAGGGCCAGCGGTCCTCCCTGGAGTCTGCGCAGGGATCCGTGCGGGGAGGGCAAGAAACAGGAGCTCCTCTCCTAGACCCTGCCTGCTGGGCCTCACTGCTCCTGCCCCTTGGGCCTCCGAGCCGGGACAGGGGTGGCCCAGCCGCTGCAGAGCCTTGTCATCAGACTCACAGGCCCAGGTGACAGTGTCAGGAGCCAGCAGGGCCTCCCTCCCTCTGTGGGGGCAGCCTCCATCCGCAAGGGAGCAGCTGAGACCAGGTTTGGGTTTCCAGCCCCATAAACCCAGAAACTCATCATTGGACTGGAAGTCTGTTTCCCCAACTTCACTCTGAGCAGCTGAAGGCTGGCACCGCCTGCTGCGTCTCTGTAACCAGCACAGACCTGGCACATCGCAGGTGCTTCGTCACTATGTGTTGGATGGACAAACGGATGAATGAGTGAATCTTCTTCATGTCTGTATCCCCGGTGCAGAGCACTGTGCTTGGTACATAGTAGATGCTCAGTAAACACCTGTTTGTTGAATGAATGAGTGAGTGAGTGTTATTCTTCTCTGGATCCCTAAGGCCAGCACATAGTAGGTGTTCAGGATTTATTGACTTAAAGTGAATGACAGAGCACTGCCCTCAAGGGCCTGCCTGGTCCAAAGGGGGCTTCTGTGATGAGCTATGGCTCAGACTGGCCCTTGGAGCTCCAGTGTCCCGGGTTCTGGGCGCTGTGGCCACGATCTTCCTGCCCCACCCTCCACCGTGTGTGGGGCAGGGGTGAAGGTGAGGAGGCAGGAGGGAGGGAGAGAGAGGAGACAGCCAGACACCCCTGCAATGGGCCCTTCCTACAGGGTGACATCAGCCCCCACCCCACCCCCCAGCATCTCTGCAGGCCCCTCCCCTGCCCATCAGGGGAGGACCCCAAAGGAAAGGGCTCCCCGGCAGCCCTCCGCCCGCAGGGCCTGCTTTCCGACCCTCCGTGCGCTCGGTGAGTCGGAGGGGCAAGTAGAGGGGGAGGCAGAATCCTCCTTGGCAGTGTAGAGAGTTTTGGCATTTTCGTGAGGGCACGTGTAATATTTAAATTACTTCCCCTGGGCACGCCCTCCTGCCTGCCTCACTTCCCCAGGTGAATCTGTAGGCGCTGAAATAGTCTAATTTCCCACACAAGCCATGTCAAATATAATTTGGGTGCAAAGTTGGTAATTATACGTAACATCAGTCTGATGTTAAAAACACTGAAAAATTTAGCAAGAAGAGACTACAGGAGAGACAGAAGTCTGAGGCCCAGCCAGAAAAAGGCAGGCCCAGCCCCGCCAGAGCCAGCCTTTAATTAATAATAGCATGTTTTCAGGGACTCGAAGGACGCAGGTCCCCAGCTGTCTAAAACTCCTTTGTCTACCAATTACCAGCACTAGGCGGGGAGTGGGGCAAGGGGAGCAGGGAGGAAGTTGCAGGAGTTGCCAGAGGTTTGGGCTGGGGCTGCAGCTCACCTGTGGGCCAAGGTCCCACTGTGAGGTGACCCCATTCTGCTCTGTCCCCAGAGACCACCCCCGATGAGACCAGGGTCCGTGGGAGGAGAGGGCTTGTCTCCCCTTGACCATGTGGGTGACCTGTGGGGGTGGGGGGGAGGTTTGGCTGCAGGCCAAGCAGCCCTAGCAAGGCTTAGAGCAGTGGTTCTCAACCTTGGCTGCACATTAGAATCACCTGGGAATCTTTTTAAAATCCTGATTTCTGGGCCTCATCCTCCGGAACTTCTGTTTCTTTGTTATGGGGTGAGGCCACAACATTAGTAACAAAGAAACAGAAAAAGTCCGGAGGATGAGACCCAGAAATCAGGATTTTAAAAAGATTCCCAGGTGATTCTAATGTCCAGCCACGGTTGAGAACCACTGGCTTAGAGGGTCTGGAAACAACATTTGTGTTCCTCTTGGTATGGACAGGGGCTTTTTCTTTTTTTTTTCTTTTTTAACAATTTAATGGACTGTCTCTATGACAACAGAGGCCACATCTTGTTTGCTCACCCCTATGTCCTTGGCTTCTGGCACATAGTAGGTGCTCAGTAAATATTTGTGAAATGCACCCACTGTGCGAAACAAGCTCTGATTTCTTCTCACTCTACCCCTGTGTGGACTGAGCGAGACCCCTCCCGCTGGCTCAGAGGAGCAGCACCTGAGACATGTGAGAGCTTAAGGGGCAGGCGCAGCGCCCGCGTTAGCATCACAGTTTCACACTGACAAGCACTATAACCTTTGGACAGTTACCAAAACGCTGCCTCAGTGCCCAGCTGGCGAGGCTCAGTGGTTGAGTGTCAACCTATGAAACAGGAGGTCACAGTTCGATTGCTGGTCAGGACACATGCCCGGGCTGCGGACTCCGTCCCCAGTGGGGGGCATGCAGGAGGCAGCCAATGATGATTCTTTCTCATCATTGATGTTTCTCTTTCTCTCTCCCTCTCTAAAATCAATTTAAAAAACATATTTTTAAAAAAATGCTGCCTCAGTTTCTCACCTGTAAAATGGACATAAAATCGATCCACCGCCTAGGATCACTGTGAATACTGAATGAGAAACCCACATAAGACACTCTGAGCAGCGCCTGGCAGGTCGCTCTGGTTTTGCTGAGGGAGATGAACGCTGCCTCAGTGCCCAGCTGGCGAGGCTCAGTGGTTGAGTGTCAACCTATGAAACAGGAGGTCACAGTTCGATTGCTGGTGGGGACACATGCCCGGGCTGCGGGCTCCGTCCCAGTGGGGGGCATGCAGGAGGCAGCCGAATGATGATTCTTTCTCATCATTGATGTTTCTCTCTCTCTCTCTCCCTCTCTAAAAATCAATTTAAAAAACATATTTTTAAAAAAATGCTGCCTCAGTTTCTCACCTGTAAAATGGACATAAAATCGATCCACCGCCTAGGATCACTGTGAATACTGAATGAGAAACCCACATAAGACACTCTGAGCAGCGCCTGGCAGGTCGCTCTGGTTTTGCTGAGGGAGATGGGTGTGGCCGGTGCAGAATTGCTCTAGAGAAGGGGTTCCAGAGCTGAGAGAGAGAGAGAGAGAGAGAGAGAGAGAGAGAGAGGGTGCCACCAGCAGGGCAGACGAACCTGGAGCAAAGAAACAGAGAATTCAGAGGACAACTTGGAATAGTTTCTGCAGTTGCAGGCATGGTATAAATCCCTTTTCCTCGTTTCCCTAAGTATCCTCAACAAAATGCCGTCTGTTTCTTAGTCGGTGCTATGAGTCCTGTTGGGGATGTATGGTCCCCAGGTGGGCAAGGGCGTGAACATAGACACCTGTGGAGGTGGCCACACCCCAAGGGGGGGGTCCTGTTACTATTGTCACGTTCTGCTGGTGGAGAGCAAGGCTCAGGGAGGTGACATGATGGGCTCCCACCTGGGGGTTTGCCCGCAGACTGCGCGATTAGCCGTCTGTGCTCCACTGAACACACTCAAAGATTCTGCCAAATAGCAACGAGAACAGAGCTGACCTGAGGCGCTGACGAGAGCCAGACATCTGGTCTACCCGGCTGCATCCTAGCAACCCTGGGAGGTAGGCAATTTTGCATCCCCATCGTATAGATGAGGAAGCTATGGCTCAGAGCGGTTAAATAACATGCCCCAGGTGACAGGACAGGGCAGAGGAATGGAATCTGGGCTGACCCCAGAGGAGCCCTTAACTGCCAAGGGACCACCTCCACCAGTACTGTCCTGTCCTGCACCTGCCGCAGCTCAGCCCTCCACACGGTCCCCAGCCCTGCCCGCCGGGTCCATCTGCGGACTTTTCAACCACTCACGCCAGGTGTGAAGTGGCCTGGGTGCTGCCGGGACAATGGGGTTTTTTGAGTCCCGCCCCTGCCTTTCTCATGAGCTTCCTGGTGATGCTGAGGATGCTCACTGGTCTGAGGACCACACTCTGAGTGGCGAGGCCCCACATCGATGGCCCGTGAGCTAGTCTGCATGTTGAAATCATCTGCGGAGTTGGAAACACTTCAATGCCGGGTCCCAGCCCAGAGATTCTGATGTCAGCGAAGGGTATCTGCTGTAGCCAAATCCTGCCGAACCCAGGCTCTGATGTTCTTCTTGAGGGGCTCGTATTCATCGGCTCTGGGGTGGAACCAGGGCTCAATGCAGCATTCTTTATTATTATTATTATCAGTATTATCATTATTATTATTGATTTCAGAGAGGAAGGGAGAGGGAGAGAGAGCTAGAAACATCAATGATGAGAGAGAATTATTGATCGGCTGCCTCCTGCATGCCCCCTAATAAGGATCGAGCCCACAACCCTTGACCTGAATCAAACCTGGGACCCTTCAGACTACAGGCCGACACTCTATCCACTGAGCCAAACCAGCTAGGGCATGCGGCATTCTTATACACTTACCAGGGGATGCTGACTCAGGTGGCTCCCACGCCATCTGTCGAGAACCAGTCCTCTGCCTTCCTCATCCTCAGCCCCTGCTCGGCTAACCTCTCTACTCAGTATCCTCT
>NW_005365764.1:1497612-1502417 GCF_000412655.1 Myotis brandtii
CCTGGGCCGGGGGAGGAGCCAGGACTCCTGGCTTCCAAGCAAGGCGGGGGGCGGAGGGCGGGGGGCCGGGGGGGCAAAAGGCTGGAAACCCAGACAAGAGGACTCCTGTCTAGCCAGTTCCTCCCTCCGGCTCCCAGGGCCACCCACTTGGGCAAGTCAGGACAGCACCCCTCCATGCCTCCATTCCCGCATTTCTAAAATAAAAAGAATAATCTCGCCCCGCCTCGTCTCGTATGTGTGTGAGTGTGTGTTTCATTCTTTAGATTAAAGTGGTAACTGCTCCAGGCCATGAATTCCAACAGATCAGAAGCACGCGGAGTGGAGGGCTCCCTTGGAGGTGCCACTGCTGAGAGTGCCTTGTATGTGCTCCCAGACGTTTTCTTCACAGGTGCAAGCACACACCTGAATGTGCTTTGTAATGGCGGATTGCACACGCTGCTGCGATTTGTTTCTGGCGCTTAGCAATATATCACGGCCACCCTTCCATGGAGGTCCACAAAGATCTGTCTCGTTCTTTTGAAGGCTGCATACTATTCCACAGTGTGGGGATATACCACTTTGTAAGCCATTCGATTGGTGGACATTTAGGCTGTTTCCATTTTTTCCACCCCACAATCTATATATATAAAAGCCCAGCGACCAGAACGGCGGAATGGCCAGAATGATCAGACCGTCCGGTGGCTATGATGCGCACTGCAGTAGCCAACCAGCCTGATCCAGGCCCCGATCGGCCCCCAACACCCTGGTCAGGGGCGGAGCCAGATGGCCAACTGCCATGGCTCCTCCCCCTGGCCAGCCCCACCCCTTATCGGCCCCCTTCACCCTCCACACTGGCCCAGCCCAATGGGCTCCCATTGGGGCAGGCCGGCTGGACCCCACCCATGCACGAATTCATGCACTGGGCCTCTAGTAGACAATAATACAATGGACACCATTATCTGAGTGCCTGTGAATAATTCCACAGGTACGTCCACAGTGCATTCCTGGGAATGGCATGATGAGAGATGGACGAGCTGGAGTCTGCAACGTGCATGGTTCATTAGGAGAAGGGACAAGTTGGTGACAGACAGTAACTCTGCCCAGAGAGGACAGGGCCGCCATGGATTTTGCACACCCGTAGCATTTCACTTAGAAACTGATCCACAACGCCTCCCCCTCTTGCTCCCATTATCATCACCAGCATCAACACTAGCATCATATTGGGGCTAAGGCACCCCCTGTCCCACCAGCCAGACCATTGGCACCAGTGCCATTACCATAACCAACACCATAATTTCCACATCAGCCTGTGTTCTCAGTTGCAGACAAAAAGGCCCGTTTGATTTAAGTGGGAAGGTTCTATAAAAAGCTACTAGGCAGCCCTGCTCGGTGTGGCTCAGTTGGTTGGGCATTGTCCCATGCACTGAAAGGTTGCCGGTTCGATTCCCGGTCAGGGCACATGCCCGGGTTGTAGGCTCGATTCCCGGTCAGGAGTGTGTGGGGGGCAGCCGATTGATCTATGTTACGCTCTCACATCAATGTTTCTCTCTCGTTCCCTCTCCCTTCCTCTCTCTCTAAAAATCAATAAACTATTTTGTAAAAAGATATGAGGCAAGCACCTAAATGAAAAATCTAAAATTATGAAACTCCTAGGAAAAAAAACATATGAGAAATTCTTTAAGACCTTGGGTCAGGCAAAGATTTCTTAGAGCAAAAGCATGGACCATAAAATAAAAGATTTGATAAATGTAACTTCACCAGAATTAAAAACGTCTGCTCTTTGAAGACACTCTTAAGAGAATGAAAAGACAAGCCACAGACAGGGAGAAAACATTTGCAAAATGCATATCTGATAAAGGACTGGTAACCAGATATACAAAGAACTCTCCAAACTCAAAAACAAGAAACAACCTATTAAAAATATGGGCTAAAGATCTGAATAGACATTCAACAAAGAAGATATATGGGTGGAAAAGAAGCACATGGAAGAATGCAAAGCGTCCTTAGTCATTAGAAAAACGAAAATTGAAACCACAATGAGAAACCACTACACACCTATTGGAATCAGATTTTAAACGCTGACAGTATAGCCCCAGCTGGTTTGGCTCAGTGGATAGAGCATTGGCCTTCGAACTGAAGGGTCCCGGGTTCGATTCCGGTCAAGGGCACATGCCCAGGTTGCAGGCTCGATCCCCAGTAGAGCCAGCCGATCAATCATTCTCATCATTGATCTCTCTCAAAAAAAAAAAAACTGACAGTATGAAATGCTAGCAAGGATGCAGAGCAACTGGAACTGCCATATGTGGCTGATGGGAACGCAGAATGGTGCGGCCACTTTGAAAACCTGTTAGGCAGTTTCTAATAAAGTTAAACACATACTTAACATGTGACCCACCAACTCCACTCCTAGGGATCTACCGAAGAGACACTGAGATCTATGTCCTCGCAAAAAGCTGTACGTGGGTGTTTGTAACAACTTTACTCATCATCAGAAATTGGAAACAAGCCAAATGTCCATCAGCAGGTGAATGAATAAACAAGCTATGGTACACCCATCCAATGGAAAACTGCTCAACAATAAAGAACAAGTTACTGCTTAACACAACAATATGACTCTCACAAGCATCCTGCTAAATTAAAGAAGCCAGTTCCAAAAGGCTGCATGTTGTATAATTCAATGTACATGACTTGTTTCAGAAAAGGCAAAACTATAGCAACAGAAATCACATGAATGGTTGCAAGACCCTGGGAGAGAAGGAGTGGATTCTACAGCATCAATGATGTGTTGTTAATGTTTAACAACCGGCTCATGGGAGGTGGAAGATATATATACATACATGTATTTACAAGTACATGTGTATATATGTGTGTATATGTGTGTGTATATATATGTATACACATGCATATGTTTATTATGAATCTTACTGACTTAAAGTATGTATAGCACATATATTTTTATGTGGGTAAAATTCATATAACATACAATTAACCATTTTACTATGTTAAAAATATTTTTATTGATTTCAGAGAGGAAGGAAGAAGGGGAGAGAGAGAGAAACATCAATGATGAGAGAGAATCATTGATCGGCTGCCTCCTGCATGCCCCCTACTGGGGATCGAGCCTGCAACCCAGGCATGTGCCCTGACCGGGAATTGAACCATGACCTCCTGGTTCATGGGTTGATGCTCAACCACTGAGCCACACTGGCTGGGCTGTTCATTGTTTTTATAGAAACACAACTGAGCCCTACTCAGTTTGCTCAGTGGATAGAGCATCAGTCTGCGGACTGAAGGGTCCTGGGTTCGACTACGGTCAAGGGCACATGCCTGGGTTGTGGGCTCGATCCCCAGTAGAGGTCATGCAGGAGGCAGCCGATCAATGATTCTCTCTCACCATCGATGTTTCTATCTCTCTCTCCCTCTCCCTTCCTCTCTGAAATCAATAAAAATATATTTTAAAAAGAAAGAAAGAAACACAACTGATTTTGGTGTGTTGATCTTGTTCCCTGCAACTTTGCTAAATTTATGGTGTATAACTTATCAATGATACAATTATAAACTTCACATGGCCAATTGATTCTCACAGAATGCTTTAGTTAGTTTTGCCAAACTCATGTATCTGCAGCTGGCCTGTGGTTGCAATCAACAAACAAGTGTAGTTCCAACATGAACTGGTTGATCTTTTCCTTAACATTAAAGGGTGAGAACTGAAGCCACCTCCTCTCAAACGGTTTAAACGCTGGAGACTGAAGCTAACTCCCCACAAGTTACAGTCCACATTAACCAGACCTCACGACCCCATGTCTTTGTGCTATTCCAGGAGACTCCTGCCCAGGCAAACGACTCGATTTTTCATGATAGGAACTTCCCAAAAGACCTACCAATTCTTCAATGGGAAGCATCAACAGACAGTTTGCACCCTACAATTCTTTTACTCCCTTGTCTCAAAAGTCCTTATCTTGCCCATCCAGTGTGGCTCAGTGGCTGAGCGTAAACCTATGAACCAGGAAGTCATGGTTCGATTCCTGGTCATGGGCACATGACTGGGTTGCTGGCTCGATTCCTAGTGGGGGACGTGCAGGAGGCAGCTGATCAATGAGTCTCTCTCATCATTGATGTTTCTCTGTCTCTCTTCCTCTCCCTTCTCTGAAATCAATTTAAAAAATGTGTATTTTTTAAAATTCTTACCTTGTTGTCCCCCCAATTCTGGACTGTTTTATTGTGTTCCCAACCCAATTGTGATTAAACCCTACAATGAAAGACCCTCCTTAAACCAAACCTCCGATTCTCAATAAATTCCAATATTGCCTCCCCCGCTTGAGGCCCTGACAAAGCTGTTGTCAATGTGGTGGTCTCCCTTATCACAGTAAGCAATAAACTCAGCTTTTTCTTACCAAGAGGCTGTATTGGGGTGCTATCCGGGGAGCCATCATTTGATGAGAGTAAGAGAGAAACAAAATAACTAAGACATAGGTCAGAGCATCCTTTGTTCATCCAATGTCACTGACTGCTTTGCCGAATCCGATACTAGTTTTAAATACTGGAAGAATCGTTTCTTCACTTTTTTTGTGTGTGACTCGCAATGTACTGGCTACAGACAAGACACACTTTTAAGTTTCACCTTCATTATTCACATTTTCTCCGTCACTGTCTAGACCAGTGGTTCTCAACCTTGGCTGCACATTAGAATCACCTGGGAATCTTTTTAAAATCCTGATTTCTGGGCCTCATCCTCCGGAACTTCTGTTTCTTTGTTACTAATGTTGTGGCCCCACCCCATAACAAAGAAACAGAATTTCTGGAGGATGAGGCCCAGAAATCAGGAT
>NW_005365764.1:1502553-1516019 GCF_000412655.1 Myotis brandtii
GTTTCATTCGCACTGTACGTGCGCGCCCGCACGTGGTATTTTGTGGAAGAGCCACACTCAAGGGGCCAAAGAGCCGCATGTGGCTCGCGAGCCGCGGTTTGCAGACCACTGGTCTAGACAATGCACAAAACAATAACTCCAACTCTGATTGGTAATGTTTGCTGATGTCTCTGGTGTAAGTACTCCCACCACAGCCCATGTCAAGCCATCCAACATGAGGCTGCTGTGCCCAGAGCTGAAGAGTTGTAGCAGCACGTCATTACCTCATATTCCTACCACACAGACGTAATAACGTGGTCTCAAGAGCACGAACAGTAGAATGCAGCAAAATAATTAGGATGGGCTGGTTTACTACCTTTGATATAAATTGCTAGCTTATATAATTTAATAAATGATGGCTATGTTTAACAACCAGCTACAAAGTCCTTGAAAATTCAACATTTGACTCTCACAAGCTGGAACGGGCCAGCGCTGGCACAGCCCTGGGATTGACTACCGAGTGGCACCCGGGAACCTGGGAGGGTGACAGGAGTGTTCTGTATCTTGACGGTGGTGGTAGCTACCAGATTGTATATGTTTGTCAAGATATACAGAGCTGCACACATAAAAGGGTGTTTTTCACTGTATGTAAGTTATACTTTAACAAACCTGAAATAATGGGGTATTTGGTAACTCACGAACTCTCCAGAGGCACCATGGAGTCGGATGTGGAGGCTGAACCAGCGCCCAGGCTTCTGCTGCTGTCACTGCGCGCAGGCAGGGAGGTTCGAACCACCCGAACAGGCGGGGGTGCCCCTGCCAAGATCCCTCTGCTGCTGCCCCTGCCCTCTGTCCGTCTCTCCGTCATGCTGCAGCGCGCTCATCAGCACTGAGCCTGCCTGAGCCGCTTCCAAATCAAAACCCTGTGTCTGTATCCGATTGGTGAAGGCAAGGTCACATGACCACAGTCTAGCTGCAAGGGAGGCTGGGAAGGTGAATTTCTTTTTAAAAAAATATTTTTATTGATTTCAGAGAGGAAGGGAGAGAGAGAGAGAGAGATAGAAACATCAATGATGAGAGAGAATCATTGATTGGCTGCCTCCTGCACGCCCCCCACTGGGGATCGAGCCCGTAACCTGGGCATGTGCCCCAACCAGGAATCGAACTGTGACCTCCTGGTTCGTGGGTCAATGCTCAACCACTGAGCCATGCTGGCCGGCTGAATTTCTTATTTCTGCTTTGGGGGAGCAGGACTCATAATGAGGGAGATGTCTTGAATCTAGAAGGAGGGTTCACGGGGTGCTAAGTGGCCACATGAGCACAAAAGCAGTTACTATGACAGCACATGACCCCTGACACCAGCAGCAGTGTCACAGCTTATTGTCATAGCCTTCTGTGTGCAGATGCGCCGTGAGAGTCCGGTGGGAACGGGTGTCACGCAGGCCCCTTCTCACAGGAGCGTACCGGCTGGTGGGAAGGCCTGGTCACCTGCCCCTCAGGACAGCGTGGGCTCAGCTGATAGAGGAGAAGCTGAGACACGGAGTGTTATAGGAGCCAGAGGAAGAGGTCGCCCTGGGCTGGAAGGGAAGGGAAGGCTTCCTGAGAAGGGCATCTGCACTGAGCTCTGAAGGGTGAGAAAGACTGAGAAGGCCGGCAGAGAAGGGCACCAGCAGGAGGATCTGTGGGCAAAGGCTTGGGGCAGGGATGTGCCTGTCAAGGTGGAAGGTTTGGCCGGTGCAAAAATGTAGACATCATTTCTCAAAATTCTTTTTTTTTTAAAATATATTTTTATTGTTTTCAGAGAAGAAGGGAGAGGGGGAGAGAGATTGAAACATCAATGATGAGAGAGACTCATTGATTGGCTGCTCCTGCAGGGCCCACACTGGGGTTAGAGCCTGCAACCCGGGCTTGTACCCTGACCCGGAATCATCAAATCGTGACCTCCTGGTTCATAGGTCAGCCCTCAACCTCTGAGCCACGCCGGCTGGGCTCTCAGAATTCTCGACCACAACTTCAGAAGTAAGAAATACATTTTACACCGTAACACACCTATATATAAATGAAATGTTGCTCAAAGCAGTACCTACCCTACCACATGCAATGCACTCTGGTGTTTGTTTTCTACGCTAATTTTTCCTACTTTGTTTTTTTCCAAATGCCAGTCTTCACTCATTAAATTGACTCCCTGACCCATCAGTGGGTCATGACCTGCAGTTTGAAAGGCACAGATGCAGGAGCCATAGAACTGGGGGAAGAAGCAGGGGTGGGGCTGTGGAGGGCCTTGAACCAAACCACAGCCTTTGGATTTTGCCCTGTGGATTCCTGGGCCCAGAGGTCACGTGTGGAATGGTGATTAGACATGAACGATGTCAATATTTAAAATGCACATAACATTTGACCCAGCAACTCCACTTCAGGGCTGCAGCCTAGAGAACTTCCTGCCCAGGAGCGCAGTGGGACGTGGATGTTTGCTGCAGCTGCTTCACTGGAGAAACTAGAAGCAACTCAATGTGGAATACTACGCAGTCCTTCTGAAGAATGAGGTCGGTCCAGCCGGTGTGGCTCAGTGGTTGGGCGTCAACCTACGAACCAAGAGGTCACGGTTCGATTCCCGGTCAGGGCACATGCCCGGTTGCAGGCTCGATGCCCGGGTCTCCATTCCCAGTGTGGGGCGTGCAGCAGGCAGCCGATCAATGATTCTCTCTCATCTTTGATGTTTCTATCTCTCTCTCCCTTCCACTATGAAATTGATAAAAATATGTATTTTTTTAAATGAGGCTGTCTCTGTTGTGGAGAGATCTCTGGGATATTCGGGGAGGAGAGACAAAATCAAGTCATGGAGCCAGATGTGTGCTTGGCTTCCAGTTTTGGATAAAGCACACCTATCTGTGTGTATGTACAGCCCATGTGTAGGCACCTTCTTAAAAGATTTATAAGAAAATTCCCACACATGTTACAACATGGATGAAGCTTTGTGCTAAGTGAAATAAGCCAGCCCTAACTGGTTTGGCTCAGTGGATAGACTCTATCCGATAGAGTGTCGGCCTACGGACTAAAAGGTCCCAGGTTCGATTCCAGTCAAGGGCATGTACCTTGGTTTCGGGCACATCCCCAGTAGGGGGGGGGGGGTTCTGGAGGCAGCTGATCGATGTTTCTCTCTCATCGATGTTTCTAACTCTCCCTTCCTCTCTGTAAAAGATCAGTAAAATATATTTTTAAAAAATTTAAAAAATAAACGAAATAAGCCAGCCACGAGAGGACACATACTGCGGATTCCACTTATCTGAGGTCCCTAGAGGAGCTAACGCATAGAGAAATACATTTTGTTATGTGTTCTTATCACACAACTTAGAAGGCCCTACACCAAGCCTAACAGTGGTTGCCCTGTGGAGGGGCCTGGAGTGCGGAGCGCGAAAAAGGGGTTCTCTCACCGCCCCTCCTCCTGCTCAGTGTGCTGAGTGCTGGGAGAGGGGGCGTCCTCGCAGCTCCCTAGAGGGAGCAGTATAACCCACCGCAACACTGAGAGCTCTGGGGACCCCGGAATGGGGTTTGGTCCAATCAGGGAGGGCTTCCTGGGAGAAGGGGCGTGGAGTGTATGAGGCTGAACAGTAGCAGCAGCAGCAGCCCCTGGACCCCCA
This sequence comes from Myotis brandtii, assembly GCF_000412655.1. NCBI lineage: Eukaryota > Metazoa > Chordata > Mammalia > Chiroptera > Vespertilionidae > Myotis > Myotis brandtii. The sequence continues at coordinate 1,506,171 of NW_005365764.1, forward strand.
AGCTTTCCTGGGCTGGAGGCTGAGTTCCTGCCCAGCCCTCCTCCCCACAGATGGGGGGCAGTGCAACGTGGGAGCAGTTATGAAAATCACCTCCTGGTGTGGCTCTCATTACCGTTCAGGGACTAGAGGCTGCAAACCACACTGGCCTGGGGACCTGGGGGCACCTGGGAGGGGTGAGGGAGGTGGGAACAGATTGCTTAGCTCCCTTCTCTCCCCCCCCACCTCCTTCATCCCCCTTGTTCTCCTGTGAGAGCCCCCAACCCTCATCACATCTGGTTCCCGTTGGCCCAGTTTGGTTCTAATCATCTCACTTCCTGCTACCATCTCTGGCGCCCCACCCGCTCTGTGGGAAGAAACAGCCCCTCCCACTCAGGCTTCAGCAAGTCCTGGGCCCTGAATGTGGACGGGTCATCTCGCAGCCTCCTGGCTGTTACTCTGGCTGCCGCCCCCCCGTCCCCGCCCCGCCTGGGGTGCCCCGGGCTCTGGTAGCTCCCACCCACATCCTCCCAGGTCTGGCCCAGGCCTCTAGGAGTCCACTCTCCCCTCCGCCTGTCCCCTCGCCTCCAGCGGGGCTGCTTCCAGTGCCAGGGCTGTGGCGGGCTCCTCCTCCACCACCCAGCCCTCCCTGGGAGGTCCTGGGTAAGATGGGCAACAGGTGTGTTTACCTGGAAGGAGTTTCTCTCCAAAGAAAATAGACCTAAAGCCCCCTCCGGGGGCCCCCAGACCTCAGGGACAGACCTGGGAGAGGGTGGGGGTACAAAGAGATGACGGGACAGGAGGAGAGGCAGGAAACTGACCCCAGAGAGCAGGCACCCAGCACCCAACCAGGTGGGCCCGGAGAGGTGATGTGAAGGGAAAGAGAACTCCCTCTGCTCCACCTCCCGCGGTGGGGACTCTCTCTGGTGCGGGACTGGGCCTGTGATACGCGCTCACTCCGTAGCATTTGTCCCACATCATCACTGATTGCTAACACGCTGTACTTACCGTTGGCCAAGCACATTAACCCCTTTAGCCCTCACAGCAACTCCACGAAGGGGCTGCTAGTATCACCATTGTCCCATTTTACAGATGGGAAAGCTGAGGGTGAAGCAGTTAATTGACGCCACTGGTAAGCGGTGAAGCCAGGATCTGGGCCCAGGAGCCTCTTAATCTCCCCACTGCTCGGAGGTCCCGGGTTCCCCAGAGGGCTGGGGCCTCCGATCCCAGCACTACCCTCCCCGCAGCTGGACTCGCCTCTGGGCCAGGAGCTCCTTGAGGACAGGGACAGACGGGGTCATCGGTGTCTCCACACAGCCACTAACACGCATCCGTTCATTCATATATGCCGCGGGATTTGCACTAAGTACCGCTTGGGCTCCTGTGCCGAACCTCTCTGAGCCTCAGGCCCCTGGCCTGCAAAATGGGCGTCTTGTCTGGAGCCCAGCACCCCAATACAGGTGGTCACATTTACTGGCGTCAAAGCAGCAGGTGAAATTAAATTTAACAACACACTTTTTAAACCAAATACCACCAAAATATCCTCATGTCAGCATGTAGTCGATGTAAAAATGATGAGCGAGACATTCGAAAGCGAGCCGCACACGTCATTGTCAATCCCCCAGTGGCCGCATTTAGCGGCGTCAAAGCAGCAGGTGAAATTAAATTTAGCAACACACTTTTTAAACCAAATACCACCCAAATATCCTCATGTCGGCATGTAGTCGATGTAAAAATGATGAGCGAGACATTCGGCCACAGCTTCCTGGGGACCAGCCACATAGCTGCTGCTCGGTAGCCACGTGTGGCCTCCACCCTGGGCAGCAGGCTCCAGCCTGGAAGGCTCTACAGCAGCGGATCTCAACCCGTGGGTCGCGACCCCTTTGGCGGTCGAACGACCCTTTCACAGGGGTTGCCTAAGACCATCCTGCATATCAGATATTTACATTACGATCCATAACAGTAGCAACATTACAGTTATGAAGTAGCAACGAAAATAATTGTATGGTTGGGTCACAAAATGAGGAACTGTATTTAAAGGGCCAGAAGGTTGAGAACCACTGCTCTACAGAGATGGGACTGGGGGTGTCTCAGCCCCCCGTGCCCAGCCCGGCCCCTGGGTGGCACATGCACAGGGTGAGGGTCCCAGCCCCTTCTTCCCTCGGCCTGGTGCTCCGCTTTCCCGCTGCATGGCCAGGAGTTGGGGCCCCTCTGGGGCGCCCCAAGATGAGGCGCTGCTGGTTTTCCGGGAAGAAGCAGGAGGGAGGAGGGAACGCAGGCTGGGGCCTCGAGGAGGGAGCTGCCGCCTGGCACGGGGACAGAGTTTGTTTGCACCTCTTTGAAGCCGGGAGATGAAAGTGGGGCCCACATGGCTGCCTTTGATTGCCTCCTCCCTGGGCCCCACGCAGCTGCAACCCGGCCAGGCCCAGCCCTTCGCTGCCCCGGGGAGCAGGCAGGCCCCAGGCCAGGGGTGCCTCTCCCCTGGGTGGCTTGAGGGATCAGCAGAGGAAACACCTCCATCCTGGGGACAGTGGCCGCCTCCCTCCAGGGAAGGGAGCAGGTGTGGGCAGGACTTGGGGAACCCACTGCCCGAGTCTCTCTCCTGCCCAGGCCGGAGCCTCCACGCGGTCAGTCCTGAGGAATAGACACAGTAGATGAGCATGGCGGTGAGCGGTGAATGGGTCGCTTCACCTCTCTAAGCCTCTTTATTGTTTTTAATATATTTTCATTGATTTCAGAGAGGAAGGGAGAGGAAGAGAGAGACAGAAACATCAATGATGAGAGAGAATCATTGACCAGCTGCCTCCTGCACACCCCACACTGGGGATCAAGCCTGCATCCTGGGCATGTGCCCTGCCGGGGATTGAACCATGACTTCCTGGTTCATAGGTCAACGCTCAACCACTGAGCCACGCCGGCCGAGCTCTAACTCAACGAGTGTCTACTGAGGGCCTTCTGTGTGCCGGTCACTGTCCTCGGTGCCCTCCCCAAGCGTCTCCCAGAGCAGATGGCATGAAATGGTGTAACATGCTCCGTGCGGTGTCTGGCACGTGCCAGTGCTCAGTGCATGTCAACCAGCAGCAGCATTGCTGTGCGGTCCTGCAGGGTCTTGGCCACTCCCATGCACCCTGGGAGACAGGCAGCTACTGGACAGTGTCCCCTCTCCAAGACTCTGCTTCCTCCTCCCTCCTCTCTCCTCTGGGAGAAGCCTCTGGCCTGGGGAGGCAGGACCACTGACCTTGACCACTGACCTCTGTGGCCCAAGAATGGCAGCCCAGACCAGAGGTCACATGCTCTGGGGACCCCGTGGCCATAATGAAGACCAAGCTACACCTGGGACCCTGGCAGACCCCTCCCCTGGCCCCAGCCTGCAGAGCCTACAGACCCTCTTCAGGCAGCTGGAGGCCACGGGGCAACAGGGCAGCCTTGGGGCTGGCGGGGGTTAAGGCATCCGCTGTACCAGGGGTGTGGCCTCTGCTATCCAGACCCCAGTTGGTCCCGGCAGCATGGACCCCGTGTCTTAGGCCCTAACCCTCATCAAACAGCCTCTGAGTCTCCCGGTCACCCTGCTTCTAAGGGAGGACCACCTCCATCCTCCTTGTTGCTTGTTCTACCCTCACACTGCTCGGTGCGCCGGTCCTCCCCTTGTGGACATCTTGCTGCCTCTCCCAGGTCAGGGAGGGGAGGAGAGGTGGGGGAGCCAGGGCTGGAGACAGGAGCAAAGCACCAGGTCCAAGTGCTCACCGATGACCCCTGGGTCTGCAGAGGTGCAAACGCACATCCCACATGGGTCTGACCCTCTCATGTGGTCACCCCCATTTCACAGATGGGGAGACCGAGGCTCTCCCACAGTCACACTCAGGAGGGAGGTTTAGACGCAGGTCTGACTGATTCCGAAGTGTATGTTCTTTCCACTCAACCACACTGCCCAGGCATGCAGCCCTCTGCTCGCAAGCTCAGAGCGGCCCCAGGCGGCTCTCCGAAGCCTGGAACTCCAGGGCCAACAAGCCGGCCCTGAAGCCAGATGCTTAAGCCACGGGCCGTGCCACAGACGGAGGGGCCGAAATCTCACCCGCCCTGTGACCTCGGGCAGGTCACCCCACCTCCAGACCCCCGTCTCTCTCCTGAGGTCTCCAGGGCGACTCTCGGTGTACGGAGCCTTTCTCAGCAGCGTAGGTTCCTTTGCTTGTGCCGCATGCTTCCTCTCTTCCATCAGAACAGACAGATGGAACTAGCACCTCAAACTCACCATTTCCTGGATATTCTTGCTTAGGTGACAACACCGCATTGAACAGGGGACAGCACTAAGGGAGTCGAGCACAGGTGGCTGGAGGGTGTGGCAGGCCACCAGCATGCCCACGTCCGGGAAGCCTGCGCTGGTGCAATGATCAACGGCAACTAGAAGGGGTCCCCGGTGGTCAGGGGGCTGGAAGCAGGGTGCCCTGGACCCGCTGGCTGTGGCGGACCCCCCTGAGGCCTGGACAGGAGAGAGGGAGTTGGGCAAGAGGGAGAGAGGCCAGTGGAGTCCAAGGGCTCACCCGGCCGGCCGGCGTCTGCACCCACCGGAGCCTGGAGACCACATTGCCACCTCCCCGCCCGGACCGCGCAGCCCACAGCTGGCTGATGTAAAACACACATGTTTTGACTGAAGCCGCTCCCCCCAACCTCCTGAAAAACGCCGACATTAAAGGGAGCGTAGCTTTGTAAAACTGAAACTGTAAAATGCTTCTGAAACCCAGCCCCGGGGATTAAAGAAACCACATGAAAAGGGACTCGGGACGACCTGGATGCTGACTTCCTGTTCAGAAGTTCGCTCACCATGTGCCTCCCACCCGTGCTGGTGGCTGGGAGCAAGGAGAAGGGGCGGAGGGGGGAGGCAGGGCCAGTGGGGGTCTCGGGGGGCCTCCAGGAGTCCAGAGCCCGCTCAAGCCCAAGGCCGGACAGCCTGGTCCGTGGTCTTCCCAGGCCTCTGACCTCTGAGGACGCTGAGGAGAAGGTGCCGTGTTGCCCTGGGCCTTGGGACCCGCCGTATAGTCACCGAGGGGTTGGGAACAAAAGAGACCACAGCCACCCGCCATCCTACTTCCTGGCCTCGCAGGTCTCCCCTGCTGCTCCCGGCTGGTCCCCACTGGCCCTGGACCCTGGAGATTCGGGGGGTGCTTGGGCCCCCCTCAGCCTCCTGTCCAGTTGTGGTGAAGGGCCTCCCAGGAGCTGCCTGCGGCTGCAATCCCAGCTCTGCCACTCGTTCAGGTGGGTCACCGAGGAGCTGCACTTGGAGGCGCCCGGCCTCTCCCTCCTCGTGTCACTGTGTGCACAGGAGGCTGTGACCGAGGCGTGCAAAGGTGGCTCTCCCCTGCTCTCGCAAGACGGGACTAGAGTCCCCCTGGTCTCCCTCCCGCTGCATGGCCTTGGGCAAGTCACAGCCCCTCTCTGGGTGCAGGACCCGCCTCCTTGGACAAAGAGGAGAGGATGGGCTGGGTCAGAGGTGAAGCCCGGTCTATGGCCATGCATGCACGCACACACGCACACACGCACACACGTGTCATAGACACCCACCACCCTCCATCACACGCACCAGACAGAAACAGACGCAGGCACCTCACAGGCCACTGGGGGCCCCGCCACCCCCAGCTTCCTCGCAGCCCTCCCTCCTCTATCTAAACTCCCCGTGCCCTCCAGTGTCCCCCGAAATCACTTACCTAATATTAGGATATTAAAAAATATGGCAAGATTTTAAGAGACTTATTAAAATGCAATTAGCAGCGTGTACGACTTAAGCAGGGAGATTATTTTTAAAAATGACTTGATTGTGCGCAATACCACGCACCTTCCCGAGGCCGTAAACCTGCCAATCACTCGCATTCTCAGGCGAGGCGCTTTCCTCGCTTTCTCTTTGTCCTTCAGGACTTTCTCCTGCCCCTCTTCCACCCCCCCTATGAAGGCTGTGGTCCCCCACACAAAGCCACCACCCACACACACACTCTGAGCCCCCTCCAGGTGTCCTTCAGAAGGAAGCCAAGGGGTCAATCGGGTCCGAAGCCAAGCCCAGCCAATGGTCAAGAAGCCGGCCAGAGGGTAGGCAAAGGGATGGAGAAGCCCCCTCTCCCTTCCCCACTCCCGACCCACACTGAGATCTGGATCCACAGTGAGGGTGACAGACTGTCCTTGCTGCGAAGCGACAGGGGGTGGGAAGGGCTCAAGGACGGAGGAAGAGGTCCCAGGGACTGGGTTACTGCGGACCCCCTCTGAGGGCTGAGCCTCGGAGTCCCCCTGCCCGCGCCCCCAGGACTCACACCCCTTGCCCCAAAGCGCCCACTCTGCTCCGGCTGGAACGATGGGTTATGCTGCCCCCTGCTGGCCACTCTCCGCACGGCAGCCCCGCTCCTGGGATCCGGTGGCCAAGCGAAAGGCGCTCGCCTGGTTCTGGGTCAGCCCTCCATCGGCCGCGGGGTCCAGGAGAAGGTCCCCAGGATCTTCCAGGCTCCAACCTGGAGAGCAACACGCATGTAGGAGCGTGGGGGCCGCTCTCCGGCAGCCCGCACCCCCAGAGACCAGAGCAGCCCCCTCCAAGGCAGCCCCGCCCCTGGCTGAAGGAGTTTATCAAATGTGTTCTCTACTTCCTGGCATTAGGCTCCCGCTGGCACTTTTATTCCAACCATAAAAAGGCTATTTCATTGAGAAATAAAGTCCCATCTCCCTGACGTGTGACTCCTTTCAGCGCTCTTACTCAGCCACCAGGCAGAATTTATGCTTCCTGGATGCTGTCTCCTGGGATTGCAACTGGAAATTGGGGAGAGAGAGCTGGAGGGGGGGTTCCTTCCTGCTGATGGACGGACATGTGCTAATTCCTCTGGTTTAAGGAGCCCCAGAAACTCAAGGTGTCGGGAGAGAGCCCTCACCTTGGCATGAGGAGCCCGGGGTCGGAGCCCTGGATCTGCCACCTTCGCTATGTGGCCGCGGGCCAGGCCCTGGGCCTCAGTTTCCCCATCTGTAAACTGGGCCGCACGCTTCCTCTCTTCCTCAGGGAGATGGCATGCTGCGGCGTGCAGATGGAGGTGGAATGTTCCTGGAAGCTGTCGGGTGTTGCTATTGTCAGGGAGGCAGAGGAATTCTCTGAGTTGGGGTGGAGGAGGGAGAGGTTGAAATTCTCGAAGGATTTCACTCTCACCTGTATGAGCTTCACCTGGAGAGCTTGTTACAGCACCGAGGCCGGGCCCACCCGCCGAGATCCTGGATTAGGAGGTCTAGGCTCCGGCTCAAGAGTTCGCATTTCTAACGAGTTCAGGTGGTGCTGATGCTGAGGAACCTACTTTGAGAACCGCTCTTCTGGGAGCTTTGAGATCTGGGATGTGGGAGAGGAATGAGGAGCTAGAGCAGTGGTTCTCTGCCTGTGGGTCGCGACCCCTTTGGCGGTCGAACGACCCTTTCACAGGGGTCGCCTAAGACCATCCTGCATATCAGATATTTACATGACGATTCATAACAGTAGCAACATTACAGTTATGAAGTAGCAACGAAAATAATTTTATGGTTGGGTCACAACACGAGGAACTGTATTTAAAGGGCCAGAAGGTGGAGAACCACTGTGTTAGTATGTCTGTTGAGATAGGAAGTCATCACACAGCTCAGGGAATAGAGAGGGAGAAACTGGCTTGATTATATCAGTGGGAAATTGAATTTAATAGGAAAATTGAGAGGGAAAATTATGCTGTAAGACCTTAAAAATCAGGTAAAAGTTAAAACTCTTACAGATGTGAGAGTAGGACACTGGTATGATGAAAGGATGCTCAGGGGAGGGGTTCTCGCAGCAGTGGAGGCTCTCAACCTACCATCTTCACAGGACGGACCCCACGTCACCCTAGAGCAGAGGTGGCCTGACCAGGTACTCCTGTTCCCAGCGTGCCCCACGCTGAAACAGAGGCTCAGAGACGTGAGCTGAGCTGCTCCAGGTCGCCCAGCTTGGGCAGGACCCCCAGCAGGAGGCTCTTCCCACCACGGCCCCTCTGCTTACGCAATGATTTGGAGGATTACGAAGCTGACGGCTCCAGTCCCAGGTTAGGTGATACCCCGATACCCCGTGGGGACTGGCAGCCAAGGCGGAGAGCGTGTGTCGCGATGGAGGAAGGCTGCCGCGGGCAGCATCCAGCATCTGGGAATCCGAGACCTTCAACAAGGGAAAGGCAGTGAGCCTGGATGGGGCAGGGCATGAACACGGGCTTTGTGCTCAAGGAGGGGAACCCCGAAGGGAAATGGACCACTGGCTGCTCCGGGTAACGGAAGAGAAGGATGACACGTGCATCAGGGACCCTGGGCTGCACAGAGTCAAAAAGGGGATGCGGATCCCAGCTCTGAGGGTGTGGAGACACCGATGTCTAAGCACCTACAGCCCAGGTAGTCCGAGGCCCGCCCAGCAGGGAGCTGACCAGGAGGGGAAGAGCCGCTTCCTGTCGGGACTTGGCATTGCAGACGCTCAGTGTCAGCCGGAAGCAAATGCCTGGGAGACCTGGAGGTCCCCGAGGCGGGGCAAACACTCGCACACGTGCACACAGGGCCCCGGGATCAGGGATCAGGCACGGGTGCCACCCAGGCCCTGGCGGACCCGGAGCCCTGGTCACAGCCCGGTCCCACCTTGAGGAAGGACAGAGGAGCCTGCACACCGTCTAATTAACAGCCGTCCGGGCGTGGAGTCGGCCGGCGGGGAGCGAGGAGAGGAAGAGAAGTGGTCTGCTCCCGCGTGCAGAGCTGGGAACAGTGCCCAGAACAGTTAATGCCCGGCCCTCGCAGCCTTGCAAATCGCCGCCCGCTGGGGGCCAAGAGCCTTTTACGCCAGGTGAAGCCTGGCGATTTCATTAACGGCATCCCCTTGGTCTCCTCTCCAAGGTGGTTAAACATGAGGGCCACTTGGTAAAGGGGCTGCCCCGGTTTCCAGGGCTTTCTCGGTGTGTCCGCCCCTGGCCCATGCGGCCGCCAAGCTGGGTGTCTCTGCTGGAAAAGGGGGGTTGAGGGGGGCAGGAGAGAGACAGGCAGGCTGCAGGCCAGTGACATGTCTCACACGTCACCCTCAGAGGGGCCCTTTCCTTCCCTCGGGACGGGTTGGCCTGTCTTGCTCAGGACTGCCTCCCACGGTTCCCTTGCTGCTGCTCTTTCTTGTCCCCCTGATGTACGCTTCTAAAGCAAGAACCAAGTCTGGGCTCCCGCCTTGGCCTGCAGGCCCACCCTGCCCTCCGCTTCCTCCTGCTCATTCCAACGTCGTGGCCTTCTTTCTGTCCCTCCACACCTCCCACTCGCAGTCCCTCTGCCTGGATGCCCCCCAGCTCTTTCCAGGTTCACCCCCTCAGCTGTGCACCCTGACAGTCCCGCCCAAAGCCCCCCACCCCACCCCGCTGCATGCTGGGTCTCTCCAGAGCACGTGGCATTCTCTGCAATTGTCCGTGTCCGTGTTTATGTCGGTCTCCACCCGCCTTCACACGCACACGCACACATGTGCTCCCGCAGGAGGGCCTTTGCCTGACTCGGTCTTCGCTTCCCAGGGCCAGAGCGGGGCCTGGTACAGAGGATGCGCTCCGTAAACATTTGCCGAGTGATGCGGTCCAGGGCGGTACCCAGGGCCCTGGGAACCAGCCGACAGGGAGCCCACAGCTCAGCACCGGCCCTCACCTCCTCCCCTCCAGCCTCCGAGGCTCTTCAAGCGCCAAAGCCCCTGGGAGCTGACCCAGGCCTTCTCTCCTCCCAGCCCAGGCCACAGCCAGCTGTCCAGAGTCTTGGGCCTCCTGCTGGCTCCCCTCTAGGTGTCAGGCTTGCCCTGGCATGGGGGCGGCTGGCCCTGGGTAGCGGCTGCCCGCAGGGGACCTGCCTGGCTGGGGGGGGTGGGGA
>NW_005365764.1:1516082-1520194 GCF_000412655.1 Myotis brandtii
GAGTCACAGCTCCGATTCAAGAAGGGAAATCATCCGAGCTTTTAAAAAATTAAATGGAGTCAGTAATTTGATTTCAGGGAGAAGCTGAAAACCTCGTAATGGCAGGAGCAGCTCAATTCCGTGCTGAAAAGGAAAAGCCTTAAATGGGGCTATTAAGCTCTTGCTGGGATGGATCTGCCTGGAGGTGGGGGGGGGGGGCAGGGGGACGCGTCCTGGAGGGAGAGACCGTTTATCAGCCGAGACAGCCCTGATTATTTATTTATTTATTTGTTTGTTTCGCGGGCCGGGCGTTGCGGAAGGCCTCTCTCCTTGGCTGCGTTTCAAGTCCCACTTCCAGCGATGAGCCGGCCCCCGGCAGCGGGGAGGGGAAGTGGGGGGGAAGCCACCTCCCAGGGAAGCACCTAGGGCCACCCCGGCTCAGGCCTCGGCTGGGCTTCTGGGCCAGCGAGTCTGAGAGCGCTGGCGACCCCCAGGGGTCAGTGGGGTCACCGGAGCTGTCCAAGCCAACCGGGTACCAGCCGCTGCCATGGGAACCAGGGCAAAGGAGTGGTGAGGCACGAAGACACAGCAGTAACACTCCTCCTCCTCCCACGGGGTCCTGCAGGCACCTGGGCCAGGGGCCTCTCACACCACAGGGTCTTATCACCCCTGCCCAGAGGTGTCGGAGCCCCGGCTGAGACTTTCCACACGCTCCTGGAGTGAGCAGACCTCCCTCCGCCTGGGCCTGGGGCCCCACAGCTCAGCCGCTCTGGACACAGCAGTCGTGACCGCAAGAGTGGCTCACAGGTCGGAGCACATGCTGGTGTGGGGCCTGCACTCGACGTTTTGTGTCCGTTTCTTCACCGACCCCTCACTTCCCCCACTTGACTGATCAGGAAATTGAGGCACAGAGAGGTTAGTGCCTTGCCCAAGGCCACACAGCTAGAGTGAAGGGACTGGGAGTTCACCTGCGGGCTGCAGAGCCAGTGGCCTTTCCCTCCCCCGCCTCCTACACCTCCCCCGCCCCCCAACAGCGAGAGGGGCAGCAGGCCAACGCTGGGCTGTGCACTCAGCAGGCGGAAAACACGCCTGGACCCTGCCCACCCCACTCCTCTGAACTTGGGGTCCCTTGGGGCACTTCCAGGACTCACTCTGGCACAGGGGCCTCTCAGAAGCCCCTGCATGATATTCTGCGGCTCAGGAGGCCCGAGGTGTTCAGGGCTGGTTGCCAGTGTGGGCTCTGCCGGCTCCCGCTGGGTGTCCCCTGGGCAGCAGGGAAGGGGCTTGAGGCTCAGCCAGGCTGGTCGAGTCTGCTGGATGTGAGGGGGGCCCCCACTCAGACTATTCCACCAGCTAGCTGGGTGGCTCCAGGCCTCGGGGTCTCTCTGATCCTCACGGATGAGGCTGGGGGTGACTCCAGGCCTCGGGGTCTCTCTGACCCTCACGGATGAGGCTGGGGGTGACTCCAGGCCTCGGGTCTCTCTGACCCTCCCATGGATGAGGCTGGGGGTGACTCCAGGCCTCGGGGTCTCTCTGACCCTCACGGATGAGGCTGGGGCTTCTGGGAGGTGGAGGCCAGGGGGCTCACCTGACGAGTGCCAGGTGGCTGGTTTTGCTGGCAGCGGCTGAGCAGTAAGAACTGGTGGGGGGCAGGGGGCACTGCTGGGCCCACCTTGTGCCTCCCATGGTCCTGAGGCCCTCGGATGGGCCCTGAGCCTGGCTGCCGCCACCACACGGTGGCAGGATGCATGGTTAGGGCAGTGGATGTGTCCCCAGCAGAAGGGTGAGTCCTGGCCGCTCCCTGTCCTCACTTGGTTCTGGGGATGACAGGCCCAGGTACCTCTGGCCCCCTTCCCGGGCGGCCCCAGGCCTCCACTGTGGGGAATGTTTCCTGGGCTCGCTGAAGGCACAGGGAGACCTGCCACCTCTTCCCCCAGCTGGTCAGTGAGGGCCTCACCAGTGGCTGGACCTCCTGGCTGGCCTGGCTAGGCCTCCTCTGCGTGGACTCAGTGGCAGCCACATCCCCCGTGACAACCCTCCCAGCAAGAGGGGACTTCCTGGTGGCTGGGTGGGGGCCTGCTCTGGCCTGAGAGTTCCTAGACCATCAGTTAGGGTGACAGAAGGCCTCAGGACCGGGAACACTGCCGATCGCTCAGACCCCAGGGAGGTGGCTGTGGAGGGGGTCCTCGCACCTAAGGACAGTGTGTCCGAAGGCAGGGTGTCCGGGTGACCCCGCTTTTCCCAGGGAGCCTAGGGCCATGCTGACTGCATTGCTCTGGGAGAAAGGGAGACGATGCCCAGCCTCTTCCCACAGGTTTGGCTGTTTGCAGGAACAGCCCAAGCGCCTACTTCAGGGAGGAAGCAGTGGAGGAAGAACAGAGCTTCAGAAACGAGAGGACGGGGCCTTCGGCCGCCGGAGGGTCCTACCCCAGAGGTGTGATCCTGGGCTCCCGGCCTGTTTCCCTCCTGTTTGCAGGCACTGACTCCCCGCCACCCCCCGCCTCCTTTTGGTGGGTCTCAGGCCCTGGGATGCGATGAGCCGGGCAGGACAGCTGGGAGGGGGTGCTGCCCTTGGGTGGGAGTCCTGGGGGCCCCGCTTTCTCTGAGGAACGTTCTGCACTGGGAGAGGAGGAGACATGACTGAGAGAGTCCCCCGAGGCCTCCTGAGGATGAGACCCTTCAGGGGAGACTGTGGGTGGGAGAAGGGCAATAGCCTTGCACCAGCCTGTCCAGCGAGAGGTTGGTGAGTGAAGCGCCGAGAAACTTCCATGGCGGCTGGTCCTGCCGTTTGGAACTGGGAAGAGGCAGCAGAAGGCATTCCTGTTTGGTGGTCTCGGGTCCTGGGGATGGTGGGCAGGGAGCAGTCGTCGATGCGGCCGCTGAGGCAGGCAATTCTTTCCCCGACCTTCCAGAAGGAAGCAGAGGTCAGCCCTCCTCCTACGGGAGCAAAATCCTCTGACCCCCTGCTGAATGGGCCACACGTGTCCCCTCGTACAGATGGGGAGACAGAGGTGTGGGCAGGTCAAGTGCGAGCACGGGGTTAGGAGTCGTTTTCATTGGCTACATTTCAGATCTCCGGCCTGCGGCGCTTTTTTGAGAACACGTGGCATCAAAAGCTGTTTTTGAAATGGAATCAGAATTTCTGCAAAGAGCCCTGGCCCTGGCTCGCTGCCCGGCTGATGCCACCGGAGGTTCATCTCTGAGCCGTTCCTACTTGAGGCCGAAGACCTCGGCCCGGCCCCAGGAACCACACAACCAGAGTCGCCTCAGCTCTGTGGACGCTCTGGGCCGGACGGGCCTTTGTTGAGCGTAGAGAGGTCTCCCGTGCACTGTCCGGAGCTTAGCAGCATCCCTGGCCCCGCCCACCAGAGGCAGCAGCATGCCCCTGAGCTGTGACCATTGAAAAGGCCCCGTCCATGGCTGAATGTCCCCTGGGAGGCAAGGACACGCCTCCAGTTGAGAACCGCTAGGTTGGAGCTTGCAAATTCTGGCTCTCGGGTCACATGCAGCCCTTACACATGTTTGGTTTGGCCTGCAGAGGGTTTTAAATATTTTCTTTAATTAATAGACAAACTTTTATGACCAGCATCTCCTGGAAAATCAGACGATTTGGCCACACACTGGCCGCCTCTCCGCCAGGCGGGAATCGGCCCCAGCTAAGGGAGGGGACTGTCTTTGGTGGGTCCGGTGGCTGCCAGTTCAGCAAAGTCCCCACCACTCCTTAGGGCAGGGGTGGGCAACCCCTGGCATGCGTGCCAAACATGGCACGCCAGTAACTTTTGCCGGCCACGCGAAACCCTCTCTTATAATCTTCCATTTACAATTTTTTTCTTAATATCGACTTTTTTTATTTTTCAGATAAATTCAGTGTAGGCGCACCTTAGATAAATAAATAGTTTTACATAACATGTATACATTAAAAAATAGATGTATTTTTCATCATCAGAGACTGTGTTTTTGTCGCTCGAATGAATTTTATTATTTCTTCAAGGTTCTTCACATACGTACACCTTAAGAGATATCGAGTAGGCGTAACACGTTCTCAAAAAATTAGGGTTGGCACGCAGAAGAATTTTGAGTCAGAGATTTTGCTGGTTTTGGCACGCACTCACAAAAAGGTTGCCCACCCCTGG
>NW_005365764.1:1522381-1530491 GCF_000412655.1 Myotis brandtii
GTACACCTTAAGAGATATCGAGTAGGCGTAACACGTTCTCAAAAAATTAGGGTTGGCACGCAGAAGAATTTTGAGTCAGAGATTTTTCTGGTTTTGGCACGCACTCACAAAAAGGTTGCCCACCCCTAGGGTCTCCTGCCCTGAGCTTTTCCGCCTCTACCCTCCTGCACTCAGGCCCTGTTTGTCCTTACCCTCCCTCACTCACACTCCCTGCCTGACACCTCGAGGCCTTTCTGTCGGTTGCCCTGCTTTAAAATGCTCAACAGCTGTAGCTAAACCGCCCTCCTGGTTTCTCCTCTCCGGGCTGGACTGACTCTGTGTTGCCTCCACTGGTCCTGATGCCTCTGATCTTAAATAATCAGAATATCTCCTGTAGGTTCTAACCACTTGGAGGAGGGGGAGGAACAGGGAGAGGTGGAGAAAAGATTAAAAGAAAAGAAATCTGTAACCACCGGGCACTTAGGCAATCCTGGCGCATTAATATTCCAGCATACGCGTCACATGTTTACACAGAGACGTGTTCTTTGCCTAAAACATTTTTAAAGAATTCCTAGTGAACACTCAGTCCAACCACTCAAAAAATTAGGGTTGGCACGCAGAAGAATTTTGAGTCAGAGATTTTTCTGGTTTTGGCACGCACTCACAAAAAGGTTGCCCACCCCTAGGGTCTCCTGCCCTGAGCTTTTCCGCCTCTACCCTCCTGCACTCAGGCCTTTGTGTCCTTACCCTCCCTCACTCACACTCCCTGCCTGACCCCTCGAGGCCTTTCTGTCGGTTGTCCTGCTTTAAAATGCTCAACAGCTGTAGCTACACCGCCCTCCTGGTTTCTCCTCTCCAGATTGGACTGACACCTCTGATCTTAAATAATCAGAATATCTCCTATAGGTTCTAACCACTTGGGGGAGGGGGAGGAACAGGGAGAGGTGGAGAAAAGATTAAAAGAAAAGAAATCTGTAACCACCGGGCACTTAGGCAATCCTGGCGCATTAATATTCCAGCATACTCGTCACATGTTTACACAGAGACGTGTTCTTTGCCTAAAACATTTTTAAAGAATTCCTAGTGAACACTCAGTCCAACCAGCGTGTATTAAGTGCTTACCAAAGGCAGGGCCGTTCGATAAGGACCCTGAAGAATAAAAGGCTGAAGGAGACGCAGCCCCTGCTGGCAAGGAGTTCGCCGACTGGAGGGAGAGGCAGGCCCGGGCACCCGTAGCTACAATGGGAGCAGAAAGGGCCACGGGCCGCAGGGAGGGCGGGGAAGGTGTGCTGGAAGCAGGGGGAGAGGTTCCCTCTGGCTGCTGAGATTCAATTCATTAACGAGCAAGAGAACATCCCTAAATCTTCCCAGAGAGGCCGAAAAGTCTCCCTTCGATGTCCTTGCTGCTGGTGCCGAGCTATTTCTGCGTGTTATTTACCCTCTCTTCAAAGGTCGTCTGCCCCTTGGGTCCTCCCCCCGGCCCCCTGCTCTCCATGCTAACTCCCTGACCTTTCTTCTGTCCCCTTCCAGAACCGACCCCGCAGGGAACAGGAATCTGGTGGCCTCCGGTCCCTCCTGCGCTGCCCACGGGGCCTCCGTGAATTACTGTCGGATAAAATCCTAGCCCTCCCTTTTCCAAATCAATGTCATTACTGCAGGAAACTGTTCAAATAAAAACAGCCGAAATGTGTAAAAACTTTCAAAAAAACACTTCCATTTTTAGCAGGCTTAGAACCCACCCCTCCCCCAGACACACACACACACACACACACACACACACACCGCCTTTTACTTGGCTTCTAATTGTGAATTGGGGGCTAGATGTGGTAGGCAGTCCCCCTTTTAATCTTTAAATACAGTTCTGAATACAATTACATTTTTCTGCAGCACCGAAACATCACATCCTGGTAACGGGGCATTCCTGCACCCTTCACATCTGAGTTAAATCTCCCCCGCGTCTGTCTTCTATTGAGGACAGTGCGGAAGTCGGAGATGAAAGCGAGCGACATCATTTGTGAATTATGTGTACTTCCTCATGCTGTATTTCAATGGGTTTTGCTCCTGGTGGTTTTGCGAACACCAGGTTGTCTGGTAGCCGGGCTTTCACTGAAAACCCCTTTTAATTCACGCATCCCAGCGGCCCTGCCGGGAGGACACACACCATGTTTAGAAGAGGGTTCGTCTCAGGTTAAAACGTAAGTTGCAGCCCTGGCCGGTGTGGCTCAGCGGATAGAGCGTCGGCCTGCGGACCGAAGAGTCCCGGGTTCGATTCTCATCAAGGGCACGTAGCTCGGGTTCAGGTTCCTCCCCGGCCGAGGCCCTGGTTGGGCGAGTGCAGGAGGCAACCCATCGATGTGTTTCTCTCACGTCAATGTTTCTCTCTGTCCTTCCCTCTCTCTGAAAAAAAAAAAGTAAGTTGCATGGCGCAGTCCTCTTTGCCAGGAGCCTACCCTGTCTAGTAAGTGACGGAGGATCCAAGCCCACACAGATAGCGGGCGGGTCCGAATGGCAAGGGCTCACCTCGTGCCTGGAGCTCCATGAGCTCCTGACGCCATCACCTCCATCATCCCAACAGGTACCCATGTTCCCCGCACAGGTGAAAGCCTGGGGTCCGAGAAGGTAAGCGACTGCTCACTGGGTCTTCAGCGAGCAAGCTGATGTGCCCCCGCCCCTCCCGTTGGCAACGTCACCACTGAGAAAAATCACATAAAGGAACCGGCTCCAAAGGGAGTCGGGGCCGCCCACCCCGGGGAAGGCCTCGCTTGGCTCCTTGACCCTTTGGAATATTAAATGCAAAATGACCTGTGGGCTGGGCCAGCCAACACCGTCTCCAAACAGCTGTGTGTAAAGCACACAGGGAGGGAGACCCGGCCTCGAGGACTGGCCGTGGAGGACAGTCCTGTAGACGCAGCAGCAGCAGGGGGGGCTGGAGAGCTTAGCGGATCCGCCCCGAGAGCAATGCCTTCCTCTCCCCTGTGATCACTCCCCTGCCTCATAAAAGCCCCGGCCTCCACCCGTCACCGGGACATCACTTGGCTTCTGCGTCTAGGCCCCGACTGCAATGCTTTTTTCTTTTTATCTCAAATGCTTGCTGCCTCCACTTAGATCTCAGGCCCCCTCCAGTCACTGTGCCTGACCCAGTGCTTCCCCGGCTGGTGTGGCACCTTGTTGGGCCCAGGAAGGGAAGCCCTGGCACAAGAGAAAGGGCCACGGGGCTAGGGAAAGAGGGCTGGGGCGGGGGGGGGCCCTCACTCACCCTCACCTGACAGGGGCTCTCTGCCGACCAGAGGATGGGGCGGCCATCTCAGCCCATCCCAGGCTCAGGGCTACCCTATGGCCAGCTTCCCTGAGGCTCCCTGGACCGCCTGGCGGGGCAACAAAGAATGAGCTGCACGTGGCAGGATGCATCCTGTGCCCTGTGGCTGTCCTCCCACGGGGCCCACCTGGCAAGAGTGCCAGGCCTCAGGGGCATACGTAGCAAAGGTCCTATTTCAGCCAGCCCCACAGAGCTGCTCTCCTCAGCTCCTGCTCTCCGTGGTGTCAATGGCCCGAGAGGGAGGGGCCTCCGGAAGGGGCAGGACAGCCGATGCTGAAATCAGGACACTGACCTGGGCCCGGAGCGCCCAGCCACCGGGTGCTGACCGCCTCGTAGTTCCCGCTCTCCGTCACTGGGAAGGCTCCAGGCTGGTAGCCGGGAGGGTCTCAGCCTCAGGCGCCCCTGATTGCAGGAGCCTCTTTGGACCAGAAACTCATTTGTCTCTGCTTGGGGTTCTGAGCCGAGACCTCTGGATCCGGCTGGGACGACACTGGAGGGGAGAGGACAGGTGACACGGAGAAGTACACACTGGGCAGGTATGTGGACGAAAGGCTGGGGGCAGTGCCTTCGCCAGGGGCCATGCCCATGGCCAGCGCAGCACGCTTCCCGAATGGGTGACACGAGGTTACTTGGTGTTTGGCCTCGCTGCCCGCACGGGAATTTGGCTGCAGGGATGAAGAGGAGAGAGAGGCCGTCCCAACCCCCCAGGGGACCCTGCCACGTGCGAAGGCCCCTGAGGAGGCAGGTGCCCGGAGCAGGGCTGCCCTGAGACGCTGGAGGAATGTCTGCCAAGACTGCCTTCGGCTCTGGTGACCCGGCCCTTCCATGACCAATGCTGCTCTGAGGGGATAAAGCTCATAGCAGTTGTTTGCACTTGAGCGAGAATTTCACTGTGTCAGCCCACTCACAGGGGAGGGAGGGGGTGCTGCATTGAAGGCAGCTCTGCGGTTGCTGAATGAACGCATCTGTCTTCACATAAAGGGGTTTCAAGCATCATGAATAAGGGAAAGGATGTTTGGGGGCTCAGCAAGACCATCTCCAGCCCTAGCTGGTTTGGCTCAGTGGATAGAGCCTCGGCCTGTGGACTGAAGGGTCCCGGGTTCGATTCTGGTCAAGGACATATGCCTGGGTTTCTGGCTCAAGGCTTGATCCCCAGTGGGGGGCATGTAGGAGACAGCCAATCATCAATGATTCCTCATCATTGGTGTTTCCATCTCTCTCTCCCACTCCCTTCCCCTCTGAAATTAATAAAAATATATTTTAAAAAAAGACCATCCCCAATGCCCTAAACTCACCAGAACCCCCATCCTGAAATGTGGTCCATGATACAATTCTATACAATGTAGAGCCTTAGTCATCTCCAATCTACCCGCACGGGGTGAAGCCTCTGACCCACGGAACGGAGCATACGGAGCTCCTTGGCATTCACAGTCCCTGGAGGCAGGCAGTGGCCTCTCGGATCCCAGGCCTTTCTCGGTGTGCACCCCGAGCTGAAGGAAATAGTTAACACATCCAGGATCTAGGTCAGGGGGTCTCACAGCCCTGATAGCCTGAGAGGGATGCAGACTCCTCCCATCTTTGTTCTTAGACCCCTGCATCTCGGAACCTCCCAGGAGTCCGAAGACCCCGGGGTGGGGGCCTCCAGTAGATGATCCACTCTGCACACCCCTCCCACCCCCAAACACGCATGCCCCCCAGGGACAGCCAAGGTCTCTTTGTCCCAAGCAAGTCAGAAATGCGCGGCCAAGATTGGGGTTAAGAACAGCAGGGGTGGGTGGGTGGGCCCGTGGGGGGCAGGTGCCCAGGAGAGGGAGGAACACAGAGGGGACCCGAGAGCAATGAAGCTGGGAAGGGTGGGCATTAGGGGCGCTCCTGGGTCGGACCGGTGGGCAAGCGGTGCCACTTGTCACTGCTGCCCAGGCAGAGCGGCAGCAGCTCTGGGGAGATGTCCCCCTCCCACCTCCGGACCAGCCCCTGGACCAGACGCCAAGTGTCAGGGAGCCCAGGCCAGGCAGGGGCTGCTGCTCCGACGCAGCCAGGAAATATTATTTCGCCGGGATATTTTTAGCAGGAAGCGAGCTGGGAGCAAATGTCATGTGAGCCGTCTTCTCTTACACGGCAACTTTGGGCTATTTAAAGAGACGTAATTATCTCCTGCCACCATGATCAGGACGCGAGTGCGTGATTGCAGGAGCCCCTCGTCTGCCGTGCGGGAGCACTTGACGCTAATGGGGCCCAATTTTCGAAGCCGCCTGCCTAAATCTGTCCGGTCTCGCAGGTGGACATTTGAATCAGCACCGCAGGGGCGGCAAGCTGCGCGGAGCTGCTCCCAACAGCAGTTCCGAAGGCCTATGCCTCGAGACCCCCCTGAGGGTCCCCGGCAGGGCTGCTGCCCACACTGACCTCCTGCCACTGATGGTCTTGCTTCTGACAGTGGCTCTGGTGGTGGTGGTGCCCATGCTCAATCCCATCAGGCTGGCATCTCCCAGAGAAGCCACCAGCTCCCCTCAGACAGTCTGGCCAAGGAGATACAGTCACCAGGGGGTCAAGGAGAGGGCACACCTGAGGGGCCAAGGGGAGGATGGCAGGACAAGGAGGCAGGACAGCCGGCCGCTCAGGGAGGAAGGCAGACTGGACACGTGCTCCCTAGGTTAGGGGAGCAGACCCCCCTGCAGGAGGGCTGGTACACAGCAGGCACGCCCTGTGGCTGAAGGAATGAATGCACTGTCACCCACCAGCAGAGCCACCCAGACTGCCAGTGCCACCCAGGCCAGGCGCACCGGGAGTCCTGGCCTCGGTTCCATTGGCCACGCTTGGATGGGACATTGGCATTTGGGGCCTTGAATAAAGTGGGTGCCTGGATGTTGGATGGGGGCAGGACGAGGTGCCCAGACCCCTCCTAGGAGGACGAGCAGGAGGAGTTCAGGAGGAGACTTAAGGAAGGCAAAGCTGACTTATCCCTCAAATATTCAGGGGGATGTGAAATGGCCCGGCCGGCGTGGCTCAGTGGTTGAGCGATGACCTATGAACCAGGAAGTCACGGTTCGATTCCTGGCCAGGGCACATGCCCGGGTTTCGGGCTCAATCCCCAGTAGGGGACATGCAGGAGGCAGCCGACCAATGATTCTCTCATCATTGATGTTTCTATCTCTCTCTTTCCCTCTCCCTTCTTCCCTGAAATCAATTTTTTTTTTAAATTTTTAAAGAAATGTGGCCCTAGCCAGTTTGGCTCAGTGAAAGAGCATCGGCCTGCGGACTGAAGAGCCCCAGGTTTGATTCTGGTCAAGGGCACGTACCTCAGTTGCAGGCTCCTCCCGGCCCGGGCCCTGGTCAGGGCGTGTGCAGGAGGCAACCAATTGATGTTTCTCTCACATCAATGTTTCTCTCTGTCTTTCCCTCTCTCTTCCACTCTCTCTAAAATAAATGGAAAAAATATCCTCAAGTGAGGAAGAAAAGAAAAGAGAAAAGAGAAGAGAAGAGAAAAGGAAAGTGAAACGGAGAGAGGACACCTTCGAGGAGGCTGCAGGGAACCCTCAGAAGAGTTTGGGGAAAGAGCTGGGCAGGAACAGGTGGCCTTGCGAAGCAGTGAGCTCCCCGTCACTGAAAGGGCTCAGGGGCCCCTCAGAAGTCCTCAGGCCTCTGCCTCGAGGGCACTAGGGGAAGCTTCCAGCTTTGGCTGCCAAGACAAGGGCCCGAGAGAGTTGGCACTGTCCACCACACTCACAGGATTCCAGCAGTCCTGCTTGCGTGCGTCCCCAAGCACCTGCCAGCGGAATTCTCCAGAAAGTAGCTCCTGCCCTCCCTGTCCACTGGCGCTTCCTGGGGTGGCCAGGGGCCAGGGCCGGACCACAGAACAAAGAGGAATCCCCCCCCCCCTTGGGTAAGTAAGGCAAGCGGTAGGCAAGGTGAGTGAGTAAACATTGCTGCCAGAGCACTAAGCGGACAATTACCCCAGCAGGAGGCCGCGGGAGAGCCGAGCAGCAGGGTTGTTTGCTCATTAAGACAAGAAAATCATTTATGTTCTGGGACTCGAGTGTCAACAGACCCAGGGAAATGTGGTTGCCTCAGCTGCTGCCCTCGCCGAACACGGGGCAGCTGGGGTCCGGGCGCAGCTGGCGAGGTGCGGATGCCATGGGGCCTCGGGGAGCCAAGAGGAAGGAGAGGGGGATGTCCACGGTTTGGTGAGAAGACCAAGAGGACGGGGCATTTCCCCTGGCCACGCCGAAGCCGTCCCTCTGCCCCACACCCCGTCTGCCCACTGCAGCCTCGAGGAAGGCAGGAGCCCTGGTGGCCGGGCTTTCGGCAGGAGAGAAGCAATTCTGCTTAAAGAAGGGAAGGAAGACACCACCAAGCGCAGCAAAAACGCGGTGCCCTTTAAGGCCCCACGCGGAGGCTATATTTAGGGCCAGGACATTGAGCAGGACCCCGGGCAGCCTTCACAGGGAGCAATTGCTAATCACTGCATTGAGTTTACGGGTGCCCCTGGGCACACTTAACCCAGGGCAATGAATAGTTATTGCACCGCCTCCCGCTCAGGGCCTGTGGGCACACTTAAGCGAGCTTGCGGATCGCCGTGAGCGGGCACGGCTCGGGTACACCCTGGGGCACCCTGTGCCTTCAGCGGGGAGAGGCAGACGATTAAATATCTATGTGCCCTGTGCCCGCGGCTGCATTTAGCCAAGGGCAAGGCCAGTGAAACGGCTTTAATTAAAACTTAATGCAAGTTCAAGGTGCAGATAGGGAAGCAGCAGCGGCTGCAGAAGTCGCGGGGAATGAATCAGTCAGTTCGATGAGGTTCTCAGGTGGGGGCCGTGT
>NW_005365764.1:1530562-1531935 GCF_000412655.1 Myotis brandtii
CCTGGGGCGCGGGGGGTGGGGGGCCGCAGGCTCCCACGCCTCCCCTGATGAAGGGTGCTGGGCGCCAGGCCTCCGCGGCAGGTCGCTGGAGACAAAGCAGGCGCCGGAGCCCCGAGCGCATCTGCTTTTCTCAGCAACTCAGCCCGGGGTCGCAGGACACCGGCAACCCTGGCCCCCTGGCGGCTGCTCCCAGAATGACAGGCCCAGGCCGAGGGTGACAGCCCCTGCAGGTCCCAGAACCTGGCGGCAAGCCTGGGCCCTGCGATTCTTAGAAGGACCGACACCAGGCTTGGCGCGGTCATTGCGCCACTGAAAAGGCAAGTGGGTGGAGAAATGCCCGCCGGCTCCGTACGTGCTCCTTAAGGCTGGGAAACGATGGGGCCGCAGAGGGTCGCCCCTCTGCCCAAGAACTCCTCCTGCCAAGGCGCCCTTGCTTTAAAATTCAGGCCAGGCGGGAATGCAACTGTGAGCGCCTCCTGTGTCTTCCTCACACCTGTTCCTTTAGCCCTAGCACAGCACCTGGCATACAGTAGGTGTTTAATAAATGCTTGTTGCATGTGTAGTGATTGCCATAGGCAGGCTTTTCGCTCCAGGCTCCTTTGATTTCTCCTTTCCTCGTCTCCCCCTCCCCCCTCTCTCCTCTTTCTCTTCTTGGTCCATCTTCTTTGTACCGAGCAGGGGTTGCCCAGGTCAAATTCAGTATCTTCTTTGAGCCACACAATGTCTACAAAACTAACGTCAACTTTTTAAAATTAGGAGATTTTTACATACAATTATGGATTTCTAATTTCTCTTTTTTAAAAAATTTTTTTATTGATTTCAGGGAGGAAGGGAGAAGGAGAGATAGATAGAAACATCAATGATGAGAGAGAATCATTGATCGGCTGCCTCCTGCACGCCCCACCCTGGGGATCAAGCTCGCAACCTGGGCATGTGCCCTGACTGGGAAGGGAACCGTGACCCCCTGGCTCATAAGTCGACGCTCAACCACGGAGCCACACCGGCTGGGCTCTAATTTCTCTTAAAAAGTTTGAAGCTCTGGCCAGATGAGGCTGGGGGAAGCTCACAGCCAGGCTCTGCCACTTACCAGCTGGGGGACCTTGGACACGTCTCCCAGTCTCTCTCTGCTTAGTCTCTCATCCGTTGAGTAGGGATTATAATAGCACCCACTGCATTTTGATATCTGACATTTACAGAGCCGGTACCACAGTGCCCAGTACGGGGTGAGTGGCATAAAGATTGCTACATGAATGAAGACATGAATACAATTCTTGACTGCCCCCTCAGTCTGGCACCCTCATTTCTGCTGTGGGTTTGGTCCCTGTAGGCAGTTGGGTTTGTAACCTGCCCCCTACGCAAGTCTTGTTTAGCGC
>NW_005365764.1:1532228-1568539 GCF_000412655.1 Myotis brandtii
CTGGATTTGGAGAGAAGCCTCTGTTTCCTTTTGAAATGAGACATTTCACCTGATTTCGTCTGAGGTCCTTTTCCGACCTAAAGTCTATAATCCTTTCCCGTTACCCAGGGCAAGAAGCATCGAGAGAAAGGACACAAGGACACAACTTTGCAGCTTTGGTGATAGTCCCATCCTCCTGCTGTCCCCTGGGCCAGCTACGACGGGACGTCAAGAACATTAGTCCACAAACCTTTAATGTCCCTCCACCCCATCCCACCTCCTCCCAACTTGCTCAGACAAAAGCCCAATGGAACTAGACACCCAGCAGGGCCCACAGGTGAGAGGTGCCAGGCCGCACCTCCAGCTGCCCCTGCTCAGCCTGGCCACACCTTGAGGCTCAGGAGCCATGGCTTCTAGAGAGAAGCCAACCTGGGGTGCCCCACCCCCCCACCCCAGGCCCCGAGTCGGTACCTGCGTGGATGTGGGTCGGCAGTGGCCGCTCTCTTGGCCCGGCCTGGACCTTAACACTGGGCACTTCATTATGTAGCGGTCGCTCTGCTCCAACCCCTTCACCCGTCTCTGAAATATTCTGATTCCCAGCCTGTAATTTGCTTTCTGGAAGCGGGGCAAATCCACGTGCAAATGAAAGAGGAAAGCACAGTTAATGGGCCGCAGTTAGAGGTCAGTGACTCCGCACAGCAATATGATTAGCATCGCTGACGGGAAGCTGGCCATCCTCTTGGACGGGAGGGAGGGAGCGGCAGGGACGCAGAACCTGGGTCCGGCTTCCGGGCTCTGGCCGTCCAGCCCCACCAGGGAAGCCCTCCCGGCTGGGGGACATTTGTCGGACAGAACAAAGACCGGTGCCGGAACGTCCCTTGATGGGTGACAAACGTGTTCACACCTTGTCTCCTTTGACCCTCACAGATGTCTCATAGGGTGGGCTTTCTGATGCCCATTTTACAGATGAGGCCGCTGAGGCTCAGAGTAGGTAAATGACGAAGCCCAAGTGCGGATGGGGATTGTGGAGGCGTCAAAGCGGAAGGTGACTGCAGACAGGAAGAGAAGGAGAAGGGGCCGGATAGTTCCTGAAAGTTCTTCCCCCACTATGACCACAGCCCCCTCGGGAGAAACTCTGGGCTTGGTCAGGGGAGGGAGGACAGAGAAATGGAGGGAAGCCCAGCGGCGTGGCTCAGCGGTTGAGCGTCAACCCATGAACCAAGAGGTCACTGTTTCGATTCCCCGTCAGGGCACCTGCCCGGGAAGCGGGCTCAATCCCAGGAGGGGGTGTGCAGGAGGCAGCTGATGGATGTTTCTCTCTCATCTATATTTCTCTCCTCTCTCTCTTCTCTCTCTCTCTCTCTCCCTTCCTCTCTCCTAAAATCAATAAAAACATACTTTTTTAAAAAAAGAAATGAAGGAAAGAGGAAATGGAGGTGAGGAGAAGAGAAGAGAAAGGGGAAATTCCAGGCTCCCTGGGGCGGTCTGAACCCTCTCAGGAGCCAGGCAGTGAGTTTAAGCAACAAGAGTGCCCAGGGAGCTACAACCCCCCGCCCCCACCCCACAGGCCTTCAGCTGCTGCCTGGATCAGGGCAGCGCCCTGGCGCCCTGGCCCCCAAAGAAGCGTCTCTCCCCCTCTGATGGGCACCCCTCGAACCCGAGCTCTGAAACCTGCTTCCCTGAGCCTTCCCTGGTTGTGTGGGGCCTGAAGCTCCTACAGTTTGAGGGAAGGGCATCTTCAAAAACAAACAACAACCTTACTTCTGCTAACTTTCCAGTCATTTGGTCTTGGGAGCACATAAGGGGCCAGAGTGCAAGGGAGAGGCCCTGACGCTTCTGCCCCATCCGCTCCAAGGTCGGTCAGCCTCTGTGAATCTGGCAGCACCATGTGTTCGAGGCATGAAGCACTTGCTAAGCACCTACTGTGTGCCAGACCCTAAGGCAAACACTGGGTGTGCCCTCCCAACACAGACACTCCCAGATCCAGCAGGAGGTGGCTGTGTTAGGAATCAGGGTGGCAGTTGCAAAGATAGAGGCAGGTACAATGCACAGAGGAGGAGTGATCAACAATCAGGAAGACTGCCTGGAGGAGGCAGCATCTGAGCTAGGTTAACACACCCAGTGGTCTTCTGAGAGCTACCTATGCCCAGCCACTTCTAGAGCACAGAGCCTGGCTCTCCCCCGTCTTCTGTCTCTCTCGCTCCATCTCCACAGATGCCTTTCTCGGCCTCCGTGCCCAGGCTCAGCTCGTTCACCCTCCCTGAATGGGAGCTTCCCAAGAGACATCAGGTGTCCCTGTGGGAACTATTTCCCAAACCCACCTCCTTCTGCACCAAGCAGGCCGAGTATCCGGCTTAAAAAGTGAAGTCACCATCGGGAATCAGGATGCAGAAGTAATCACATTTGACAAGAAAAATGCAAGCAGTTGGGGACGCAGCAGCCAGTGGAATCGGTTTCAAACCTGGGGCAGATCATGTTCCTCCTCTGCTCGAACCTCTCCATTTTTCATGCCTGGGAAAAGCCGAAGTCCTGATTTGGCCCCTCACCTCCTCTACCATTTCCTCACCTCCCTTCCTCTGCTCCAGCCCCACCAGCCTCCCAGCTATTTATCAAGCAGGCTGGGCACAGACCTGCCTCAGGGCCTTTGCACTGCCCTCCCCCTGCCTGGAGCTCCCTTGTCTTAGGTACCTGATACTCACTCCCCACCTCCTTCAAGTCTTAATGCAAATATCATCTCCATGAGGCCCACCCTCTTATCTGCCCCCTGCTTACAGAGCACTTACACCTTCTAACCCGCCTTCTACTT
The DNA here is from genome assembly GCF_000412655.1 of Myotis brandtii. NCBI lineage: Eukaryota > Metazoa > Chordata > Mammalia > Chiroptera > Vespertilionidae > Myotis > Myotis brandtii. The sequence continues at coordinate 1,535,014 of NW_005365764.1, forward strand.
TACTTATTATATTTGTTGCTGTAGCTCCCCCCCCCCCCCAATGCCAGCTCCACGGAGCCAGGAGTGTCTGTTTGGTTCATCACTGCCTCCCTAGTGCCCAGAGCGGTGTCGGGCATAAAACATTCGCAATAAACATTTGTTGAAGGAATGAAACAGAAACAGAACATCTCTGGGTAGAGAGATTATGGGTAGTTCTATTATCTTCTTTGGATTTTCTCAAGCTCCCCTAATTATCTTGTTTTACTTTTTTAAAAAATGTTTAAACGATAAATTACTCTTTACATTCAATGTTATTTTGTACTCGTTGTATCGCTGTTGTCATGGCTTTTAGAAGTCGTTTTTTAAAAGCCCACCGTTTCGTTCGCAAACGCTTGACTCGGTTGTGTATTTGCTGGGAGATGAAAGCGCCATTTTTCAGAAAACGGCTCCGGAATCCTTTCTGAGGGGCGTCTCCGGCGACCGGCTCTCCTTTTAAAAGCACTCGGCCTCCATCTCTATCTTTAGCAGGAGCTGGAGGCTCGCCCCTGGCCCAGGGCGGCTGGGGAAATAAAGTGTCTGAGCCCGCGATGTGCAAATTGACCTGGATCGTTTTCGGTTTGCACTCACGTTTGCACTTCGTAAATATTTGCCTGGCGTCCGGCGCTCACACCTGCCTGCCGGCCCCTCCAGTGTCTGGGAGGCGGCAGGCGGCGCGTGTCCCCGGCCCCACCTCCCACAGCCACAGGTGTCCCTGACAGCGCCTGAAACTAATGGCCTGTGGCTGGCCGCTGTGACTAATTCTCTGATTATTGACTTTATGATTTTACGCTTAAAACTTCTTTATAATAACACACAGAAATGTTTAATGGGCTCTATCCAGAGCCATAAAAATTACTTATTGAACATGCGTTTTAAAACTATTAATCTATTGTTTTCCATTAATAACGGCTCTCCAAAGAACAGGCGACAGCTTAATGTATCCACCGCATTTCTCCAAGAAAAGTGGCTTTTTAATATAAAAAAAATGCTGCTCCCCAGGCGTCACAGGTTGGCTGGCCACCGGTCAGCTGACCCTCCCAGACCGATGTAGGCCCCACCCCTCCCCGAAGGCGCTCCGTGGATTTCTGGAAGGAACAGGGGCTCTGGGAGGTTTTCCTGGCCTCGGAGAGAGGTCGGAAAGCCCCTCTCCTCACTGTCTCTTTCTGTGCAAAAGAGAAGAGGAATTCCAGGGGCCTGTCCTACTGCCCCGGATGGAGACCAGAGGGAAGCAGGCAGTTTGCTCCTCTCTCTACTCCCGTCCGCTCCGGAAGGTTCCAGGTAATCACCTGGCGGCACCCACCGCTTCCCGCTTTTTCTGTTGCAAGCCCCTGCTGAGAGGTTTCGGCGATACTATCCCCTAGTTTTTTGCTATTTTAGGTGTGCGATTCCCCCACCAAGCATGAGGTGGCCCCCCACTTCACATGGTAAGAGTCACCCCTGTGGCCCCACATCCAAGGACATGTTCGTTCATTCAACAAATGCTTGTTGCGTGTCTACTATGTGCCAGGCAGTGTTCTTGGTTCTGGGGAGAGAGCAATAAACCAGAGACTCCTGGGCCTCGCCCTCACAGAGCTGCCCTCTGCGGGGGAGCGCAGATGGCAAGCAGGCGAACACTTGTAGGTCATGTTAAGTAGTGATGGAGGCTGAGAAGCGAATAGGATGAGATTGTGACTGGGGGTGGGTTGGGACCGCTTTAGACAGAGCGTCAGGAAGGCTTTTGGAGAGCTAGCCTTTGAGCAGAGATCTGAGTGACAGGAAGGAATCAGCTGTGAGACATGGGGGAGGAGCTTTGCAGGCAGGGGAAAGGCAGTGCAAAGGCCCTGGGGTGAGGTGTACATATGGCCGTCTCTCCCTAGGAGGAGGCCCTACCCAGCCAACCACTGGCCCGTACCTGCGAGGGCAGGATTCTGCTCAGACACTGCCTCACACCCTCCACGTGCCTCCTGGGGACCCTCAGGGCCATAGAGTCTGAGAAGCACGTGGCCTTGTCTGTTGAATGAGAAGATACTTCTGAGAAGGAACCGAGCCATCAGGGGCCTAACCACCCCCACCATCATTTTCCAGCTCTTCGCTCGGTCAAACGAATTCGAGTGTCAGAGAAACCGGATGAACGTTGGAACACACGTGATCCGGGATCAATACTGAGCCCAATGCCGTGTCCCCCTGCTGGTAAAAGAGGGTCACCTGACCCCTGGCCGGCCTCAGCCCGTCACTGTGGACACAGCCACCCACTGCCTGGGAGAGTCCGCGGAGAACATGGGGCTCCGGGCTGGGTCTGCACAGCAGAGACACGACAGCCACCTGCGGTTTAAAACAGTGATGGTGAACCTTTTGAGCTCGGCGTGTCAGCATTTTGAAAAACCCCAACTTAACTCTGGTGCCGTGTCACATATAGAAATTTTTTTATATTTGCAACCATAGTAAAACAAAGACTTATATATTTTTTTAAATATGTTTTATTGATTTTCTAGAGAGGAAGGGAGAGGGATAGAAAGTTAGAAACATCGATGAGATAAGAAACACCGATCAGCCGCCTCCTGCACGCCCCCCACTGGGGATGTGCCCGCAACCAAGGTACATGCCCTTGACCGGAATCGAACCCGGGACCCTTGAGTCTGCAGGCCGATGCTCTATCCACTGAGCCAAACCGGTTCTGGCAAGACTTATATTTTTGATATTTATTTTATATATTTAAATGCCATTTAACAAAGAAAAATCAACCAAAAAATGAGTTCGCGTGTCACCTCTGACACGCGTGTCATAGGTTCGCCATCACTGGTTTAAAAGATATGAACAGGCGCCGGGGTGGAAACTTGGCCACACGTCCCTGGACTCATAAAAGCGGAGAAGATCATGCCAAGCATTCCGGCAGCGCTGCGGCTCAGCTGAGGACTCCGGGTGGGGGGCACACCTCTGCCCAGGCCAGAGGTCGGAGGCATATGCAGTGCCCTGGTGACACCCCCACCCGCTCACCCTGCCTCTAGCCCAGTCTCCGGAGGGCAACCGAGAAGATCATAGAAAGTAAACAGGGCCCGGCCCTAACCGGTTTGGCTCAGTGGATAGACCGTCAGCCTTCGGACTGAAGGGCCCAGGGTTCGATTCTGGTCAAGGGCATGCGCCTGGGTTGCAGGCTCCTGGCCCTGGTCGGGGGCATTCGGGAGCAACCAATCGATGTGTCTCTCTCACATCAGTGTTTCTCTCTGTCTCTCCCACTCTCTCTGAAAAATCAATAGAAAAAATATCCTCGGGTGAAGATTAAAAAGAAAAAAGTCAACAAGACCTGGCCCGACCCCACGTGGCTCAGTGGTTGAGCATCGACCTATGACCCAGGAGGTCCCACACGGGTTGGATTCCCGGTCAGGGCACATGCCCAGGTTTCGGGCTCATCCCCAGTAGGGGGTGTGCAGGAGGCAGCCGATCCATGATTCTCTCTCATCATCGATGCCTCTCTCTCTCTCTCCCTCTCCCTTCCTCCCCGAAATCAATAAAATCTATTTTTAAAGTTTGCTATAAACAGTAAGTTGTGCGGCACCTGCAGCCTCATGCATCTCTCGTTTACCGCGCCCCTGATGGCATCGTCTTCTCTTGTACTTGATTTAATCTCGTGTTGTTTTGTATAGGAACGTGCTGTCCAGGCCTGTAGCCTGGGAGCAGCGGGCTGGCCGTACAGCCTGGGTGTGTGGTAAGCTGTGCCACCGGGGGAGTGGCACGCACTCTGTGACGTTCGCAGAGCAGCAAAATCGCCGAATGGCCCGTTTCTCAGAGCGCACCCGGCGCTAGGCGGCGTGTGCCTGTATATTGCCACTGGGCATGGCTGGGAGAAGTCAGCGCTGTGGGCACGACTCCACGGCGAGAGGACAACCGGCAACTGGCACGGACGTCTCCTGGGTCCGGCCCTGTGCCCCGCTTCCCTTGGCCGATTGAATCAGCATCCTCTCACTGTAACGCACCGTAAGCATGGGTGGGATGGCTTTTCTGAGCTCTTTGTATCCTTCCAGTGAATTATTGGAAACCCTTGAACTTTAAGTTGGTGTCAAAAGCAAGGGTGGTCTTGAACCGCCTGCGCCTTGCTGCGTGTGCTAGCACCCCCTCATCGGGTGTCAAGCAGAGGAAATGAGCCCGGCCAGTGTGGCTCAGTTGGTTGAGCATCATCCTGTGCTTTGAGAGGTCGCCGGTTCGATTCCCGGTCAGGGCACATGCCTGAGTTTCAGGCTCAATCCCCAGTAGGGGGCGTGCAGGAGGCAGCCAATCCATGATTCTCTCTCAGCATTGATGTTTCTATCTCTCGATCCCTCTCCCTTCCTTTCTCTCTTTGAAATCAATAAAAACATATTTTTAAAAAAAAGGAGAGGAAATGAGACGATGCATGTAAAGCCCTCAGCTCAGGGCCTTGGAATAAATGTCCAGCAAGTCCTTGCGGTTCCTCTAGCACAGTGGTTCTCAACCTTCTGGCCCTTTAAATACAGTTCCTCATGTTGTGACCCAACCATAAAATTATTTTCGTTGCTACTTCATAGCTGTAATGTTGCTACTGTTATGAATCGTCATGTAAATATCTGATCTGCAGGATGGTCTTAGGCGACCCCTGTGAAAGGGTCGTTCGACCGCCAAAGGGGTCGCGACCCACAGGTTAAGAACCGCTGCTCTAGTGTCTTCCGTTTGGTGCTGAAGCCCCGGCTCCAGGCCTCTCTGCTGTGGGAGCTGAGTCGCTCCCTCCCCGGACCTCGGCCTCCTCGTCTGGAAGCCGTGCTGCCGTCAGGGTAAGTTCATGGACACGGATCCCTGGCAGGCCCGGCACACGCCACGGGCTCCTGCTGGTTTTTACTATTGAAACCAGGGCTGACCTCTGAGTCAGAGGAGCCGGGCCCCGCCCTGACCCTGGCACAGTTCTTGGCCTCCCGGAGCCCCAGGTCCTTGTGGGGGGCGGAGAGCCAGAGCCGGCTCCTGCAGGAGGCTCTCTCACCTCCCAGGTTACCCAACCTCACCGGTTGCTTATCAGTCTGCCGGGCCCCAAGCCTGACGCAAGCCATAAAAGCATGATTTATTCACCTGTCAGGAACGTCAAGTGGGGGCTGGCCTGGCCTCGTGTGACCTGCCGGGAGGACCATGGGAACGCCACGGGGCGAACACAGACAAGACGGACGGACGGCCCGCAGGAGAGAAGGCCCAGGGAAGGGGTGGTGTCACCCCAGCACGGGCGGCGGCTGCCGATCTACCTCCCTTCCCTCGGCCCATTATCTTTTGAAGTTCCTGCTCCGCATAGCGACCGGGACAGGAGGGAAAGACCCACGAAAACCAAGTAAAGAAATAAATGAACAAAGTAGCCGCAGACGATGACCCAGCCCTGAGGAAAGTGAACACAGCAATGGGGTACAGAAAGGCTGGGTTGGGGAAGGTCAGTGTTAAAAGATTTTTTTAAAAGTAACATTATGACTCTCATATTGATTTAAAAAATGAACCAATATTTCCCTAGCTGGTTTGGCTCAGTGGATAGAGTATCCGAAGGGTCCAGGGGTTCAATTCCAGTCAAGGGCACATGCCAGGGGTGAGGGCTCGATCCCCAGTAGGGGGCGTGCAGGAGGCGGCCGATCAATGATTCTCTCTCAACATTGACGTTTCCATCTCTCTCGCCCTCTCCCTTCCTCTCTGAAATCAATAACAATATTTTTAAAAATGAACCAGTCTTGCCCTAGCCGGTTTGGCTCAGTGGATAGAGCGTCGGCCTGCGGACTGAAGGGTCCCAGGTTCAATTTGGGCCAAGGGCACATGCCTGGGTTGCGGGCTTGATCCCCAGTAGGGGGCGTGCAGGAGGCAGCCGATCAATGATTCTCATCATTGATGTTTCTATCTCTCTATCCCTCTCCTTTCCTCTCTAAAATCAATAAAAATGTATTAAAAATTTAAAAAAGAATACTTTTTAAAAAAACGAACCGGTCTTAAAGATTTTATTCAACTCATTATTAATGAGGGAAGCCAGTTCAAAGGAGAGATCACAGGACAGACGCATTTGCAGGTGAGGAGAGTTGAGATGGGTTTGCAAATAGCCAGCAGCTGGGTTCTTCCCCAGAAGGGGATGTAAGTCAGCTGACCCTCCCCTCCATTTGCACATCCAAAGGCGAGGCTGTTTGCTTCACTACAGGTTCTCTACCACTTAGAGCCCTGGCGATCTCTGACCGGGAGGGACCGATCTCTCCCACCTGCACTTTGAAAGCATCCTGCTGGCTGCTGAGACTGTAGTTATTTTTAAGTGACCTTAGGGCCCTGGCCAGTGCAGCTCAGTGGTTAGTGTCGGCCTGGGCCCCGAAGGGTCTCGGGTTTGATTCCCAGTCAAGGGCACGTACCTGGGTTGCAGGTTCGATCCCCGGCCCTGGTTGGGGTGCATTTGGGTGGCAATCGATGTATCACTCTCACATCGATGTTCCTCTCTCTCCCCCCTTCTTCCCTCCCTTCCACTCTCTCTAAAAATATTCTCGGCTGAAGATTAACAAAAAATAAATTTTAAAACTTTAAAACACATACAAATGACTGTAGGCAGGAGCCTAAACTTCTCGGGGAGGAAGTTTCCTTAGGTCCCCAAGGCTTAGGGGAGTTCAGGAAACCATCCTGGAGCCGGAAGCTGGAAGGAGGGACCAACAATAAGAGGGAGAAAACGCCCACCTCCTGGTGGAAATGGTGGGACCTGCTAGAAGCCACTACAACTAACCACGCCTCCCCTCCACGACCTCCAGGAATCCCACCCAACAGGAAGCCAAGCACGTGGGCACCGAATGACGTGCCCAGGAGGCTCCCCGGCACCATCTGTTCCTAAAACCGGGAGCCACGCCAGGCCCCCCACAGCCGCATGGACACGCGGTCTCCTCGCCCAGGGGCCTCTGCACGTGGATGGAAAGGAGTGAACGACTGGCCTGTGCGACCACCAGGATGAATCTCAGAGGCACTTGGATGGAGAGAAAGAAGCCAGACACGGAGGAGCGTAAATACAGGCAAAGCTGGCCTCTGGGTCTCGCCCCGGGGGTGTCACAGGGGCGTCTGCCTGGGAACTGGGCCGAACCCTAGAGGTGAGGGGGCAGCTGAGAGGCCTTGAAATGGATCTCCACACCCACTGGGTCTCTCCCACGGAACCTGGTGTCTGGTGCGGCTCCAGGGTTCTCTTCCGTGAGCCTTCCACCGCCTTGGAGCTGCTGGACAAGACCGGACGCTGTTGAGTGCACTGATGCTGCTGCAAATGCCTCTAGTCCAGAAAAATGCACACTGTGTCCGGAGGAGCTGCAGGCGGTGACTGACCGAGGGGTGCGGACAGTGAACCTTCCACCGCCTTGGAGCTGCTGGACAAGGCCGGACGCTGTTGAGTGCACTGATGCTGCTGCAAGTGACTCTGGTCCAGAAAAATGCACTGTGTCCAGAGGAGCTGCAGGCGGTGACTGACCGAGGGGTGCGGACCAGTTCTGTATCCGTTAAGCGAATTCACCCAGCGTTCCTGGTGGCCTCTATGTGTCCACTGACTTTTAGGGAGTGTGGAAAGGAAGAGGAAGAGGAAGAGGAGGAGGAGGAGGAGGAGGAGGAGGAGGAGAGAATGAGAGAAACACATGGATTGGTTGCCTCCCACACACGTCCCGATGTGCTGGGGACTGAGCCTGCAACCGAGGTACATGCCCTGGACCAGAATCCAACCTGAGACCCTCCAGTCTGCGGGCAGACGCTCTAACCGCTGAGCCAGACCAGCCAGGGCTGTGTCTACTCTTGATCACCCTCCCAACCAACGGTAACAGAATGTACCTCTCACTGTTCCCTCATTCGTTAATGAGTTAAACGGAATCTCTGACACCTGTGCATTTTCTATTTGTCTGGTAGTCAATGCTCCTTTATCAAGATCGATATGTTTTTCTGTATGTGTTAGACTTCAATTTTTTTTAAAATGTCAAATAAGAAAAGTTGGGTTTAAAGGGGCAGGAGAGGTGGCTGGGGTTCCCGCTAAGGCTGCCCTCCTCAGGCCCTGCATTCCTGCGTGGGACGTACAGGACAGCGGCCACGCCCTGGGCTCCCCACGGCGGGTTGGCATTTCCCAGGCTGGCGTCTGACTGAGCCTGCAGCCTTGAGGGGGAGGGGCGGGGAGGAGCAGGCGGCTGCCCATGGCCTAACTTCATTCACTGAATTCAAAAGCCACAGTGTCCCTCTCCCCGGGGGCAGGCTGATCGGGGCTCCTCCCCTGCTCCCAGGATGCTAACCTGCTAACCAGGATGCTAACCCACTCACCAGGATGCTAACCTGCTAACCAGGGTGTTAACCTACTCACCAGGATGCTAACCTGCTAACCAGGATGCTAACCTGCTCACCAGGATGCTAACCTGCTAAAGGCTGGGGGCTTCCTCTAGTTCCCAGCACAGAAATAAAACAGAGGAGGGGTGGCCGCCTGCATCAGCACCGCCCTCGCCAGGGAACCCTGCCTCTGCTGTCACATTCAGGGAAGCTGGGCAAAGGGACCTGGGAGGTAGGTGGCCCCCTCCTTCCGCTCCTGAGGCCTCTGAGCCCCATGAAGATTGGCAGACCGTGAGGATTTGAAAGATGTGGGTTTGGGGCCACCCCGGAACCTGGGAGGAATGGCACTCCATCCCCAAAGCTGAGCCCCCAACACGCACCCCCACATCCATGAGAAGTGGGTGGGGCCCCGGGGCTGAGGGGGTCTGGGGGGAGGGAGAGCGCCCAGGCCGCCTCCCGGCCACCCTCCCCGCCCCCTCATCCTCTCCTTTGCCTCCATTGTCTTCAGGTGCCAAACCTCACACAACTCGGGACACAGCCCCACAGTGACCTGCCAAGACCCCAGGGAACTGGCGACAAGCAGCTATTGTGGCCACTCCCGCTGCCCTCAGAGCCCTGCTCCCACCCCGGGAGCTTTCCAAAGGCTTCTTGCAAGTGGCCTGGGCTGGAAGGAGGCTCGGGGCAGGCCTGTCTCTACGGAAAGGGATTGTTCCTGTCCTCACTGTGGCCAGGACCCCGTCACATCAAAATGTTGGGGTGTTGGACTAACACCTTCCCATTGGGTCTCTCCCTTGCTCGGCATTTCATCACGATAATTTCCAAACACAGAAAAGTCAGAAGCGCACAAGGAGCACTCGGGTACCCACCACCCGGATTCGACTTCGCGTGCTGGGTTCGTGCTCCGTCCGTCCGGGGTTCTTCCTCTTTTTCACTCCTCCCTCTGCGGGTTAACGGGTCCCCTAGCCCCACGCTGCTTGGGTTTGTCACGGGCGCCTGGGAAGGCGTGGGGCTGGGCTTCGGGACCCCGTGGGGTGTGAAGGCGGCTGTCAGCAGGCCTGTCACGCACAGACGGGAGGCCCTGGTGACACCCAGAAGCGAAGGAGCGGGGCACACGGCAGGTGGCGCTGCGCTGGGACTCCTGCCTCCAGGCCTCCCGGCCTCCGGGCCCTTCACAGGCTCAGACAGGAACGCGAAGGCCAGGGCACCACCTCTCAACTCCGACAGCCCGCAAGCACCACCCCGACCTCTTGATCAAACCTTTAAAATAAGAAGAGGAAACAGGGATTGAAAAGTAGGTTTCCTTCCCTTTAAAAACATATATTTTTTATTGATTTTAGAGAGGAAGGGAGGAGAGATAGAAACATCAGTGATGAGAGATAATCATTGATCAGCTGCCTCCTACACGCCCCACATTGAGGATCGAGCCTGCAGCCCGGGCCTGTGCCCTGACCAGGAACTGAACCATGACCTCCTGGTTCATAGGGCGACGCTCAGCCACGGAGCCACGTCGGCCGGGCTCTTCTCTCTTTTGAAAACCAAAACTCCATTCCTCCCACACACATAGCTACACACTCCTATGCACACCCCTCAAAAGCCCTTACTAATGCCCTTGCAGACACACCCTGACACACACACACGCACACAGCAGGGGCTCCCGTCGTGGAAAGTCTCAGAGAAAGCAGTGTCATCGGGCTCTTTCAGTTGAGCTCAGATTTCGTTTCTCCATTTGGGAAAATCACATTTTCAAAATTGCTTTCACGGGATTGATCGGAAGCCTGGGAATTGGCCGGATCGCAGCCCCCGCACAGTTTCACCGGGGCTTTATTTATGAACACCCTCCCTCTCTTGCAAATGAGAAGTTGGGAAATCCTTTTTAAACTTAGCGCTCTCACACCTGCTAAGCCGGTTTCTCAAACGCAGAAACCACTGACCCACTCCCGGGGTTCCTTTGATAGTGAGAGATCAAAGATTAATAAAACAGATTCACTGCAGCTGTCGGGCCCTTCCACTCTCCCGGCTCAGCGAGACCTGGCACCACTTTACAGGCGAGGAGACCGGCACTTAAGCAAAGCTGGACCAGCCTTGCTGAAAGCAACCTGATCAGTCAGTCACGAGACACACCGCACCCTGGGAAGCAGGAAATGAGTGGCCAATGAGTCGTGCTGTGGCAACATGGCTTTCTGCTTGGCTCCATGAGAACTGACTGAGTCCGTTTAGGGAGGCATTCCCTCTCCTTCTGGACCGAAAGGCAAATCTTTACCATCTTCCTTCAGGCGTGGGGGAGGGGGCAGTGTTCCTGCTGCTGAGAAGCACCATTTAAGGAACCTGCCCCCAAAGGGGGGGTTCTGACCTGGGCCCACCCAAAGCTACAGAGCATTCGGGAGGCTCTTGAATTGGGTTGGGCAGGGGGTGGGTTGCATCTCTCCTTTCACAAACTTCTGACTGACATTTAGCATTTGCTCCTGAAGTCACGTGGACAATCACACGCTTCTCTCCTGCCATAAACTGTTGGGTCCTGTGGTGGCTCTAGTCCCGCAGAATTTCCCTCTGAATAACCAAGCACTGACATGATTTACCTGGGGTCCTGGGAGGCCCTCTGGTTTAACCCCTACACCAGGGTTAATGCCAGTAGCTCCTATTCAGTGGCACCTTCTACATACCAAGCACTTTAAGTCCCCAGCAACCCCAAGCAGCAGGGGCCGGTACTGCCCCATTCTACAGAGGAGGACACAGAGGCCCAGAATGGCCAGTCATTGGCAAAATGTCACAGTGAAGCCGGTGAGTGGCCTGAACTCTGACCCCGGGTGGTTGGCATGAAGCACATTACGCCAAGATCTGTGTGTCCCTCGCTAGAACACAAGCCTCGAGTGGCAGGGAGGGCGGCAGACGTGGGCGTCTGCCAATTTTTTGTTGCAACTTTTTTTTCCACCTCCCTCGTTTAGAAGATCTACCAGCTTGATTTCGAGAAGCAAATTAAGAGTGAAGAGCCCAGATTCCTGAAATATTCTAATTCACTAGATATCAGAGAAATGCAAATTAAAACGACATCCTGAGAGCACTTTACGCTCATCAGAATAGCAAAAAATCAGGAAGGCGGAAATGAGAGAGGTGGAGTGTTGGCAAAACTGCAGACACAGGAGCGAGAGGCGCCCAACTGGTCGGGCTGGAGCGCACACCCACCCTGTTTCTGAGCTGGCTCTGACCTGGAAGGTGGAGGTGATGTTATCTGCACCAGAGAATGGTGCTGAGGACGTCAACAGCTGTTGGCACCAAGCGCTGGGGAGGGCTCCGCGGAGAGGGCGTGGCGACTGTAAGCTCCCCCAGGGCAGCGCCTCTTCTCTGCCCCTTCGCTGTGTCCCCAGTGCAGGGTCCCGAGCCCTGGGGAAGCGAAACTGACACTTCTTGACTAAATGAACGCATCTACAAACTGTACGGGAGAAAGGTCTAGTGAACAATGGAAAAGGCTTAGGAATGGTGACGACACAGAGGAGGGAAATGAGGTGTGTCCCCTCCAGACGCCAGCTGTCTCACTTCGATAGATCTCAGAGACGCTCTCCCTCCGGGTCCCCCGGTAAACCAGGGACCAACAAGGAACATCCACGGGGAACAAGCAAGTCCCTGTGGGAGCCACACGGGAGAATGCTCCTCAGCAGGTCGAATCACCCGGAGCAGGCGTGCACGCCTTTCTGTAAAAGGCCAGATGGCAGATATTGTAGGGTCTCTGTTGCAGCCTTAGATTATATGCAAATGAAGGGGTGTGGCTACCCCAACAAGACTGTTTATGGATGCTGAAATTTGAATTTCATATCATTTTAATGTATCACAAACTATTATTCTCCTTTTGATTCCCCTACACACACACACACACACACACACAACCATTTAAAAACTTAGTTGACAGGCTGTACAAAAACTGCTGTGGCCCAGATCTGGCCCTCGGGCCCTAAAGGTGTATGTCTCCCCCCTGGATAAATTCTAAAGGCACCGCCAACACAGGATCTTGGGCAGGATGAGGGTTAAGGGCAGGTGACATACGGCCTAGTTTTCCGGGAGCAGACTAGGTTGCCCCATGCTGTCCCCATAATTAGTGGCTCCCCTTTTTCTCCCAAAAGTTCCAGATCGAAAGGTGAAGTATATACACCTCCCCAAGTTAAACCATCATTCTTTTTATATAAACTAAAAATGTATGTTCACCAGTGTGCCCCCAACATCTAGAGCAGGGGCCAGCAATTTTTTTCCTGTAAAGGGCCAGGTGGTGAATATTTTAGACCTCGTGCCATACGATCTGCCACTGCAACCTGAGAGCGGCCACAGACAATACAATACGTAAGCGAGCCAGCGTGGCCGCGGACCCTGAAACTCAGTGATGGACCGACACTGACACTGGAATTGCATATCCATGTCACATAATACAAAATATTTGTCTTTTGATGTTTTTCAGCTAATTAAATATGTCAAAACCATTTTTAGTTTGGGGGCTGTACAAAATCCGGTAATGGGCCGGATTTGGCCGGGGGCTTGTCCATGCCTGTTCCGGAATAATGTGGTACACGCTGCATAAATGCCTGTCTTTGCTGAGGACACGCACAGATTAAAGGACACAGAAACACCTGAATGAGGGTTTGGGAGGGAGGTGGAAGGGCAAAGGGATTGGGAATAAGAAGGGAAAATAATGACATAAGAGAACCCAGCCAGTGTTGCCTAGTGGTTGGGCGTCCACCCATGAACCAAGAGGTCCCTGGGTCGATTTCCGGTCAGAGCACATGCCCGGGTTGCAGGCTAGATCCCCAGCAGGGGACATGCAGGAGGCAGTGGATCGATGTTCCACTCTCACATCGATGTTTCTTTCTCCCTTCCCTCTCTCTAAAAATCAATTATCTCTATGAACAGTTGCTATAATCAAGGAGAAATCAGAGAATAAGAAAGATCTTTTGGAAAATAAGAACATATATGCTGCCGAAACCGGTTTGGCTCAGTGGATAGAGCGTCGGCCTGCGGCCTGCGGGTTCGATTCCGGTCAAGGGCATGTACCTGGGTTGCGGCCACATCCCCAGTGGGGAGTGTGCAGGAGGCAGCTGATCGATGTTTCTCTCTCATCGATGTTTCTGACTCTCTATCTCTCTCCCTTCCTCTCTGTAAAAAATCAATAAAAATATATTAAAAAAAAAAAAAGAACATATGTGCTAAAATAAACACCCACCACAAGGACTGAAGGGAAGGGTGGAGAAATTTCACAGAAAGTAGAACAAAAAGAAAACTTTGCACAACAGAAGAAAAAACAATTGTTAACGGTAGGTCATTGCAGATGATTCAATAGCTAACTAATAGGAATTCCAGAAAGAGAAAAACAACGGGGGAGGAACTGTCCAGGTAGTAATAAAACCAACTTTTCCACAGACAGGAATATCCAGAATGGAAAGATCACCGTATGCCCAGAACAATGAATGGAGATCTCCAGGAGGGCGAAGTCGCCATCTTGAATTTCAGGATACGCATGGTAAGGAGATTATGAAAGACTCGGGAGAGAAAATGCAGGTTATGTGAATGGCCAAGAACGCAATGAGCTTCTCAAAAGCAACAAGAGAAGCTAGAGGGCAGTGAGATAATACCTTCAAAGTGCTGGGAAAAAATGACTTTCAACCCCAAAATCTACATATAATCTATTAGTCTAGTGGGAGAGTGAAATAAAGCTATTTTCAAAGTTGTAAGGAAGTCCCTCATGGTAGCTGATATAAGTCCCAGAGAGCGACCCAGGAAAGGAGGTCTGAAGGCTCCAAGAAATTAAGAAATAGAAAGGCTGATTACCTGACAGATTTGAATACAAGGAAAACCTTGGAGGTTTATGTGGATTTTGGAGGGTGTAAGGAGATTTATATGTTCAAAGAGAACAAAACAAATTAAAAAAATAGGCAATTACTAACATCGGGGAAAAATAAAAAGTTGCAAGAGGAAGTATACTGATTGGCTCAGTGTTGTATAAGACTTATGTGGACATAATAATCAAAACACTGAATGTGTATTGAACCAAAAATTGTGATGCAAGTATAGTAAGGGGAGGGAGGAAATGATAATGGAGTGTGTGAGAGCTAAAAATTCTTAGTGATCGTAACAGATCATCTCTAAAATAGACAAACCAAAATACTGCAGAATAGATTTATTATTTTAAAATATGTAGGTAAATCTATAAGCAACAACTAAAAGAATGGTCACCCCTGAAAGGAATAGGAAAGGGTTGGGGAGAGCAAGGACTGCATTTTGTTGTTGTTGTTATCGGTGTTTTTGCACTAATTGGCTTCTTACAAAAATAATTTTAAAACCAAAGGCCTAGGCCAAATAGGGGAGGCAGAGCCTAATTTCGGCTGTAACACTGCAATTAAAGGGAAAGTAGCCCGGGAGGTGAGGCCAAGTGGCCTGGGCATACGATGTTTCGCTCATCGATATTTCTCTCTCTATTCCTCTCCTTTCCTCTCTTTCTAAAAATCAATAAAAACGTATTTTTTTTAAAAAAAAAAAAAAAGGGAAAGTAGCCCAGCCTGGCTCAGTGATTGAGCGTAGACCTATGAACCTGGAGGTCACGGTTGGGTTCCTGGTCAGGGCACATGCCTGGTTGCGGACTCCCTGTGTGGGGCCAATCAATGATTCTCTCTCATCATTGATGTTTCTCTCTCTCTCTCCCTCTCCCTTCCTTTCTGGAATCAATAAAACTATCTTTCTTAAAAAGGAAAGTAATTGCCGTAACTGGTTTGGCTCAGTGGATAGAGCGTCGGCCTGCGGACTCAAGGGTCCCAGGTTCGATTCCGGTCAAGAGCATGTACCTTGGTTGCGGACACATCCCCAGTAGGGAGTGTGCAGGAGGCAGCTGATCGATGTTTCTCTCTCATCGATGTTTCTAACTCTCTATCCCTCTTCCTTCCTCTCTGTAAAAAATCAATAAAATATATTTAAAAAAAGGAAAGTAACAACAATAAAGAATTAAAATAAATAAATAAATAAGTAGATAGATAAAGGAAAGTAAATCATGATTAAATAAAATAGCTTGCTTGGTATTACAGTATTTTACCTTTCAAAAGTGCTTGTGACAACCGGTGTAGCAATGAGCATACCTAGTGCCCAGATTCTGGTTTGTAAGTGCCTTTTCTGACCGAAAGGAACTAGAGCTCCCTAGAGGAAAGCCTGCCTCCAGGGCTGACTCCAGGTGAGCCTGGAGCACCTTGTGCCAGAAAGCAAGAACATGCTCAAGACTAATGGGGACACATCACAAGGACCCTACGCCAGAGTAAAGGGTTCCCCCAGGCCATAATTAGGACAATTTGATCATTAAAAACTCTCATGACTGTGACCTACTTCAAAACATCGAATAGATAAAATCCAAGAGTTCTTAGTGATTATCAAAAAAAAAAAAAAAAAAAAAAAGGAAAAAAGCCGGCCAGTGTGTTTCAGTGGTTGAGCATTGACCCATGAACCAAGAAGTTACCAGTTCGATTCCCAGTCGGAGCACACGCCTGGGTTGCAGGCTCGGTCCCCAGTAGAGCACATGTAGGAGGCAGCCAATCAATGTTTCTCTCTCCCCCTCCCTTCTTCTCTCTCTAAAATAAATAAATTAATTAATTTAATTAGTTGCCATTGGAAGTGACTATTGTGTTAACTTATTCTGAAAACAGATAACGCCCTAGCCGGTTTGGCTCAGTGGATACAGCGTCGACCTGCGGACTGACTGGTCCCAGGTTCGATTCCGGTCAAGGGCACATGCCCAGGTTTCGGGCTTGATCCCCAATGTGGGGCGTGCAGGAGGCAGCCAATCGATGATTCTTTCATCATTGATGTTTCTATCTTTCTCTCCCTCTCCTTTCCTCTCTGAAATCAATAAAAAAATATGTTTTAAAAAAAGAAAACCTAACAAACATAAATAGCATCTTGATATCCCAAAATGGGAGATCTGATTTAATAAATGATGATAAATCTGTAAAATAGGATGCTATGCACATATTCAAATATTTTATTTAAAAAAAAACTGATAAGAAGTTCAGCATTTAGGGGGAACTGGAGCTCACCCCCAGTTACTGAAGGGAAGTTCTTCTTTACAAAAGAATGTAGAAGGAATGATAGGATTTTAAAATTTGCTATTTTGCAACCCCCAGTGTATCGGGCAAGGACCACTGGTGGATGCTGAAACCATGAAGTGAAAGGCTGAAAGGTTGTAGGGAGACAGGATATGTGCCAAAGCATCATCAGAGATTACTTGCAGATTATAAAGAGGAAAAATATATATACCTTTTCTGTGGAGGGATCTTAACCAAGAGATCGAATTTAGCATCGCTGAAAGTGACACCACCAGGCATTCCTGTTCCTGATGGGGTGCAATGAGACACGCCTGGCTTCACCCACACAATGTTCTGGCCATTATGTCCAACCTGATGAGATCACGTCTTCCGACCTAACTTCCAGGACGCAGGAAAAACAGGGAAGCAAGGCATGAACTAATGATGCCATGAGGAGCCATCAGACAAATCCAGGATGGATAACATTCTATACGCTATCTGGTCCAGTCTTCTTAAAAAGTCCACATCTTGGATGGGGAGATTGTTCTAGAATTTAAAAGATTAAAAAACGTAATAGTCAAATGCAGTATGTGAAACTTAATTGGATGTTGGTTCAAGAAAATAGCTATAAAGACATGTTGAGGAATAGTTGTGGGAATTTGAATATGGACTTGATATTAGGAAATAATTGTTCATTTTTTTGGATATGATAACGGTATTATGAGTAGGTAGGAGAATGTCCTTGTTCTTAGGCGATGCAGGTTGAAGTATTTAGGGGTGAAATGCCATGACCATTGCAACTTACTTTGAAATGGTTCAGCAAAAAATAGAGGGATGATAGATGATAGATAGATAGATAAAGCAAATATGGCTTGTTTCATTAAGGTAGTGGCTATGCTGATGTTCATTGTACTGTTACCCAATGTTATCATAGTTTGAAATTTTTCAAAATAAAAAGTTTAAACATTAATTGTCAAAGAGAACCAGAAAATCACCATTTTGCAACCATTCTAGTAATAATGAATTCAGCAAGAGTCAATACTTTTTAAAAAATATTTTTATTGATTTCAGGGAAGAGAGAGAGAGAGAGAGAGGGAGAAACATCAATGATGAAAGACAATCATTGATCGGCTGCCTCCTGCACGCCCCACACTGGAGATTGAACCCACAACCCAGGCATGTGCCCCGACCGGGAATCAAACCCTGACTTCCTGGGTCATAGGTCGATGCTCAACCACTGAGCCATGCCAACTGGGAAGATTCTAAAACCATTTGAAAATGTGAAGACAAGCAGGATATGTAGGATAGTCTCAGTAATTTTACCCCCAGGTTACTAATTAGTTCCAAAAGGGGGAAACGGTAATTTTACAGTGGAGAATGGCAGGCGACCCCACTTAACTGGGAGATGCAGGCTGACATCATCAGTCATGGGACCAACAGATGCCCTGTGCCTCCTGATGTGCTCTCGGGAGGTATTCCCGCCAAAAGTTCGAGCCTGTGATATTACTTTTAAAGTTCCTGAATTTGATAATGATACAGTACTGTGATATATAGCCTATATAATAAAAGCCTAATATGCTGAGTGTCCGACCATCCATTCGACCAGTCACTATGACGTGCACTGACCACCAGGGGGAAGACGCTCTGACCAGTAGGTTAGCTTGCTGCTGGGATCCAGCCGATCAGGACTGGGCGAGACAGGCCAGACACGTCCTGGAGCCCTCCCATGGTCCCTCCCCAGCCCCGATTGTGCACCTGTGTGAGGGACCCCACCGGTGCACGGATTCGTGCACCAGGCCTTTAGTATTTATTGTACCAACTGTGTAGAGAGAGGAAGTGATAAAGCAAACGTGACAAAATGTTATCATTTGGTGCATCTGGCCACATAGGAGTCCTTCTATATACTATTGGTGCAATGATAAATTATTCAGAGTAAAAATATAATTAGTAAAATCTAAATTAGACCTAGACCAGTTGGCGAGGCAGCTCCTAATTTTGATGGGAACTAAATATAGAAATTAAGAGAAAATTAAATCTTGGTAAAGTGACTTGCATTTAAATACCTTGAGTGCCTTGGCATTCCCTCCAGTTCCGGGAATGCTTGTTCACTTTATGGAGCTGGGAGGCCAGGAGGCACCCCGAGCGACCTGCTGCAAAGGGGGCCCCTCCCAGATGCTCTGGTTCTCTGTCCAGGACCTTTTCTTTCCAGTTGAGAATCCTTATCCTTATGCTGAAAGCCAGTCCATCCCCCCCACCCCCCGCTCCCCCTGCAAAGAGAGCTGTGGGGGAGCCCCTCAGCATCTGCCCCGCACGGCACCCACGTGCTTTATGCCTCCTGGGACTGTTTTCCAATTGTTCTCTCTGCCCGCTTCCTTCTGGACTAGACTACTCCATCCCTGGCTGGCTTTCATTTTCCTTGTCCGTCTTTACACGGGAGTTTTAGCCCAGCGCTGGATAAGGCGTACGGCCTCAGCAAATCTTCCTGAGCCATCATCTTCAGAAAGCATTTAATAAGTGCTCAGAAGAGAGGAGATGGGTGAGGGTAGATACTTCTGGGCCCTCTGACAGTCTTTGGGCTTAATGTGTAAGGGATGTGAACCAAAAGCAAACACACCAAGAGAACTTACAAAACACATTCCAAACAAGGAGAACTTTTGACCATCAGCACCGTAAAGCTGAAACTCAGAAGCACTCAGCTGGGAGCCTCCCTCTGGCCTTACTGATTCTCTTCCCGAAGAATATTACATCTTCAAGATCGTGTTTTCCGGTCTTCCCAACTCCCCGGAAAACTTCTGGGAGAAGGGACAGCCTCTGTGGTTTTGTCCCCGCGTGACCTTCTCCAGTTTCCGCATACCCAGCTCTGCCCACTGGCAGCAGGCATCCAGGTCCCCGCAGAGCTGCCTACACCAAATGCCTCCGCCTCAGTCCTGTCACAGAGAATAGCCCAGGGAGGCGGATGGAGCAGAGCTTCAGGGTCTGATAAACCCGGGACAGTAATTTACAGGCCGGGCAAGTATGTGACCTCAGGCAAGTCACATGGCCTCCAAGCCTCCGTTTCTTCTTCTGAAAAAATACAGATAATAAAACTGACTTCTTCCCCCAGATAACTGGGTGGATTGAGAAGACACAGACCTCCCTGCTTTGGCCAATGTTTTGAAACATGAGTGCCCACCAGGGGCCATCTGTCCAGCCATGTCCCCTGTATGCAGGGCTACCCCTGGGGGCAGGTGAAGGTCATCCATTCTGAATGCCTCCACTCTGTCCTCCCAATCTCCCTAAACAGACTCGGGCACAATCTGGTTAACATGAACAGCAGGCATCAGAGATGGACTTGAAGGACTTAACACTGATTCCCTAGGAGGCTGTAAGAAGCAGGAGGCACCCACCAGAGAGCCAGGCTGCCTGGTTCAAATCCCAGCTCCACCGTTCACTAGCCCTGGGAGCTTGGGCAGGGTTACCTAATCTCTGTACCTCCATTTCCTCATCTATAAACCAGGGATGATAACAATGGCACCTACGCCACGGCGCTGCTCTGAGAATTAGATGAGTTAACGCATAAACATAGAGCACGTGGGTATTACTGCCTCTCATTGAAGCCGATACATCCATACACTGCGAAATTAAAACTGCTGCCAGTTAAACCAGGGCACCTCATCAATGGAACTGGAACTGAAAACACATATTGGTTTCAGAAATGTGAAACGAACAGGTGTGTGTTAACATGGGGGAAGTACAGTATCACTATTTGGAGGCCTGCAGCGAAAATACATTAGCGTTAGGGTTAGGGCTCAAACCCCAAGTCCACCACCTGGGCGACCTTATGCAAGAGGCTTCACCTCTCTGTGCCTCCGTTTTCCATTGGGCACATGCCGATCGCATCATTCGTACTCACCTCGCAAGACTGGAGGGGGAATATGTGCTCCAGTACTTACTAGTAGACGGCACCTGGTACAGAGTAGGCGCTGTCGTGGCTATTATGTGAAAGTTATTCTTTCCAGGTTGGAGCATGGCCATGGGAGGGCGAAGGGGACATGCCCAGCTCGTTTTGTAGACAGAGGGTCCCAACCTCCCGTGCCCTTCTAGCTGCGCGAAGGTCAGGAGGTACAGGGACCCCCGCGCCCCGCCAGGCCCCGCCCACCCGGCGGTTGGTTGGGCGATACCATCTGTCCATCTACGTGGGGGGAGTTAAAAACCCACGCATCCATATTTTCCAATTTTTAGATTTTCTGACCCAGATGCTTGTCCACTTTTAGCCTCTTCATCTTTTATATCTGCTAAGGTTCCTAGGAGAGAGATCTCGCTCTCCGGGGAGCGGGTCGTGGCGTCTCCGAACGGTGCGCTCCCCCTCCAACCGGGGCACGGGCTTCTGGGAGGCGGCGGCCCGCGTTGCCCAGGACCTGTCGCCGCTGCCCTTGGGGCTCAAGTTGGGAGAGTCCCCAAGTCCCAAAATGAGGAACAGGGGGGACCTTCTTCCCTGTTCGTTCCCTTCACCTGGCTCCCTGCGCCCGTTCGGGCCTGAGACCCAGCCGCTCAGCGCGTTCCTAGGGAATCGCCTTCGCCCCCCTCCTCCTCCCACACACGCCGCCACCAGCCTAGGTTCCCCCCGGCCCCCCACATCATCGACTGCTCCCCAGTACACACATCACGGTTGTAATGAGATGGCGACTCGTTTGCTGTCTTCCTCTGGCTGGCCGCAGCCCTGGGAACCAGCACGGTGCAGCGCCAGGCGCACAGTAGGCGCGCAGCAGATGTTCGTGGAATGAATGAATGAATGAATGAATGAGCGAACGAGGCGCCCATTTCAGTAGGAGTGAGGGTCTTCGCCTCCGACCGTTTCGGGGACAGCCCGCCTGTACCAGAGCCCAGGCAGCCCGAACTTTTCTGGAAGCCCTAGGACAATGGCAGGGTAGTGGGACGGGTCCCCTGATGATAAGGAAACGGTGCCTTTGACACACGCGTTGGTCATTCGTCTCTCTTTTCCCTTTAAGAAAAACGGAAGATGTCGGAATATATCCGGGTAACGGAAGACGAGAATGACGAGCCCATTGAAATTCCATCGGAAGACGACGGGACGGTGCTGCTGTCCACGGTCACGGCCCAGTTTCCCGGGGCCTGCGGGCTGCGCTACCGGAACCCCGTGTCGCAGTGCATGCGCGGGGTCCGGCTGGTGGAGGGCATTCTGCACGCCCCGGACGCCGGCTGGGGCAACCTGGTGTATGTGGTCAACTACCCCAAAGGTTCGTGGCCACCGGGTTTCGCAGCCCTAACGCTCCAGCGCAGTCGTGTTTGTGCCGCATTGTCGGTCCGAGAGGGTGGCCTCTTTTTTTTTTTAATATGTTTTATTGATTTTTTACAGAGAGGAAGGGAGATGGGTAGAGAGTTAGAAACATGGATGAGAGAGAAACATCGATCAGCTGCCTCCTGCACACCCCCTACTGGGGATGTGCCCCCCGCAACCAACCGGAATCGAACCTGGGACCCTTCAGTCCGCAGGCCCCCGCTCTGTCCAGAGCCAAGCCGGTCAGGGCGAGGGTGGCCTCTTTTCATGGTGCAACGTCTCCGATAACCCAAGTATTTCTTTAAACGTTGCTTACTATTAGACTAGTTTGTAAGAGCACTAGTTTAAATGAGTGAGGACTGCAAGTTACAGAACCTTTTTTAAAAGTGAAAACTGTGTGTTTAAGTATCTGAACAAGTGTTGCCATGTTTAGACAATGATGTATCAGTGTTGGTCCATCATTTGTAACAAATGTGTCACCACGGGAGGGATGTTGATGGGGGAAGCCATGCGTGTGCGGAGGAAGGGCAGTACTTATGTGGGAAATCTCTGCTTTCCTCTCAATTGTGCTCTGAACCTAAAGTTGTTCAAAAATGTCTGTTTTTTTTTAAATTTTCATTCGGTTCTTCCCTTTCTAATTTTGCTTTTTAAAAAATAACCTAAGGTTTTTTAATATTACAAAAATTAATGTGCCTTTATTATTGAAAGTTTAGAAAAGAAAATTGAAATCACCCTAAATCTACAGCTGGAAATAAAAGTTGCTGATTTTTTTTTTTTTTTTGGCAGATAGCCTGTAAGTTATAGGCATTAAAATAATTAAGCAAATACATTTAATAGGCAAAAAGATGCTAATTACTCTTTTAACCTGTTTTTTTCCTCAATGTATTTCAAAGTCAGAGTGAAGTAGAATTATTTATGTTTTGATATGCCTTCTGAGAAGGGAGGATATATATTTGTAATCTTGTGA
Source organism: Myotis brandtii (assembly GCF_000412655.1). Lineage (NCBI taxonomy): Eukaryota > Metazoa > Chordata > Mammalia > Chiroptera > Vespertilionidae > Myotis > Myotis brandtii. The sequence goes on from NW_005365764.1 coordinate 1,557,572, forward strand.
CACTACAAAACCAGAGGTTTGAGTCCCTGGATTTGCACCAGGAAAGCACCTCAACCACTGACTCAATCCTTCATTCTGTCTCTGAGAGCTGACGTTACTCTTTGCCAAAAGTTGAAACATCTTTATGTTCTTAGAATCTTTTTGCTTCTCCTAGATGTAGGAGGCAATGTGTTTTGAAACGTGTTACATGAAGAGTTCTAAAAGGTTTCTGCTCATTTTGTTTAGATAACAAAAGGAAAATGGATGAAACAGATGCTTCATCAGCAGTGAAAGTGAAAAGAGCCGTCCAGAAAACATCTGATTTAATAGTGTTGGGTCTCCCGTGGAAGACAACTGAGCAGGATCTAAAAGAATATTTTAGTACCTTTGGAGAAGTTCTTATGGTTCAGGTAAACTTTGATTTCATTTAACAGTTTTTCTTTTTCTGGGTGAATGAGCACCCAGAATTCCTGTTATAGTGACACTGCCCTTCATGTTCAACAGACAGTATTTTTAATTTAAGATTCGTAAACATTAGAGCTAGTTTATCTTTGCATTCTAAAACATTTTGTTGAAATTCTGATATGTAAAAGAGTATTATTCTGCTATAAACAGGATCTAAATTCAACATAGATTTATTCTTGGGGTTTTTACCCCAAGAATAATTTGGTTTAAATTTTAATTAAGCCACTGCATCCAGTTGAAGCCATTCACATTGTCAAGGAATTTCTCATTTGGTTATGTATCTGTGTTGTTTTAGTAAATTTAAATGATTTTTTTTCTAGGTCAAGAAAGACATTAAAACTGGTCATTCAAAAGGGTTTGGATTTGTTCGATTTACGGAATATGAAACCCAGGTGAAAGTAATGTCACAGAGACATATGATAGATGGACGATGGTGTGACTGTAAACTTCCTAATTCTAAGGTACTTTGCTTTTTTTATTTCTTTGCTTTTTTGCCTTTTTTATTTCTGCTTTGGGAACTTTTGCTGACAAACTTCCTATAGAAGACACTATAAAATAAAGTGTTAAATACACTTGGAAAGGTAGTGTCAGGATGTTTTCTTAAAGCCTTGGGATCTTAATGCATGCTGAATATTTTATGGCTGTTTGAAATATTTAGTTAAATATCCCTCTAAACCAGCGGTTCTCAACCTGTGGGTCGCGACCCCTTTGGGGGTCGAACGACCCTTTCACAGGGGTCACCTAAGACCATCGGAAAACACATACGTAATTACATTAAGATTCATAACAGTAACAAAATTACAGTTATGAAGTAGCAACGAAAATAATTTTATGGTTTGGGGTCACCACAACATGAGGAACTGTATTAAAGGGTCACGGCATTAGGAAGGTTGAGAGTTTAAACTAAACTATGTTAACAATCTTACGTAGTTACATGTTAAAACATGAAGATGATCAGAGTGCAGTAAACTTGTTATAAAAGCCTAACTTGTTCCAAGCAAGACTTGCTTATGTGGAACATTATTGATTAGTCGTTGACTTTCCTAGATCCAAATATACTTTCATGAACTTAAAACTTTAAAACTGTATTTGTCATTGAAGTCTTACAAGAAGGAGGAGTGCTAATGCAAAAAAATAAAAATGTACTTATTTTTTAATGACTCACCTGAGGTAAAGGCAGATAGGTTGTGCTACATCCTCCACCACAATGCCTTTTCCATTGCTCATAAAATATTTCTGATTGTTTTTCCTACCTTTGAATTTGCTCAGCAAAGCCCAGATGAGCCTCTGCGAAGCAGAAAGGTGTTTGTTGGGCGTTGTACAGAGGACATGACGGCTGATGAGCTGCGGCAGTTCTTTTGCCAGTACGGAGAAGTGGTAGATGTCTTCATTCCCAAACCATTCAGGGCTTTTGCCTTTGTTACATTTGCAGATGATCAGGTATTTTTCTCTTTAAAAATTTTATCCCAGCTAATTAGGTAATTTCTCTTGAACTTTTCCCTCCAGCTAATTGCCATCCATAACTAAGCTTTCTGACCTTGTAAGCTGTGCAGGGTATATGGACCTAGATATCTGTGATAAACGTTTTAGTACTTTTCAGTATGTGGTGTTTAACCAAGAGTGTTATATATCTTTAGAAAGTAAACTGAAAAATTCTTGCTGCCATTACTAAAAGCTCAAGGCTATTTTGAGTTTAAATGAAATGAGCATTCATTGTTTATTTTTCCTTCAGTTTAGATAATGGCTTGAAATCTAAATTTTATTGCAACTTTGAAGTACAAGTCAGTGGTTTAATCGCCTTTATTTACACCCCTTATTTTCTTATAGGTTGCCCAGTCTCTTTGTGGAGAGGACTTGATCATTAAAGGAATCAGCGTACATATATCCAATGCTGAACCTAAGCACAATAGCAATAGACAGTTAGAAAGAAGTGGAAGATTTGGTGGTAATCCAGGTGGCTTTGGGAATCAGGGTGGATTTGGTAACAGTAGAGGGGGCGGAGCTGGCTTGGGAAATAATCAAGGTAGTAACATGGGTGGAGGGATGAACTTTGGTGCTTTTAGCATTAATCCAGCGATGATGGCTGCAGCCCAGGCAGCGCTGCAGAGCAGCTGGGGTATGATGGGCATGTTAGCCAGTCAGCAGAACCAGTCGGGCCCGTCAGGTAATAACCAAAGCCAGGGCAACATGCAGAGGGAGCCGAATCAGGCCTTTGGGTCCGGAAATAACTCTTACAGTGGCTCTAACTCAGGGGCAGCCATTGGGTGGGGGTCAGCTTCAAATCCAGGGTCAGGCAGTGGTTTTAACGGAGGCTTTGGCTCAAGCATGGATTCGAAACCTTCTAGCTGGGGAATGTAGACAGTGGATGACGGTTGGTTGTATAGACTGGTGGGAATTCAAATTTTTCTAATCTCATGGTAAGTATATTGTAAAATACATATGTACTAAGAATTTTCAAAATTGGTTTGTTCAGTGTGGAGTATATTCAGCAGTATTTTTGACATTTTCTTTAGAAAAAGAGGAAGAATTAAAGGAATTTTATAAGTTTTGTTACATAAAGGGTTGAAATACTGAGTGTTTGAAAGTGAACTGCTGTTTGCCTGATTGGTAAACCAACACACTACAATTGATATCAAAAGGTTTCTCTTGTAATAATTTATCCCTGGACTCGTCAAGTGAATTCTTTGCATGTTCAAAATGGAAACCATTAATTAGAACTACATTCTTTTCTTTTAATTTGAACCCCACCATATGGATTTTTTCCTTAGGAATATCTCCTTTTGGGAGATCATGGTGTCACAGTGTTTGGTTCTTTTGTTTTTGTTTTTTAACACTTGTCTCCGTTCATATGCAAAAGTACAATATGAAGCCTTCATTTAATCTCTGCAGTTCATCTCATTTCAAATGTTTATGGAAGAAGCACTTCATTGAAAGTAGTGCTGTAAATATTCTGCCATAGGAATACTTCTGTCTACATGCTTTCTCATTCAAGATTTCGTCATCACACTGCACAGGCTGCGTCTTTGACGGTGGGTGTCCCATTTTTATCCGCTACTCTTTATTTCATGGAGTCGTATCAACGCTATGAACGCAAGGCTGTGATATGGAACCAGAAGGCTGTTTGAACTTTTGAAACCTTGTGTGGGATTGATGGTGGTGCCGAGGCATGAAAGGCTAGTATGAGCGAGAAAAGGAGAGAGCGCGTGCAGAGACGGTGGTGCAAAATGGATATTTTTTAACTTGGCGAGATGTGTCTCTCCATCCTGTGGCTTTGGTGAGAGAGTGTGCAGAGAGCAATGATAGCAAATAACGTACGAATGTTTCTTGCATTCAAAGGACATCCACATCTGTTGGAAGACTTTAAGTGAGTTTTGTTCCTAGATAACCCACATTAGCTGAATGTGTTAAGTGAAACGATACTTGTATTTCCCCTCTCCCTTTGTCAACTGCTGTGAATGCTGTATGGTGTGTGTTCTCTTCTGTTACTGATCTGTAAGTGTGGTCATGTGAACTGAAGCTGGTGGGTTGAGAACATGGACTGAGCTTGTGGTGTGCTTTGCAGGAGTACTTGGAAGCAGAGCTCACCAGTGAGCTGGGGGTGTCTCAAAGAAGGGTGGGCGTTCTAATGTCTGTCAGCCACCCCTCAGAATGCTGTTTGCTGCAGTTCTGTGTCCTGTGCTTGGATGCTTTTTATAAGAGTTGTCAATGTTGGAAATTCTTAAATAAAACTGATTTAAATAATATGTGTCTTTGTTTTGCAGCCCTGAATGCAAAGAATTCATAGCAGTTAATTCCCCTTTTTTGACCCTTTTGAGATGGAACTTTCATAAAGTTTCTTGGCAATAGTTTATTTTGCTTCAAATAAACTTATTTGAAAAGTTGTCTCAAGTCAAATGGATTCATCACCTGTCATGCATTGACACCTGATACCCAGACTTAATTGCTATTTGTTCTTGCATTGTCCAAAGTGAAAAGTTGTTTTGTTTTGTTTTTTCTTTTTAACCTATCTTTTAATAAGTCTGGGTGACCGCACCTAAAATGGTAAGCAGTGCCCTCCAGCTTTTCCTTAGTGCCTCTGTGCATTTGGGTGATGTTCTATTTACATGGCCTGTATAGATCTCTCCATTGGGAAATCGTGCCTCCTAAAAATCTTATTTGGGGGAGTGGGCAAAACAGTGTTAATTCTTTTTAAATGCTTTGTAGCAAAGCATATCAATTGAAAGGGAATATTAGCGCCTTTTTAGTTTGGTATTTGAAAAGTGGAATTAATTGCAATGGGGATAAAAGTAGAAGAAACCACAAATTATCTTGTGCCTGAAATCCATTAAGAAGCTTGATAGCTTTAAGAACTATCAGGGTGTGGTGGGTTGTCTGTGAAAGTGTTAAGTGAAATGGACTTTGTCCTCCCAAGATGGGGGAAATACAGTCCTGCTGAATAAAATCGTTTACAAAACTCAGATTAGACTCACGATGCATTGTTAACTATGTAAAAGCGATAATATATTGATTATTGTACTTTTTATGTAACTACTGCTATGAGAGTTGAGCTTGTTTTCTAATGGAAGAATGTAACAGTTCTTGTGTTGATAGTTTACCTAATGCCCTTATCTAATTAGATTATGATAAATAGGATTTTTGCAAATTACATGTTTTAAACTTTTATAAAGTGAAGTCATCCTTTAGACTTGTGATCGCCACATTGTTTCATTATTCAGTTTCCTCTGTAAAAGGATCTTGCAGTTGTTTAATTTTTTTTTCTGCATCTAAATTGCATGATTTCCAAACCCTGTACCATCTGAATTTTGCATTTTAGCACTTGCACTATTACTCAGCAGCAGTAACATGGTAACACTTAAAATGGTATTCGGGGACCTCCAAAGACTAAACTGACAAGCCTTCAAGGAGCCCAGGGGTAAGTTAACTTGTCAATGGCATGGTTTTAATCCCTCTTTACACTTGTGTAAACCTAGTAACTGGTCTTGGAAGGCTTTCAATGTTGAGTAGCCTTCTCTTAATATGTTTGTGGTAATACATAGCTATGGGCATTTAATTCTACCCTAAATTTTTTTTTTTTTTTGAAGTTTAGAAGTAAACTATTTGGCAAAGATTTGTTTTTAAAGTCTATTTGGTCATCTAAATGCATTCATTCTAAACATTTTTTGAACCAGTTGAATAAAAATTTTTGTTGCCACCAGTTTAGTGTCTGGAGTCTTACTGGAAAAACACAGTTTCCTTTTTATATGTGACAAAGATGCTGTAAAGTTACCTTTAAAAAGTGAGTCTCAAGAAGTTGCACTTTACATGCACAAGAGAAATTAGGGCAAAACTCACAATGAATTTTTAAATACAATGGTAACTGGCTAGAATGAAAAGCTTTGTTAGATGTTAGCAATTAAATCTTTTTAGGAAGGACTAGCCAACTAAAAAATATTTTTAAGCTTAAGTCAGAGCTTAAATTTTGTCCTTAGGAAAAAGAAGTTAACTACTTAATTTGGAAGATGTATGTGATAATTAGAATAATTTGTTGTTGAGTACTAGGACAATAGCTCTTAATTGTGTATTCAGGTTCTATACTCAGGTATTGTGTGATCTGTGATCTATTGTTTGGCTAACTGTGACCCTCTTTTACATGTTTATCATAAGAAGGAAAAAAATACAGATTTATCTATAGTACCACCATTTACTTCTGGTGTCATATTTCATCTTATGGAAATGCCACATTTAATTCCATTGTCTTCAGAATTTGAACATTATTTAGGTTATTTCCAAGTGCTGGGAGCATGGCTAAATTAAGTTCTTAGCATTGAATTTACTAGGTTAAAGACTATGCATGCTTTTAAGGCTTTTGAAATACATTGCAAAATTTTCCTTTAGAAAATTTGTATTGTCTTTGACAATGTGAATAGTGCTACTCCATGTTCATTTTGTCTACCAATTTGATAAGTGCAAAATTATATCGCTGTTTTTGTGATACTGGTTTTTAACATGGAAATTAGTACCTAGGCTAAAGTATTGATGTTTCTAGTTCATCTACAAAAATCCATGATTCAAGGTTACCCTGAACTAATACTGCTGTGATATTAGAGATCCATAAGAATAAGTCGAAAAATACTCAAAGACCATGTACAGGCCATTTCCGGAAATGCAATAAAAAAGCCAGTACAAAAGGATACTGGACTCTAAGTAATGCAGTGCAATCTGACCAGTGAGTTTCTATTGCCCCGGCAAAGACGAACATCACTGTGGTTCACACCCCCTTGAACCACAACGTAAAGGGTGAAACGCTGGCCAGCCTCTCTCTGCAGTTGGGTTTTGGTTTTTGGGTGGGCGGGTGACAGTGGCTGTACTAATGTTCCTCGGGTCACACTGTTGCTGCGATCTTTTACAGGCATTTTTAAAAGGCATTTACTGATTGAAAACATACAAATTAAAAGTTACTCTTTTTCTTTTTTTTATTAAAATATTTTATTGATTTTTTACAGAGAGGAAGGGAGAGGGATAGAGAGTTAGAAACATCGATGAGAGAGAAACATTGATCAGCTGCCTCCTGCACACTCCCCACTGGGGACGTGCCCGAAACCCAGGTACATGCCCTTGACCGGAATCGAACCTGGGACCCTTGAGTCCGCAGGCCGATGCTCTATCCACTGAGCCAAACCGGCTAGGGCTAAAAGTTACTCATTATTTTCTTGATCCAGGGAATATAGTTAATGACTTTTGTGTAAACCCCATACACTTGTGCTTCCCCACAATTGTTGGAGCCCCAGGACACTATTCCTCCTACAAACCACCTGTGTGTCTCATTGTCGAGAAACACTAATGCCCCTCCACTGTCGCCTCCACAGCTATCCTTGCCCCCACTCTCTACGCCAGCACAAAGCATGTTGTCAGTTACCTTTGCCCCTAGATACAGCTTCTTTTCATAGGCAGCAGCACATGTTTGATGATCAACAATTGGTATGTCAACAAACTTCAGACTTCGGGCAAGAAAACCCCTTTGGGTTAATCCCCATCCGGACACAGTTCCAATGTCATCTGTCCTCATGAAGGATTCAGCTGCTTCTCCTGGCAAGCAGATAGGCATGATGCTGCTGTTGATGGCAACTTTGTTCTGCAGTTTAATCAGCGCTATGTCGTTATCGAAACCAGCAGCATGCCTGTAGCCCTCATGGATGAAAATGGCCTCTGCCCAGGCTTGTGTGTGATGAGGCGACAGTCTCTTCAGGGCACCCATTCGAATGTCCAGGGAGGAGGCATCTTCTTTTTGCTCATATACAGCATGAGCAGCCGTTAGGATCCAGTTGTCATTCAAAAGTGCACCTGCTGCTGTGGTGTCGCCTAATAATAGCAGGACTTGCCAAGGAAAATCACCAAGCTTTGCATTTTGCCCTCCATATATACGACCTCCTATCGTACGGGCTGATAGTCCACAAACTGGGGAAAGAAGCAGATAGGCAGAGCCTTGGTAGAAACCCAGTGGTGCTTTTCTCCACCCACCACTTCGGACTTGTTAATGTTTCATGTCAACCCAAAATGGGGTCACCTAAATGGGTGGGCGCCCACCTGTGCAGGCAGGTGAGGCTGCCTTAAAACAGCACAGTTCAAAGACCCAATGGGGAGTTCTTCACTCCTCAGAAAATGAGGTGGGTAAAATTTCTTTTAGAAGCTATATTTGTTTTGCAAAAAAAAATAAAAGGTCTACACAGTTGGGGGGTTATTTATTAGGGCAAGCGGGAATTGGCTGAGCTGATGCATTGGGTGATGGGAATAGGAAGTGGAAGGAAATAACCTTTTCATTGCTTCTGTTATCCCACTTTAAAATGGGGTGTTCACCATGTAGTTCTGTGAAAGCAGGAACTAGGTCACTGTCATCGGATTGGCAAAATTAATTTGACTTTTGAACATTTAAATGTTTTACAAATTAGAATGTCGCAGCTATAGCCAGGAACCTTCAGGGTCAGAAATTATTTGTCATCTAGTTGATGCTTTCAAACACTAAGTTTTACTCTGTATTACTAAGGGAATACACTCAATGTACCAAATGTATCCTACTGTGGCAGAATACTTGCATTGAAACTTGTAAACGTGGTGTCAGCTAAAATCAAATAACTAATTTAAGCCAAATAACACAGGGGTAATGAATATATTATTACCTTTCTGATTTTTTTAATATCTACTCAACTATATCTTCAGAGCCAATTCTGGTAAAAAAAAAATTTTAAGTACTATTAAAAGGCAAATTGCATTAATGTTTAAAAATTAGATGTCATTGAAAACAATTGCTTAGGGAAATAATGAAGTTATTAGCTTTGGGTTTTAATAGCATTTTTAACAGGGAAGAAAAGTAACAACAGAGGAACTTAAGTTTATAAATGTATAAATGGTTCAAGATAATTTAAAAAATCATTTAATTTTTTATGCTTGCCTAGTTGTAAGGCCAAAATAATCAAATGACTGATGCAGTCAGCACCTAACAACCTCTCCACACGGAAAGGGGATAATGAGGACGTATTATTTGGAAATAATAACTTGGTCTAAGAGCCAAGTACCGAAGTTACATTTCTGCCTACCACAGCTAAAGCTCTACTTATTGTCTCCGACCCATTCTACTTTCCATCAATTACGAATCTCTTGTATAAATGAATCCATTACCAGGCTCACAGACTGGGAGTGATTTTTCTCCTTTGGAGCTCGTCCAGAATCCATCAGCCTCACACACATATTTACCTGCAAATCATTGGAAAAGCAAAAATGTTTAACTGCATGTATGAGGTGGTTGTCATTTGCTTGAATTCCCCCTTAAAAAATGTTGATTCCTGAGCATCCGTGGGAAATAGAGGTGTCTGAATAACCGTTTTACATGATTTCCTAAATGGGAGGTCTCGGCATTACCATGTTTGCTTGCAAAGTGGAAACCTTTTAGATGTGTAACTTGAATATGTATCAAGATCTCAAGTGCTTAATGATAAGGTTTTGACTTGTTAAATTAAACCATTTGGAATATATTGTGTGTTTGTAGTAGTCATTTACTAGATAAGATCTGTTTTCAGATTCTTGCAAATTGACATTAAAGTCACTTCAGCTGTAATATTTCACTTAGCTGGTGGGAGAAGTGCCTTTTAATCTTTTGTCTAGCCTTAGCCAAAATGTTGGCTACAGTTTCTTTTCAGATGGTGAGGGCTTCGGTTCCAAGCAGCACCCACCCCCAGCTTGGAGCAACGTGCTTACCATCACCTCTTGCCATGGTGTAGAAGATCTCATTGCAGCGATACTGAATCACAGCTTTGTACGTAGTCACCTCAGAACCCGAGAGGTACTCCACTCGGCCGTTGGGTAGGTCATCAGGAGGGCCACACTCAACAACTAATGAACAGGGGAGAGGGAGGAGTCAGTTTCTGCTTTTAGTTCTAACATTAGAAAGATGTGGAGACCGATAGACAGTGAGCCCTGTGGTGCTGGGTTGGGGTGCAGTCCCTGCGGGGGTGGCGTGAGGCCTTTCCTCAAGGAAGGGGATCTGAAACCACACGACTTCCTCGACGCTCTCACTTGTGACAGGAAGGTCTGCAGCCACAGGAGGGAGGAGGCGGCACAGCCTGCACTGTCTAGCTCCCCCAAAAGGGCACTCAAACGACTCTGAAGGGCGCAGCTTGTTCTTGGGATCCCTTTCCTAATTGAACCTATTGTTAGAGAGAGAAAGGGATCGGCTGCCTCCTGCACGCCCCAGCCGGGGATGGAACCCACAACCTATGTATGTGCCCAGACCAGGAATCCAACCACCACCTTCTGTTGTACAGATGATGCTCCAACCAACTGAGCCACACAGGCCAGGGCTCATAAATTGAACTTTCTAGAAGACCTGGAAGTCCTTGAATTTGGGTTAGAATTCACACTTGGGACATTGCTAATAGGAAGGAAGTAACCACTTTGTGAGACAGTGCTAAACGTCTCCACACGGTGGATGTATAAAATCGTTGATGCATATCTAGGTATTCAAAGACTGCATTTAAATGATTTTCAGCAATATCTGTGTGCCTGGCTCTGCCAAGTGCTTTGTCTGCATTGCCTAATTGTCTGTAGATGAGGCACCATAACTACCCAACCAAAAATAGCCGAAGCAGGGCTCAAACCCAGACCTCTGGCTTCCACTGCCTTTAGAACTTCTCTGCTGCTTTTTTAACTAAAAGAATAGGTGGGAATGTAAATTTATGAAATAAAAATATTTAATTCCCCCAGGCATTTTGTAGAAATTCTTACGCAAAATATACAGAAATACATGTACAGGGTGTTAACTACAGCAAGTGCCTGTAACAGTAAAAAAAGGGGGGAGAGGGGGACAATGAAAGATTAAAAGCATGGTGTGATGAAATGCTATACAGTCATTAGCAAGAATGAGAGGCTCTATTAATACCTAAACTGATGTGGGAAGATAGCCCAACAAGATGGAGAAAAGCAATTGCAATCATTAAGTATCCCATTTTGGTTAATAATAATAGCCCTAGCCAGTTTGGCTCAGTGGATAGAGAG
>NW_005365764.1:1575891-1583768 GCF_000412655.1 Myotis brandtii
GGCTGCTAGGACGTCCCATCTCAGCGCCTGGCACAGAGGGGGGCTGGGTCCTGGGTCCGAGGGGAGGTCGGGCTGTCACTCACATCTGCATGGCAGATGGTGTCAGAGGAAGGAGGGCTCCTCGCCTGCTGGTTTGCCAGGAGTCCAGCCTCGGGGGCTGGGAGCCTGGAGGGAGGCCTGGCCTGCCAGGGGGACCCAGGGGTCAGCGAGCCCGGCCTCTCCCTCACCCTCTGCTGCGTAGAAGGCCTCGAAGCCCGTGAACGCCTTCTCGTTGGAGTAGTCGGAGCGGAAGGTGACGTTCAGGCTGGGGCCGGGCGAGTAGAAGGTGGTGTTCCCCGGGGCCTGCTCCGTGTCCGTGCTCTCCCAGCCGCACAGCGTGGCCAGCACCTCGGTCCCCGAGCTCAGCTGTGGGGTCGGGGGTCACTGGGAGGGACAGCCAGACCCAGGCCTCCCGCCCTCCCAGGCCGGACTCCACTCCCAGGGCCCCCTGTCCCCGAGCCCCAGCCTGTTCTGGGGGGCCCCTGTGGGCACCTTGACGAAGTCGTACTCGCAGCGGTAGGAGAGCTCCAGGTGGAAGTGGGTGAAGTAGAGGCGCAGGCGGTAGCCCGGGGGCGCCGTCAGGGTCCAGCGCAGCTCCTGGTCGTCCGGGTACTTCCCCGGGAAGATGTGGAGACCGATAGACAGTGAGCCCTGTGGTGCTGGGTTGGGGTGCAGTCCCTGCGGGGGTGGCGTGAGGCCTTTCCTCAAGGAAGGGGATCTGAAACCACACGACTTCCTCGACGCTCTCACTTGTGACAGGAAGGTCTGCAGCCACAGGAGGGAGGAGGCGGCACAGCCTGCACTGTCTAGCTCCCCCAAAAGGGCACTCAAACGACTCTGAAGGGCGCAGCTTGTTCTTGGGATCCCTTTCCTAATTGAACCTATTGTTAGAGAGAGAAAGGGATCGGCTGCCTCCTGCACGCCCCAGCCGGGGATGGAACCCACAACCTATGTATGTGCCCAGACCAGGAATCCAACCACCACCTTCTGTTGTACAGATGATGCTCCAACCAACTGAGCCACACAGGCCAGGGCTCATAAATTGAACTTTCTAGAAGACCTGGAAGTCCTTGAATTTGGGTTAGAATTCACACTTGGGACATTGCTAATAGGAAGGAAGTAACCACTTTGTGAGACAGTGCTAAACGTCTCCACACGGTGGATGTATAAAATCGTTGATGCATATCTAGGTATTCAAAGACTGCATTTAAATGATTTTCAGCAATATCTGTGTGCCTGGCTCTGCCAAGTGCTTTGTCTGCATTGCCTAATTGTCTGTAGATGAGGCACCATAACTACCCAACCAAAAATAGCCGAAGCAGGGCTCAAACCCAGACCTCTGGCTTCCACTGCCTTTAGAACTTCTCTGCTGCTTTTTTAACTAAAAGAATAGGTGGGAATGTAAATTTATGAAATAAAAATATTTAATTCCCCCAGGCATTTTGTAGAAATTCTTACGCAAAATATACAGAAATACATGTACAGGGTGTTAACTACAGCAAGTGCCTGTAACAGTAAAAAAAGGGGGGAGAGGGGGACAATGAAAGATTAAAAGCATGGTGTGATGAAATGCTATACAGTCATTAGCAAGAATGAGAGGCTCTATTAATACCTAAACTGATGTGGGAAGATAGCCCAACAAGATGGAGAAAAGCAATTGCAATCATTAAGTATCCCATTTTGGTTAATAATAATAGCCCTAGCCAGTTTGGCTCAGTGGATAGAGAGCCGGTGGACTGAAGGGTCCCAGGTTCGATTCCGGTCAAGGGTACATACCTCAGTTGCAGGCTCAATCCCCAGCCCTGGTCAACCAATTGATGTGTGTGTCTCACATCGATGTTTCTCTCTGTCTCTCCTCCTCCCACTCTCAAAAAAAAAAGAAAAAAAAGACCAAAACCCACACAGGAGCACACCCACACCTTCCCCTTCCCCTGTTCCCCGCCCTCCCCCGCCCCCCACACACATGTTACCTTTGCCTTTCTCCTAAGCTCCAAGGGCCCTTCTGCCTCTGTAACTCATTTCCTTAGCCCATTTCTTCTACGGATCACTTCTACCTCTCTATAATTTTTTAAAATATATTTCTATTGATTTCAGAGAGGAAGGGAGAGGGAGAGAGAGAGAGAAACATCAATGGCAAGAGAGAATCATTGATTGGCTGCCCCCTTCATGCCCCATTGGGGATGGAGTCCACAACCCGAACATATGCCCTGACCGGGAATCGACTGTGACCTGGTTCATAGGCTGACGCTCAACCACTGAGCCTTGCCGGCCAGGCTGTGTAATTTTCTATTAAACTTTATCTTATAGTTTGAAAAAAAAACATATAATAGTGAAATACGTTAATATATATATATATATAACATAGGAGATAAAGAATATGAAGGAGTAGACCCCAAACTCAGTGGTAGTTTAGGGATTTGGTCAAGAGTGGCTTTTACTATATATTTTTGTAAACATATTTTCCAATTAACGTGTATTTTATAATTGAAAATATATTTAAGGTAAGATACATGATTCTTAGTTCACAAAATGGTAGTACACCATTGTCTCAGTTTGGTGTGTGTATGTCCACACAACTACCCCATCCCTACATGCAGTAGCCTAAACCTGTGTGCATATGTGAGACACATACACCAAAATAGTGATTAGAGTTGTACTGTGGGATTATGGGTATTACAATGTCATTTTCTCTATTTCCCATCTTCTATAAGGATTTTATACTTAGAAAAAATATTTTTAAAGATCACATTTTTTTTAAAGCAAACAATTGCCCTGGCCAGTGTGGCTCAGTTGGTTGAGCACCGCTCCATGCGTGGAAGAGTGTCAGGTTCGATTTCCGGTCAGGGCACATACCCAGGTTCCGGGTTCAATCCCTGGCCGGGGCGGTGTTTCTCTCTCTCAACGATGTTTCTCCCTCCCGCTCCCTTCTTCTCTCCCTAAAATCAATTAAAGGGAAATACAGTGGGGCCTTGACTTACGAGTTTAATTCGTTCCGTGACGGAGCTCGTAACTCAAATTACTCGTATGTCAAATCAATTGTGAACGAGTGAGACAGGTGATGCTGGGCTGATGTTGTGGCGTTCACTGTGACGTTCGCTGCGCCAACTAGCGGTGGGGTATCTGAAGCTGGCTCGTAACCCGAATTTTAGCTCGCAACTCAAAGCAAAAAATCAGCCGAGAGACGGCTCATATCTCGAAAAACTCATTAGTCGGGACACTCGTAAGTCAAGGCCCCACTGTAATTATCCTACTAGCTTGGTTTCATTTTAACCTCTAAGAGTGCACTGAGAGCCTGGGGAAGAGAAGCAAATTTGGAATTCAACCCCCGAAAAATAGCATCCTTTTTACAAAGGCCAGCAGCAGCAATAGAAGCAGTGACAGCAGCAGAAGCTCTGGGGTTGTCATGTGACCGTACTGCTGCATTCTGGCATCGGCTGGTCCCAAGATCCATCCTTCTGACAGACGGCAGTAAATGACCTCAGGGGCAAATGACCCTAAAGAGGAAGAGAAAATATTAATTTCCTTGTTTACATCAGAAAAATCTCTCCCCTAACCTACGCCCCCACAGTAGTTCCTCTTCTAGTGTTTCACCAGATGCTCCCAAGGGGGCGATGCACCCCCATGACCGGACGCACAGCCCAACTCTGCCTCCCTGCCGGTGCGGGCGACTGCGGGGTACACCTCCTGTCAAGGTGCCTTGGCATTTTAGAACCAAATGCTGACCCCCGGCGGATTCTCCACCATCTCTCTTTTCTGTGAAGTGCATGGGGAGGCGGTCAGAAGCGGGGGGAAGGCCAGCCCCGTGCGACACTGAGCAAAGGTGTATGGGTTTTCTCGCCTGCGGCCCTTGCTGGAGGAGAGCTACCCGAGTTCTCAGTGTTCATGGCTGATCGGCTTACAGAGAAGCATTTTTTTTTAAAGTCCTCACCGGGGGATATTTTTCCATTGATTTTTAGAGAGAGTGGAAGAGAGAGGGAAAGAGAGAGAAATAACGATGTGAGAAAAACACATTGCTTGCCTCCTGCATGGGCACCGACCAGGGCCCAGGCCAGGGAGGAGCCTGCAACCAAGGTATGTGCCCTTGACCGGAACTGAACCCAGGACCCTCCTGTCCACAGGCCGACGCTCTAGCCACTGCGCCCAGAGAAGCATTGTTGACCAACTGCAGTAGCTTCCTAAAACCAGGCTCAGTGAGCGAAGGTGGCTCCGGCAGAGCCTTGTGCTTCAAAGGACAGCAGGGTGATTTTTTAAAAATCAGCAACGGAGCAGGTTTGCAGTCCAAGGAGCTGCGGAGAAGAGCCCGCCCCAAAGTCTGCAAGGTGGCAAGGTGTCACTTTTTTCCTGGTGTCGCCCCCCCTCCTCCCCCAATAGGACTGCACTGCACACCTCGCTGTCATTTCCTGTTATTACTTCGTACCACTGGGATTCAGTGACAATTGTGAAGAACATAAAGGGGCGTGTTAATCTCCTACCTGTGCCCCTACAGCAACACACTAAGCGTTTTTAAAAAATTACCCTCCCGCTCCCTCAACAGTGGCCACTATTTATAACTTTGCGGGACACACTACTTCCCAGCGCCGTTTAATTTTTTAATTTTTTGTGGGCCCAGGAGTTGTTCCGTTAGGTCAGCGGTTCTCAACCTGTGGGTCGAGACCCCTTTGGGGGTCGAACGACCCTTTCACAGGGGTCGCCTAAGACCATCGGAAAACACATATATAATTACATATTGTTTCTGTGATTAATCACTATGCTTTCATTATGTTCAATTTGTAACAATGAAAATACATCCTGCATATCAGATATTTACATGACGATTCATAACAGTAACAATATTACAGTTATGAAGTAGCAACGAAAATAATGTTATGGTTGGGTCACAACATGAGGAACTGTACTAAAGGGTCGCGGCATTAGGAAGGTTGAGAACCACTGCGTTAGGTCATCCTAAGAATAAAAATTCTCCGTAGCCATCCCTCTTCTCAGCAAACAAAACACACACCCAGGCTGACAACAGCCGTTTTCCTGCTACGTATCTGCTGACATGATGTGCACACCTTTGAAAACTACCACGGCTCACAGTTTAGTAGTAACTTACACGCAGAAGCTCGTAGCCAGCCGCGCACACCACGGAGAAGCGGTCTTTCAGGATGTACGTGGCTTGCACAGGTGCGATGTGGCCATGAGGTGGCGCCACCGGATCAGGGCACGGCTGAGCTGCGGGAGGAAGCCGGGCTGTGGGTTCTGAGGGGTCTATGGCCGGTGAGTCGGGACTGACGTTTGAAGTTCTTGGTTTATAAATGAGACACTTTACACGGAAAGGAGAGCTCTTCGGATTTAACACCAAAGGGGGGTGGCACACCCGGCTGCGTGTTGTGCACATTGGGATGTGCTGCCTGGCCTGGGCTTCAGCCAAAGCTGCGTAAGGAAGCCAGGCAGGCCCTCGCCCGTTTGGCTCAGTGGATAGGGCGTCGGCCTGGGGACTCAAGGGTCCCGGGTTCAATTTCAGTCGTTGCGGGCTCCATCCCCAGTGTGGGGCATGCTGGAGGCAGCCTATCAATGATTCTCCGTCATCATTGATGTTTCTATCTCCCCCTCTCCCTTCCTCTCTGAAATCAATACAAATATATTTTTTTCAAAAAAGAGAGAGAGAGAGAGAGAGAGAGAGAGAGAAGAAAGGAAAGAAAGAAAGAGAAAAAAAAAGGAAGGAAGGAAGGAAGGAAGGAAGGAAGGAAGGAAGGAAGGAAGGAAGGAAGGAAGGAAGGAAGGAAGGAAAGGAAGAGAAAGCCAGGCATGGCCTAGCCAATTTGGTTTGGTGGATAGAGCATCAGCCTGGGGACTGAAGGGTCCCAGGTTTGATTCTGGTCAGGGCACATGCCTGGGTTGTAGGATTGATCCCTAGGGGGGCGTGCAGGAGGCAGCCAATCAATGATTCTCTCTCATCATTGATGTTTCTCTCTCTCCCTCTCCCTTCCTCTCTGAAATCAATAAAAACATGTATTTTTTACATTGGCCTGCTATATTTGGTCAAACATTTAACTCACCGCTAATGCCTTGGCAGGGCCAGACCAAGAGATTTCTCAGAGCTTATACAGCCCACGGGCTGGACGCCCCCCACCCTGTTAGACGCTCCACACCTCCTGCCCGCCCGCCCGCACCTGTGCTGGTGTAGTGGACCTTCCAGCCTGTGTGTTCCCCCGAGTCGTCAGTAACAAAGGTCACGGTCACAGCGTTGCTCTTGGTTTCAATCCTGCTGGGCAACGTCTCCCCACAGAATGGGCCGAATTCCTTCTTGTCTGTCTGAATCTGAAAGAAGGGAAGCCCCGGTCACCCCAGGACCTGCAGGGGTCAGGATGAGGTGGGGGCCCGGGAACCAGACCTTGAGGGAGTCGTAGGGGCACTGGGTTTCGGGGTGCGTCTCCACGTCGAAGGACTCCACGAAGTCCAGGATGACACTGAACCCCTCCTCCAGGCGGATGCTGTAGGTGCAGCTGGAGAGTTTGGGGTACGGCTGTGGGTATTCCGGGCTGCTGATCACCCCAGACCGCTCGGTGAAGACCTGGCCTGAGCACAGGGCTGGGAAGAGGGGAGAGGGCATGAGCCTGGGCTGGCGGCGTGACCGCCACACGCACTGGTCTGGGTCGAGGCCCTGCACCTGGCCCGCCCCAGAGGCCCCTCAGGCCAAGGACCCCACCCAGCAGCTGAAGGGACAATTTAGGAAGGCGTGTCTCTAGCGCCCAGGCTTTAGCTAAAATAGGCGACACACGCATGTACATCTTCCAGGGACCCCCTCACACCCCGGAGAGGGTGGAGGTGGGAGTCCTGGGCCAGAGTCAGAGGGGAGTGGGTGAGGCCAGCTTCTCTGAGGGCAGAGGCACCGGAGAAGGGAGGAGGGGCTCTTCTCATTCCTCAAGAATTAGGGGGGCGGGGGGACCATCTACTCTTCTTGGCTGAGGGATCCAGACCCACCCTGACCCCAGCAACCTCCACGTTCATCCACCATGGGGCTCCCACCACGCCCAGCCCGGGCCCTGGGTGTCCGCCTGGACGGGTCAGGAGGTCAGGAAGGGCCTCCCTTGGCCCACCTGCCCTGGGTCTGGGCTCGGCCCTGGGGCAGGTGAGGGACGCTCAGATCCACTGGCTCAGCCTGCACAGCACCCCGCCATGCATGGGAGGCACAGAGGGGGGCGCAGGCCTTAGAGTGGCGGAGGGGGCTTCTAAAAAGAGAAGTCCCAGCTCCTCCTTCCTTTCTCCCTGTGGCTGCTCCCCCCCCCCCCCCCCCCCCAAAGGCAGAGGGAACGGCCCCTGGACATGGGGACCAGACTGCCCACCAATGACACCTCCTTGGGCCTCTGCTCTGGGTCAGGCTCCCCAGCCCAGCTCAGCCGGGACCTGCGCTGCCCTCAGAGCAGGAGGGAGTCCAGATGCTCAGAGCTCAGCCCCTGGGGACCTGGTGGGGAGCAGAGAGCGCCGTTCCCCTGGGGCTCAGGCAAGTCTCCGCCCCTCTCTGCCTCTTCAAAATGGGGGTGGGGAGCCCTAACCAGTTTGGCTCAGTGGATAGAGCGTTGGCCTGCGGACTCAAGGGTCCCAGGTTCGATTCTGGTCAAGGGCATGTACCTGGGTTGCGGGCACATCCCCAGTAGGAGGTGTGCAGGAGGCAGCTGATCAATGTTTCTCTCTCATCAATGTTTCTAGCTCTCTATCCCTCTCCCTTCCTCTCTGTAAAATATCAATAAAATATATATTTTTTTAAAAATGGGGGTGGGGAGCCCTTCCAGCAAGAAAGCCAGGAGGCTCCTCCCGACTGCGATGAGGGGAGGGAGGGAGAAGAGGGACCAGAC
>NW_005365764.1:1583869-1585155 GCF_000412655.1 Myotis brandtii
CCAGAGACACGCAGCCACGGGTGGAGGTGGACCAGGTTTATTGTTAGCTCCGTGGGGGTGAATGGGGGCTGCAGGCAGCCAGTCTCGCCGGGCCCAGAGCTGCAGCCAGCGGGCTCTGCGGGCGGAGCGGAGGGAGGCTAGAGGCTCTGCTCTGGAAGAGAGAGAGGCGCAGGGGGAGACACAGGGAGAGACACAGGGAGAGACACGAGGGGGAGGCAGGGTCAGGTCAGCCCTGGGGTTGGGGGGCTCCCCACTCCCCAGGGCACCAGCTGGTTTCCTGTCCAGGTGTCCGCCAGGGCACAGGGCGCATCCTCAGACAGTGGGGCCACGGAGTCCGGTCGGCGTGCTGGGACCCGGGAACTGGTGGCTTTGAGCAGGCCCCGCCCCCCATCCTGAAGTCTTGGGGGGGAACTGGGGTGAACGGGCCTAGACCCCCCTCCCCCACACTGGGAGCCTCCTCTGGAGGGTGAGGGAGCTGAACGGGGTCCTAGAGCCCAGCTGGGCCAGGTGCACCGTGGGGGCCTAACCAGTGAATGAGCCGGGGAATGAGAGTGAGGCCAGGATGGGAGCGAGGAGGGAGGACTTAGAGGATGGGGGGATGGAGGGAGGTGTGGAGTGAGGGGACAGAGAAGCAGAGCAGGGGTGCAGCCTCCAGACCCCGGGGCAGAACAGCCTTGGCTTTAAGGAGGGTGGGGCTGGGCGGCCCAGGGCGCCCTGGGGCCATGGCTCACCTGAGCAGGTGCGCCTGTTCTGGTGGAGCACATAGCCCGCCCGGCAGGAGCAGTAGAAGCCACCCAGGTGGTTGTGGCAGTGGTGGTCGCAGGCGGGGGCCGCTCCGGGGGGCTCTTGGCACTCATCGATGTCTGGGGAAGGGGTGGGCCGGGCAGAGGTCAGCAGGAGATGGGGCGGCACTGAGGCCTGGGCTCCGGGACCTCCAGCCTCAGGGTGACCGCAGAGGAGCCTCCTCCTGCCCAGCCACGCACCGGGGGCCCAGGGCCATGGCCACCTCCCCACGGCACTTGGGGGGAGGAGGAAATAACACATTCGGAGAACCAGTGACAAGGCGTGTCCTGCTCAAAGTCCCCAGCTAGGAGGGGAGCAGCCAGCCTTGGAACCCAGGGGGCAGTGGGCGGGGCTGCCACACAGGCCCGCCCAACCCTTAAAGCAGCTTGTGAGGAGCACAGAGAGGTTGAGCCCCTGGCCCAAGGTCACACAGCTGGTCCCTGCAGGAGCCAGAATCTGACCTACAGACACAGGGCACCCAGCTCTGTGCATCCTCGGCCCTG
>NW_005365764.1:1585183-1585854 GCF_000412655.1 Myotis brandtii
GACGTCCCATCTCAGCGCCTGGCACAGAGGGGGGCTGGGTCCTGGGTCCGAGGGGAGGTCGGGCTGTCACTCACATCTGCATGGCAGATGGTGTCAGAGGAAGGAGGGCTCCTCGCCTGCTGGTTTGCCAGGAGTCCAGCCTCGGGGGCTGGGAGCCTGGAGGGAGGCCTGGCCTGCCAGGGGGACCCAGGGGTCAGCGAGCCCGGCCTCTCCCTCACCCTCTGCTGCGTAGAAGGCCTCGAAGCCCGTGAACGCCTTCTCGTTGGAGTAGTCGGAGCGGAAGGTGACGTTCAGGCTGGGGCCGGGCGAGTAGAAGGTGGTGTTCCCCGGGGCCTGCTCCGTGTCCGTGCTCTCCCAGCCGCACAGCGTGGCCAGCACCTCGGTCCCCGAGCTCAGCTGTGGGGTCGGGGGTCACTGGGAGGGACAGCCAGACCCAGGCCTCCCGCCCTCCCAGGCCTGTCCGCCCTCCCAGGCCGGACTCCACTCCCAGGGCCCCCTGTCCCCGAGCCCCAGCCTGTTCTGGGGGGCCCCTGTGGGCACCTTGACGAAGTCGTACTCGCAGCGGTAGGAGAGCTCCAGGTGGAAGTGGGTGAAGTAGAGGCGCAGGCGGTAGCCCGGGGGCGCCGTCAGGGTCCAGCGCAGCTCCTGGTCGTCCGGGTACTTCCCCGGGA
>NW_005365764.1:1585975-1595750 GCF_000412655.1 Myotis brandtii
AGCCCCAGAGCAGGCCCAGGAGGATCAGCAGCCTGGGGGGGGGGGCAGGAGGGGGGGGAGGGTCTGGGGACCTGCTGCCACCCCTCACCCCTGCCAGGGAGGCTGCCGGGGGCTCCCACCCACCTCATGGTGCGACCGTCCAGCTGGCCAGGCCGGGTCTGGATTCTCAGTCTCACCTTTGATCTGTTTGTCCAACAGCCGGTCCTGCCCTCAGCGTCCTGCCCCTGGAATTCTGGGAATCGACCCGGTGACTCCTGCCGGCCCAGATCGCGAGGCGGGAGGACAGGACAGTCCAGGAGCCGGGGCTGACCTGGGGGGACACCAGGGCTGGGGACAGACCCTGCTCTGCCCCTCGCCCTCCACCTCCGCGTTTCCTCCTCAGGGTGAGTGTGGTTGCCCAGGTCTCCATGACGCCACAGGTAGGAAAGGAGGAACGCACCCACCCCCTGCTTCTCTCCCCCCCGCCCGTCCTGCTGTGAAACACCTGAAAATAATAAACACAGAAAATAAAATAAAACGCCTGATGCAGGAGGGCGGGGAGCGTGGCGGAGCGGGCGGCATCCACGCCCCGGAGGCTGGAAATGCAGGTGGACAGGTGAGAACACTTCTCCCGAAGGCAACTCCGCGCTGGCAGCGGGCCCAGGCGTCAGCTCGGAGCACCAAGTCCGATTCCTCTTTCTCACCCCCCGGCCCCGTGGGAACTCGGACACTGATTCCCTCTTTCTAGCAAGAGAGAGGAACCAGAGCTAACAGATGCATGTGAATGGGGACCCATGTGAGCAGCCAGCGACCCCAGACTCACGAGAGGTTCCTGGAAGCTGATTCTTTTTAAAAAAAAATCCCACCAGCTCTGACTGGTTTGGCTCAGTGGATAGAGCATCGGTCTGGGGACTGAAGGGTCCCAGGTTCGATTCCGGTCAAGGGCATGTACCTTGGTTGTGGGCACATCCCCAGTGGGAGGTGTGCAGGAGGCAGCTGGTCGATGTTTCTAACTCTCTATCCCTCTACCTTCCTCTCTGTAAAAAATTAATAAAATATATTTTTTTAAAAATCCCACCAGAGGATGTTTCCATTGATTTGTAGAGTGGAAGGAAGAGAGGGAGGGAGGGGGAGGAGAGAGAGAAACAGCATGTGAGAGAGATTCACTGATTGGCTGCCTCTCACACAGGCCCTGGCCGAGGATGGGATGGAACCTGCAACGCAGGTGCATGCCCTTGACCGAGAATCGAACCTGTGAGCCTGAGGTTTGCTGGCTGACACCCTAACCACTGAGCCACTGGCCAGGGCTGGAAACTGGTTCTTAAAAGGGGTGCAGTGGAGGGTCCCAGGCCCAGCTGAAGGGAGCGGGAGACAGAGAACAAGGGCATTAAGCAAACAGACTTGGCACCGAGAGCCCCAGCCCCTCCGAACGCAGCTCCTGGAATCCGGCAGCTGCCCGGCTCCTCCCTCGTCTCCGGGGAGTGCGACCAGCCCAGGGGGGAGGACTAGATACCGACTCTGAAGGCTCCACGGGCACATGGCTCAGCCTCCATCATCCACAGTGAAGGTCGATTGACAAGCCCCATTCAGGGGGTGAGAGCAGAGCCTTCCAGGGTCACCGAGGAAAACCTCAAATGTGAGAAAGATTAAAAAGAAAAATCAACCAATCAACTGAAGAATACAGAAACCCAGCAGGAAGGAGAAAATGCCCCCTGCCCGGCCGGCGTGGCTCAGGGGTTGAGCGTCGACCTATGAACCAGGAGGTCACAGTTTGATTCCCGGTCAGGGCACATGCCCGGGTTGTGCAGGCTCCCTCCCCAGTGTGGGGCGTGCAGGAGGCAGCTGATCAATGATTCTCTCTCATCATTAATGTTTCTATCCCTCTCTTTCTCTCTCCCTTGTTTTCTGAAATCAATAAAAATATATTTAAGCCCTAGCCTGTTTGGCTCAACCGATAGAGCGTCGGCCTGTGGACTGAAGGGTCCCAGGTTCAATTCCAGTCAAGGGCATATGCCCGGGGTGCAGGCTTGATCCCCAGTAGGGGGCATGGGGGTGTGTGCAGGAGGCAACTAATTAATGATTCTCTCTCATTGATGTTTCTCTCTCCCTCTCCCTTCCTCTCTGAAATCAATAAAAATATATTTTTAAAAATTCTATATAATCAAAGGGTAATATGCAAATCAACCAAATGGCAGAACGACCAGTCACTATGATGGGCACTGACCACCAGGGGGCAAAAGCTCAACGCAGGAGCTGCCCCCTGGTGGTCAGTGCACTCCCACAGGGGGAGTGCCGCTCAGCCACAAGCCTGGCTGATGGCTCGGGCTGATGGCTGGTGAGCGCCCACCTCCACAGCAACGCTAAGGATGTCCAACTGTCCATCAGTCAGACATCCCCTGGGGCTCCCAGACTGCGAAAGGGTGCAGGCTGGGCTGAGGAACCCTCCACCCCCAAGTGCACAAATGTCATGCATGGGGCCTCTAGTATATATATATTTTAAAAAAGAAAGAAAATGCCCCAAACCCAAGCAAAACAATCATTGCTACCTTCAGAGAAAAAAGAGAGGAAAGAACAGGATACTATTTACTAGAGGCCTGGTGCATGAATTCGTGCCGTGCACGGGTGGGGTCCGGCTGGCCCGCCCTGATGGTGGCCAATCAGGCCGGGCCAGCAGGGGCAGGAGGGGATGTGGGAGGTTGGCCGGCCGCCCCGCACACAATCCAGCCAGGGCCGGCCAGGGGGAGGAGCCGCCCCCCGATTGGCTGGTTGGCCGGCCGCAGTGTGCGTCATAGTGACTGGTCGTTCCAGTCATTCCGGTTATTCTGGTCGTTCCGGAATCCCAGTCGCTTGGCTTTTATATGTAGATTTTAATTTTGAGAGAACATTTATTAAAGCTGGGACAGTGAAACAAAGGAAGGGCTTCGGACAGAAGAAGCAACAGGAGGGAGCTCGGGTGGGGCTCTGCCTCCCTCCCTAGAAACGCTACAGGAAAGAAGTGAGCCAAGGTGAGGCTGCTGTCAGCTCGCTGCAGAGTCAGAGAAAGGGGCCTTGGAGACGGCGCAGGGTGAGCCTGGGACGAGCTGCCGCCGCCCCTCGCTTCCCTGGTTGCTGGTTTCATGGAGACCCTGAGAGTTTAGGAGAGAAAAGTAAAGGTGCAGGCCTGGGAGGGAGGAAAGACGCCGTGTCCTGCTCCCGAGAGCCCACACTGGGCCCTGGGCTCATTTTAAAGACAGCAATAGATAACTAATCTAAATGGAAAAGAGGCCCCCCTTTCCTCTCTGAAATCAATAAAATATTTAAATATATATGAATATTTAAATATATTTCTTGTATTAATTTCAGAGGTGAAGGGGGGAGAGAGAGATAACGATTCGAGAGAATCATTGATCAGCTGCCTCCTGCATGCCCACACTGGGGATTGAGCCTGCAACCTGGGCATGTGCCCTGACTGGGAATCAAACCATGACCTCCTGCTTCATAGGTCAATGTTCAACCACTGAGCCATGCCTACTGGGCAATAAAAAAATGTTTTTTAAAAAATAAAAATGGGCCCTAGCTGGTTTGGCTCAATGAATAGAGCATGGGCCTGTAGACAGAAGGGTCCCGGGTTTGATTCCGGTCAAGGGCACGTACCTTGGCTGCAGGCTCCTCCCCACTGGGATCCTGGTCAGGGCTCGTGCAGGAGGCAACAGCATCAATGCTCTCACATCAGTGTTTCTCTCTGTCTTCCCCTCTCTCTTCCCCTCTCTCTAAAAATCAATGGAAAAATATCCCTGGGTGAGGATTAAAAAAATAAAAGTATTTTAAAAAATAAAAATGGAAAAGAGCACATCTCAAAATGCTGAAGGAAGATTATTTCTAAGATGTCTATTCTCATCCATCACACATGAAGGTGGAATAGACCTTTCCATGCATGTCAGATTTTTAAAATTTTGCATCCAATTGTCCCTTCTCAGAAAGCCACTCTAGGATATGCCCCATCAAAACAAGGGAGTAAACCAAGAAAGGAAGTCACGGGGTCCCAGACACAAGAGTTCCAATGGGGAATTCCATTAGGGGCAGTCGGAACGCTCCAGACAGATCCTTCAGGACGAGGAAAATGACAGACACCTGCTGAGTCCAAAGATCTTTCAAAACAATTTAGTAATCGCTTTTTTCCCTGAATGAAAGCGATATATACATTCTCGTACAAATCATTTTAATAAAGCAATGCACATTGTGTTTATTAGTATTTCCAGTTACTGAATATCCCATTAAATATAATCACGAATTCATTATAAATTATAACGGGGCTAGGTAAAATACTAAGATCGCCTATTCAAAAATTGTGTAGCATATTGTTCAAATCCTCATGAAGTGTGTTGTGTTCACATGTTAAGAGCTTTAGAGAATTGGTTAAAAAAAAAAGTTTGAGGTTAAACAAATGATAAATTTATTGCAAACTAAGCATACGAAAAAGTCCCCAAAAAACCTCCAGAGGAAAAACAAGGAAGCCGTGGGGAAGAGAAAGTGGTTCTGACTCCTCGCCTCAGCTGCCAATGGCCTTCCTGTGGCTGCGACAGTCACACCGACACTGAGCTAACCCAGGTCCTCATGTCATTGTGGCGAGTGTGTGTTGAGGGGGGAGCAGGGGAGGAAAATGGTAAGTCCTCATCGTCCCTGAGGAAACTCGGGTTGGACAGCAATACAAGCGTGTTAAGTAGACCCAGCATAAGTACCGAGATCAGCAGCTGCCCCCAGGGAGAGTGGGCACAGGCTGCCACTTTCTTCTAACGATCCACGCGGAGCTCACCGAGTCCTCAGACCAGGGGCCTGGCTGATTTTGAGAAAGAATTAAGCTTCAAAACTTGAGATGGGATTCATGCTAATCTCCCTGCGACCAACTGTGCCTGTCGGCCCCCTCCATGACTTCTGGGACTTTAGGGGACTCGGGTCGTGTCCTCACCAAACCCCCCCCCGTCTGCTTCAGGAGGTCCTGCCCACCCAGACGCGGAAACCCCTTCAAGGGTGCGTGGGTGTCAGGGGACTTGAATAAGAGGGGGGAGTGGAGGGATGGCATCGCAGACTCCACTTCCAGGTGGGGCAGTTTCCCAAATGGCTCCAGCCACTTCCGCCACACGCCCTGCTCCCCTTCCTCCTCCGCCCTGAGAGGCCATCGACCTCTCCGAGCTCAGCGACCCCTCCGAGCTCAGCGAGCACCGAATGACAGAGGCAGAATTCCTAACGAAGCCTGTAGCAGGTGAGGACCCGCTCCCCTTACAGGTGGGGTACCCAAGTCATCGGAGTTGAGGTACAGGCCCAGCTGGAGCCCTGAGACGGGCCCCGCCCCCTCTGTCCACCTTCATTCCCTGGGCTGCCCTCAGGCTGGTGTGTGCTCCCCAGCCCGCTTACTAGCTGGTCACCTAGTCCTCCTGTGCGGTTCGTAGTGCGCTCCTCACAGGCGGCTGCGAAGGTTAAAGGAATTAAGACCTGGGGGGGGCGGGGGGTCAGCTCTCTAACCAGCCACTGCGTGTCCCTTTGATGCACGAACTGCAGCCCAGAGGAGCCGACCATCACCTGGCCTCCCCGGAGGGGCACACATGCTGTTGGCTTTCGAGGGGGTGAGACTGTCCTGGAATTTGAACAGCTTGGGGTCAGACTTGCTGACCAAGGTCACACATCCGGTGCTGAGCCCAGTGAGTCCCTGGGGGTGAGGTCCATGGGGGTGAGGTCCATGGGAACTGGGGCCTCAGGTGTGGAGCCCAGAGGATGAGTGACTGGCCTGGGGCTGCTCAGGAGTTGGCTGCGAATCGGGATGCTTGCTCCCCTCCCCCCACCCCTATGAGAACTCCAGTCCCAGAACCTGCTGCTTGGGGCCAAGGTAGCTGCCGGGTGGGGGTGCGGCTGGGGAGAGTTCTAGCAACACCCCCAGGCGGGGCCCACGCCCTGCTCCCAAGCCTCCCGGGATAGTCCATCCTCTGGCAGTGCCTCTGGACTGGTGACTGAGACAGGAGTGGGCGCAGGCCCTCTCCCCCCATCCGCACCCTGTTGTGGTGGCTCCTCTCCCAACACCAGTCTCAGTCGGGGCCTGCAGGAGGGGTGAGGCGCCTGGGGAACAGGCTGGGCGGGCGTTCAGCACCATGGAGAGGGCACGGGCCCCAGCGGCCACTCACACCTGCTTTCTCAACCTCTCAACACTTGGGGGAGCTTCTAGGAATTTCCCAGAGGGCACCCAGGGGCGGGGCAGGCAGGGTTGGAACCCACGTCTGAATCCTGAGCCAAGTCAGGGCAGCGATGTGCTCCCAACAGGCCCAAGTAACAGCACCCAAACCCTCTGGAGTCACCTCCAGCACCCACCCCACGCTGGGACCTACCAATCCTCCGGGTCCGCCAAAATCACGGCAGGGCAGCCCCAGGAGCACGCACAGCCCGGAGCAACCCGCCTCGATCTTGTCACCCCACAGCCCTGGCCCTGGGGGTCGGTCACCACCCGCTGGGGGGCCTGTGGGGCGGGTGGGGGAATGTGGGCAGCTCCCCAGGGAGACTGGAGGCAGTTTGATGCCTGCTGTGCCCCTCGGTGCCAGTGGACAAGGGGCGGCTGGTCCGAGGTTGCACGGGAGGGCAAGGCCTGCCTATCACAGACACGTGACAGACACTGAGAGGCCAGACAACGGGTGCAGCTCAGAGCCCGGTACACGGAAACCCCCAACCATGGCGGCTGCAGCCCCCGCCTGGGCCCATTCAAGGTCTGGGAACACACGATTCAGAAGTTTGCTATAAATACATGTGTTTGGTGAGTGAGGGTGACAGAGGGCGGAGAGGGGGCTGTACACAGCTGGTATAGGCTTGGAGGCTGAACACCACAGGGACAGACAGTCCGCCAGCGGGGCAGGCGGGCAGCATCCCGGGGCCTGTAACACTTGGTTGTTGGGGTGCCGGCAGGGGGCCTGTCCAGGGCAACCTGGCCCGAGTCGGCAGCAGCATCTGGACTCAGCTCACATCATTCA
The DNA here is from genome assembly GCF_000412655.1 of Myotis brandtii. Lineage (NCBI taxonomy): Eukaryota > Metazoa > Chordata > Mammalia > Chiroptera > Vespertilionidae > Myotis > Myotis brandtii. The sequence goes on from NW_005365764.1 coordinate 1,592,941, forward strand.
GGGCCTGGTGGGACATGAGGCCTGGTCAGGAGGGTGCTGGGTCGCCTGGGGGCTGAAGCGGGCACCCCAGGAAGCCCTGGGTCCCCCCACCAGGCCCACCCCACCAGGGGCTCACCTTGCGGGCAAACTCTGGCAGGACGAAGGCCGCCCGGTGCACGTCGGAGTTGTAGTATCTCAGCTGCATCTGTTCCACCTGCTTCTGCGTCAGCGGCCGCACCGGCTCCTGGAAGTTGGTGCTCTGGGGTGGGGGTGAGGGGGCATCAGGGGATTGCTTTCCGTGCCCACCTGTCCCTGCCCTGCCCCCCGCCCCCCGGACAGCCGGAAGCTCACTGGGTTCTTGCTGCACAGCATGAAGCCGATCTGGCCGCTGGGGTAGGTGGGGATGGTGCAGTAGGCGTAGCGCACCACGGGGAAGAGCGACCGGCAGAAGTGCTGCATGTCCTTGATGAGGTCCAGGTGCAGCCACTGGCACTCGCCTGGGGGAGGCGGCAGCGGTTGGCTTGGCGGCCGGCCCCACCCTGCCCCGCCCCCCGCAGCTCAGCATCTCTGGCGCTCACCCTGGCAGCAGAGGATCCCGTCCTCCTTGAGGGCCGTCTTCATGAGCTGGTAATAGGACTCCTTGAAGAGGCTCTCGGCTGGGCCTGCAGGAGGGAGGGTCAAGCGACAATGAGCACATTCTGGCTGAGACCCCCTGAGCCTGGGCTACACAGACCCACAGAGAGGCCAAGGAGCAGAGCCGGGACTTGAACCCAGGTCTGTGGGACTCAGAAACCAACCAGGAAAGGGCACTTTAACCCCATTCCCAGGGGATTCTCATTGGCACTGCATGGTGGCATCTCTACCCTGGGCCTCCGTTTAAAAGGAGAACACCCCCTCTCCCACCCCAGTGCTGGCGTGTCCGGAGCAGAGAGGAGGCTGAAGAAACTGGGGCCTCAGTGGGCCAAGGCCAGTGCCCCACTCCCCTCCTGGTCCCCAACCAACTGTGAACTTTGGGTAGTGGCCTGGTCCCCCTACTCTGCTGAACTGTTGTTTGGAGGGGTGGGGCAGTGACAACTGAGAAGGGAAAGGACTGCGCTAGTTCTGGGGGCCCCTCTGTCCTCTACTCCGCAACTCAGGCCTGGGGAGCAAGGGGGAGGCTGGCTCCTGAAGTGGCAGCTGCTGGGGCCCGGGCCCATCACTTGCTCACCCATGGGGTCTGAGGAGTCGGTGATGATAACGTCGAAGGCGTCCTGGTTCTGTTTCATGAACTCAAAGCCGTCGCCCACGTGGAGGGTGAGCTTTGAGCTGGAGTAGCCAATGGCCATGCTCGGCAGGAACTTCTTAGAGACCTGAATGACATCCTGGGAGGGGGCGGGGGACCAGGCTGGAGCTGGATGGAGTCCCTTCATGGCCCTGCAGCCTCCGGCCAGCCACTGGCTTCGTGGACCCCCCGTTTCCACATTTGTAAAACGGGGAGCACTCTGGGGGCTCCCTCAGCTCCTCAGGGCGGTGGGCTCTGGCCAGCTCCTCAGCTGAATCTCCACCCTTCCCGCTCCCTCCCCGGATCCACGTGGCCCATCTGAGGGCTTTCCTGCTATTGCAGAGGGAGCAATGCCAGCTCCCATCAGAGAGCCGGTCCCTGTCTCCACGCGTCGATGCTTCTCAGAGGCCTGCCCTGACCGCTGACCGGCCTCAGGCCGATATCATATCGCCCTTCGCTGTCTCCTTTTAACTGGAATATCAGCTCCAACAGGGACGGATCTGCCTATTCGCCATGGTACCCCAGCACCTAGAACAATGGCTGCTACACACCAGAGAGTCACTAAAGACATGCTGGGCGCCCTAATGGTTGGAACGTCCTTGGGCCTTGCCTGGGACTTCAATTAAACACCAGCACCCCAGCTTACTGAGAACTGGCATCGATGGCACCCGACTATGTCACTCAGTCACTTAAAGAGAGACTAAGTGACCTGCCCACACAGCCCACTCCGTGTGGAGCAGGGACTCGCACCCAGACCCTGGCCCTGCTCGGGGCACTCACCTCGTCAATCTCGCACTGGACCACGGACTCCACGGAGGAATGCTTCACCACCTCCCGCAGGACACCCCCGTCCCCACCCCCGATGATCAGCACCTGGGAGGGGGAGGAGCAGTCAGCACCCGCTGGGACCAGCCCCAGCCCCACCAAACAGGCCCCGGCAGGCTCCGTGGGCGGGTGCACTCACCCAGAATCACCCGGAGCGAGGGTGAGCCGCACCCTCCGACCCACAGACCTCCTGACTCCCTCCTCGCAGGAACCTGCCCCAGGTGTGCCCCTTTCCTGAAAACTTCCTGAGCTTCAGGCCTCAGACAGAACTCCTGGCTCCTCTGTCAGCCCCCAGCCCTGCGAAGTGGGCCCCTCTCCCACTCACACCCCCCACTCCCTCCCCCTGGCCCCGTCCTTGCTAGCACTTTCCCTGACACCCCTTAGGAAGCACTGGGCTGAACGAGGCACATGGCGGGGAGGTGGGCTCCACACGGGCCTGTGGGATGCTGAGGGGCGGCTTTCCATCGCTGCGCGCAGGGCTGAATCTGGGGGTACCTTGCGTGGGTTGGGGTGGCTGCAGAGCGGCAGGTTGGCTATCATCTCCTGGTAGGAGAACTCGTCCCGCTCCGTGCACTGGATGACCCCGTCCAACACCAGCACGTTGCCGTAGCTCTTACTGCCGGTGGGAGTGACAGTCAGGGACCTGGTCCCCCGGGGCGGGGGCAACGCGCCTCCACTCCCCCCGCGTGAGAAGCAACCTCCCCGCCCTGCGCAGGGGTCCCGGGGTGGTGCGCTGGGGGTGACA
>NW_005365764.1:1599902-1602214 GCF_000412655.1 Myotis brandtii
CGGCCGGCCCCACCCTGCCCCGCCCCCCGCAGCTCAGCATCTCTGGCGCTCACCCTGGCAGCAGAGGATCCCGTCCTCCTTGAGGGCCGTCTTCATGAGCTGGTAATAGGACTCCTTGAAGAGGCTCTCGGCTGGGCCTGCAGGAGGGAGGGTCAAGCGACAATGAGCACATTCTGGCTGAGACCCCCTGAGCCTGGGCTACACAGACCCACAGAGAGGCCAAGGAGCAGAGCCGGGACTTGAACCCAGGTCTGTGGGACTCAGAAACCAACCAGGAAAGGGCACTTTAACCCCATTCCCGGGGGATTCTCACTGGCACTGCATGGTGGCATCTCCACCCTGGGCCTCCGTTTAAAAGGAGAACACCCCCTCTCCCACCCCAGTGCTGGCGTGTCCGGAGCAGAGAGGAGGCTGAAGAAACTGGGGCCTCAGTGGGCCAAGGCCAGTGCCCCACTCCCCTCCTGGTCCCCAACCAACTGTGAACTTTGGGTAGTGGCCTGGTCCCCCTACTCTGCTGAACTGTTGTTTGGAGGGGTGGGGCAGTGACAACTGAGAAGGGAAAGGACTGCGCTAGTTCTGGGGGCCCCTCTGTCCTCTACTCCGCAACTCAGGCCTGGGGAGCAAGGGGGAGGCTGGCTCCTGAAGTGGCAGCTGCTGGGGCCCGGGCCCATCGCTTGCTCACCCATGGGGTCTGAGGAGTCGGTGATGATAACGTCGAAGGCGTCCTGGTTCTGTTTCATGAACTCAAAGCCGTCGCCCACGTGGAGGGTGAGCTTTGAGCTGGAGTAGCCAATGGCCATGCTCGGCAGGAACTTCTTAGAGACCTGAATGACATCCTGGGAGGGGGCGGGGGACCAGGCTGGAGCTGGATGGAGTCCCTTCATGGCCCTGCAGCCTCCGGCCAGCCACTGGCTTCGTGGACCCCCCCACCCCCGTTTCCACATTTGTAAAACGGGGAGCACTCTGGGGGCTCCCTCAGCTCCTCAGGGCGGTGGGCTCTGGCCAGCTCCTCAGCTGAATCTCCACCCTTCCCGCTCCCTCCCCGGATCCACGTGGCCCATCTGAGGGCTTTCCTGCTATTGCAGAGGGAGCAATGCCAGCTCCCATCAGAGAGCCGGTCCCTGTCTCCACGCGTCGATGCTTCTCAGAGGCCTGCCCTGACCGCTGACCGGCCTCAGGCCGATATCATATCGCCCTTCGCTGTCTCCTTTTAACTGGAATATCAGCTCCAACAGGGACGGATCTGCCTATTCGCCATGGTACCCCAGCACCTAGAACAATGGCTGCTACACACCAGAGAGTCACTAAAGACATGCTGGGCGCCCTAATGGTTGGAACGTCCTTGGGCCTTGCCTGGGACTGCAATTAAACACCAGCACCCCAGCTTACTGAGAACTGGCATCGATGGCACCCGACTATGTCACTCAGTCACTTAAAGAGAGACTAAGTGACCTGCCCACACAGCCCACTCCGTGTGGAGCAGGGACTCGCACCCAGACCCTGGCCCTGCTCGGGGCACTCACCTCGTCAATCTCGCACTGGACCACGGACTCCACGGAGGAATGCTTCACCACCTCCCGCAGGACACCCCCGTCCCCACCCCCGATGATCAGCACCTGGGAGGGGGAGGAGCAGTCAGCACCCGCTGGGACCAGCCCCAGCCCCACCAAACAGGCCCCGGCAGGCTCCGTGGGCGGGTGCACTCACCCAGAATCACCCGGAGCGAGGGTGAGCCGCACCCTCCGACCCACAGACCTCCTGACTCCCTCCTCGCAGGAACCTGCCCCAGGTGTGCCCCTTTCCTGAAAACTTCCTGAGCTTCAGGCCTCAGACAGAACTCCTGGCTCCTCTGTCAGCCCCCAGCCCTGCGAAGTGGGCCCCTCTCCCACTCACACCCCCCACTCCCTCCCCCTGGCCCCGTCCTTGCTAGCACTTTCCCTGACACCCCTTAGGAAGCACTGGGCTGAACGAGGCACATGGCGGGGAGGTGGGCTCCACACGGGCCTGTGGGATGCTGAGGGGCGGCTTTCCATCGCTGCGCGCAGGGCTGAATCTGGGGGTACCTTGCGTGGGTTGGGGTGGCTGCAGAGCGGCAGGTTGGCTATCATCTCCTGGTAGGAGAACTCGTCCCGCTCCGTGCACTGGATGACCCCGTCCAACACCAGCACGTTGCCGTAGCTCTTACTGCCGGTGGGAGTGACAGTCAGGGACCTGGTCCCCCGGGGCGGGGGCAACGCGCCTCCACTCCCCCCGCGTGAGAAGCAACCTCCCCGCCCTGCGCAGGGGTCCCGGGGTGGTGCGCTGGGGGTGAC
>NW_005365764.1:1603205-1631558 GCF_000412655.1 Myotis brandtii
GGGGTGCAGCCTCTGGGCCCCTGCTCCCTTCCCTGGGTCCGGGTGGTACCGAGGCCGTTCTCTGCCGCAGAGGGATCGGGAGGGGAAACTTGAGATGACATCTCGGCTGCGCGCGGAGTTTCCAGCGCTGAGACGCCCGCCTACCGTGGGGCTGGAGAAATGGAAGCTGGCGGCTACCCTGTCCCGCGAAGAGTGATGTTGTTGCGCAGGAGCGAGAGTAAATGCATTTCTCGATTTGTCCTCAGATCCGGCTCCCTGTTGGACTTGAGCCGCGTGTGTAGTTTGTCTGGGGCGCATGAGGGTTTTTATTTACTTGAAAAGGACCCTCACCGCCCAGCGACTTGAGCTGGATTTAGCCATTTCCCGCTAGATTCCCTGAGCCGGGAGCATATGGCTGCTGAATAAGAAACTCTTTTCAAAACGAGTTTCTAAATTTACCAGCTGTGTCTGGGAAGAGGCCAACACATGCATATTCAGCACCAAGAAAGAGTGGCACTCGGTTTTTTAACAAACGGGGCCTTGCTCTTCGAAGGGTGGGCGGGAATGTGCTTTCTGTTTTTATGAAAATGTCAAGGCACTTCTCAGAATCACATTAAGCATGCTAATTACGAAATATTAAATGCTAATTGCTCTGCAAGCTAGTTCTTCCCGTGACAAGTAAAGGAGATGAGCCTGGTGGAACCTCCTGGTGACATGATGACAGGGATGTTTTCTCACTGACGTTTTGCAGCCTCCACTTGGAGGTGGAAAGCTTGTCCCCACCTATTAACCCCAGATGAAGAGCACAGTAGTGTTTATCTGTGAGGGCAAGCGTCAGGCCTCAGCAACAATGTGCATCAGTTTACTTTACACTTTGTAAAGGGGAGGTGAGCAAGGCAGTTACAGGTTGCTAGGAGATGGGAGCTTCCTTGGGACCGTTACTGGACCCGAGGTCATGCAGAAAAGAATCACACAGCAGATAAATATAGGCAACCAGGCCTGACCCGAGTTGCTCAGTGGTTGAGCCTCAACCCGTGAATGAGGAGGTCACCCTTGGATTCTGGACAGGGCACTTGCCCACAGCTTGATCCCCTATAGGGGGCGTGCAGGAGGCAGCCAATCAATGATGCCCATCATTGATGTTTCTATCTCTCCCCCGCCTCTCCTCTCTGAAATCAATAAAAAAACATGTTTTTAAAAAGTAAAAAACACATATTTTTTAAAAAACCATATGCTCGGCTGGTATGGCTCAGTGGTTGAGTGCTGACCCATGAACCAAGAGGTCATTGGTTCAACTTCCAGTCAGGGCACATGCCTGGGTTGCGGGCTCAATTCCCAGTAGTGGGTGTGCAGGAGGCAGCCGATTAATGAAGTTTGTTTCTATCCCTCTCCCTTCCTCTCTCTCTAAAAATCAATAAAAACACATTAAAAAAAATAAATAAAAGATACAATATGTCCAGCTACTATAGGCTTCATTGGCTCCAGCCCTGTATACAGCCTGTACTTCCAACACGACATTTATGCCTCTGACTGGTGATCGCCTGTTCGCTTCTGTGTACCCTGAGCCAGACTAGGGATAGTGTGTGTAGCTGGCAGCACTGGGGAAGAGGCTGAGTGGAAGTGGGAACCAGAACACCCGTGCAGGCACCTTATGGAATCAGCAGTCTTTGTTCTAGGTGCTGCTCAGCTGAGCCCACCCAGGAGCCCTGCATTTCTGGGACACTGATGGGGCAGGGGGAAGGGGGGTTAGTGAAGGATCAAGTCCATCCCATCCCTCCTGCAAGATGAACAAAACTGTTTCAGCATGTGCACCCTCCGATGGGAAAGTCCATGAATGACACCTGGAGAGGAGGTAAAACTGTCACCAGCTCGCCAACATGAACTTCCAGGCCAGTGTGTACAGCAACAGTGCAAACCTTCCAAGTTCAAAGAACACAAAGTCCCTGAATAAGTTTCAGGCAAAATAGTCCCCAGATGTACCGGACCACTAGCCCAGAAAGGCCACCCAATTTCAGGTCACCAGGAGGAAAAACGGAGTTTTGTCAGAAATAGTCATTCTTATCCAGTGAAATTCAGGAAGATCAGGCTGGAGAAAACTAGGGCAGAGCATGAACTGTTTCCTTAAATTCAGGCCAGTGTGCATTAAGGATTCAGTGGTAAAATGTTACAATCTAGTGGGTCCATCACCTCAACTGCCTAACGGTAGACCATCTATAAAAGGGGAGCAGGGCGAGGTGGGCGATGGCTATGACCAAGGCAGTGGTTTACGTGGGGCTGCCACAGGGAGTGTGTCTGTCACTGGGGAGACTTGCTGGCAGTTAGCATCTGAGAATATATTTTTTATCCTCACCTGAGGATATATCTTTAAAATATATTTGTATTGATTTCAGAGAGGAAGGGAGAGGGAGAGATAGAAACATCTCTGATGAGAGAGAATCATTGATTGGCTGGGGATCGAGCCCACAACCCAGGCATGTGCCCTTGGCCGGCATTGAACCTGGGACCCTTCAGTCCGCAGGATGATGCTCTATCCACTGAGCCAAACCAGCTAAGGCTGAGGATGTATTTTTTATCCTCACCTGAGGATATATTTTTAAAATATATTTTTATTGATTTCAGAGAGGAAGGGAGAAGGAGAAAAAGATAGAAACATCACTGATGAGAGAGAAATTGATCTTGATTGGCTGCCTCCTGCACACCCCCTACTGGGGATTGAGCCTGCAACCTGGGCATGTGCCCTTGACCGGAATCGAACCTGGGACCCCTCAATCTGCAGGCCGACGCTCTATCCACTGCACTAAACCAGTTAGGGCCTGAGGCTATTTTTTCCATTGATTTTTAGAAAGAGTGTAAGGGAGGGAGGGAGAGAAACATCAATGTGAGAGAGACACATTGATTGGTTGCCTCCCACCCACATCCCAGGGCACTGAACCTACAACCCAGATACATGCCCTTGACCGGGAATGGAACCTGGCGCTCTAACCACTGAGCAACCGGTCAGGGCGAGAGTCACGTTTTAAGCATTGCGTTCAGCCAGGCAGACGGCTGTGGTTATGAGCAGGGTGGATTTGGCCATTTCGTGGTGTTACTTGGTTGAAAACGCTCAAGGCAAGCTTCCCAAGGTGCTGTAAACAGCAGCGTGCCTCCCTGAGCAAAGAGCGGCTGCTCATAAATTCTCTCCACCTGCAACCCCCAAAGCTCTGCCAGATCCCTCTCCCGAGTGCAGGCCTGGCCACCTCTCCACGTTCACATTCACTGAGCAGTTCCCCACCAACCCCCCAGCCCCGCCCTGCCCTTGGGGGTCCAAGCCCTCTCCCCACCACTTCACACACTCCAAGGCCCTTGTCCCCATCCCATGGCTCAGCACTCCTGGGCTTTAGGGTTCCATGGATTAGGAAAATTTCAAAAACACATCTGGCGACTGACATTGGGTTGCTAACTTTTTCTTATGCAAGAAAGGGCATTTAAGAAGACCTTAAACTCCTGTCTCTGGTCCCCATCTTTTTATATTTATTTATGTGGTCCCCATCTTTTTAAAAAATGAAAACAAACATTGCCACGAAGCAAAACTAGTAAGGACCAGGCATCATTTGATTTCTATGAGAACTTAACACATTGTCCTCTTTTCACCCCCGGTCAGCGGGACGTCCACTGCGGCCCACTAAGCAAGGTCTGGGCACACGGCCTTGCCAACAACAGTGGTTGTGGACTTAAGCAGGAGTAGAACCCACCTGGAGAGCGTGTTCAGACCTGGGTCCTGAGCCCACCCTCGACTCTGACCGGGCAGGTCTGGGCTGCCTGGGCTTGTCTTTCTAACCAGCTTCCTGATGGTCTCTTTCCGGAGCCCGAGTAGCACTGACTGCAAGGTTCTCTGGATTCTTCCCTTATTCTTTCAGACAGGAAGGGAGAGGGAGAGAGAGAGAAACATAATGATGAGAGAGAATCATTGATCGGCTGCCTCCTGAACGCCCCTCACTGGAAATCGAGCCCACAATCTGGGCATGTGCTCTGACCAGGAATTGAACTGTGACCTCCTGGTTCATAGGTCAATGCTCAACCACTGAGCAATGCTGGCTGGGCTACATTTAAGTCTTTTATCCATTTTGAGTTTATTCTTGTGTATGGTGTAAGTTGGTTGACCTAGTTTTATTTCTTTTTGCATGTACCTGTCCAATTTTCCCAACATCACTTATTGAAGAGTCTGTCTTTACTCCAGTGTATGCTCTTGCCTCCTTTGTCAAATATTAATTGACCATAAAGATGTGGGTAAATTTCTGGGGTTTCTTGTGCCAGTACCAGGCAGTTTTGAGTACAGTGGATTTTGTATGGTATAGTTTGAGATTTGGTATTGTGGTCCCTCCAACCTTGTTCTTCTTTCTCAGCATTGTTGTGGCTATTCAGGGTCTTTTTGGGTTCCATACAAATTTTTGGAATATTTGTTCCAGATCTGTGAAATATGCTATTGGTATTTTAATATTAATAGGAATTGCATTGAATCTATAGATTGCTTTGGGTAGTATGGACATTTTAATGATGTTAATTCTTCCAGCCCATGAACATGGTATATGCTTCCACCTGTTTGTGTCTTTCTCTATTTCTTTTTTCAATGTCCTGTTGTTTGAGTACAGGTCTTTTACCTCCTTGGTTTTTATTCCAAGGTATCTTTTTTGTTGTTGCTGCTGCAATGGTAAGTGGATTTTGTTTTTTGTCTTTTAGTTTATTTATTACTAGTGTATAAAAATGCCATCTGGATGTTGATTTTGTATCCTGCTACTTTGCCAAATTCATTTAGTAATTCTAGTAGTTTTTTAAATGGAGTCTTTAGGATTTTCTATGTACAATATCATCTGCAGATAATGACAATTTTACTTGCTCTTTTCCAATTTGGATGCCTTTTTTTCTTCTTGTCTGATTGCTGTGGCTAGGACTTCCAGTACTATGTTGAACTAGAGTGGTGAAAGCAGACATTCCTGTCTTGTTCCTGTTTTTAAGGGAAACACTTAGTTTTTGCCCAGTGAGTATGATGTTGGCTGTATGTAGGTTTGTCGTATATGGCCTTTATAATGTTATGATTCCCACTTTGCTGAGTTTTTATAAAAAATGGGTGCTGGATTTTGTCAAATGCTTTTTTGGCACCTATCGATATGATTATGTAATTTTTATCCTTCATTTTGTTTATGTGACATATCACACTTATTGACTTGGGAATATAACACCAGCCTTGCATCCCCAGAATAAATCCCTCTTTGGTCATGGTATATGATCTTTTTAATGTATTGCTGAATCCATTTTGCTAATATTTTGTTGAGGATTTTAGCATCTATGTTCATCAGGGATATTGGCCTGTAATTTTCTTTCTTTGTAGTGTCTGACTTTGGAATTAGGATAATACTGGCCTTGTAAAACGAACTTGGAAGTGTTCCTTCCTTTTGGATATTTTGGAATAGTTTGAGGAGTACAGGTGTTAGTTCTTTGAATGTTTGGTAAAACTTACCTGTGAAGCCATCCAATTCAGGACTTTTGTTTGCTGGAAGTTTTTTGATTACTGCTTCAATTTCATCAGTTGGTATTGGCCTATTCAGGCTTTCTGATTCTTCCTGATTTAATTTTGGAAGATTATATTTCTCTGGGAAATTTCTCCATTTCTTCCAGGTTGTCCAGCTTGTTGGCATATAGTTAGTTGTTCATAGTATTTTTTCACAATCTTTTGAATTGCTATTGTGTCAGTTGTTAATTTGCCCTTTTATTTCTGATTTTACTTATCTGGGTCCTCTTTGTTTCTAGATTAGTCTGGCTAAAAGGTTCATCAATCTTGTTTTTCTTTTCAAAGAACCAGCTCTTTTTGTAGTTGTTTTTTAGTCTCTATGTCATTTACTTCTGCTCTAATCTTTATTATTTCCTTTTGGGTTGTTGTGTGTTCATTTTCCTTTGTTTCCAGGAAGTTTATTTCTTCCTGGATCTCATTGGTAATCCATTCATTGTTTAATTTAGTTTCCATGTGTTTGAGTTTTTTTTAAAATTGTAGTTGATTTCTAGTTTCATGCCATTGTGATCTGAGATTCTTGAAATGATTTCAATCTTCTTGAATTTGTTAAGGTTTATTTTGTGTCCTAACATATGGTCTATCTTTGAGAATGATCCATGTGTACTTGAGAAGAATGTATATTCTGTCGCTTTTGGATTAAATGTCCTGTAAATATCAATTAAATCCAACTGATCTAATGTATCATTTAAGGCCACTGTTTCCTTGTTGTTTTTTGTTGGAAGATCTACCCAGTGATGTCAGTGGGGCGTTAAAGTCCCCTACTATGACTGTATTGCTATCTATCTCTCCCTTACAGTCCATCAAGATTTTTTTTTAAATATATTTTATTGATTTCTTACAGAGAGGAAGGGAGAGAGATAGAGAGTTAGAAACATCGATGAGCGAGAAACATCGATCAGCTGCCTCCTGCACACCCCCTACTGGGGATGTGCCCGCAGCCAAGGTACATGCCCTTGACCGGAATCGAACCTGGGACCCTCCAGTCCGCAGCCCGACGCTCTATCCACTGAGCCAAACTGGTTAGGGCTATCAAGATTTTTTTTTTAATATTGCCCTGATTGGTTTGGCTCAGTGGATAGAGCGTCGGCCTGCAGACTGAAAGGTCCCAGGTTCGATTCTGGTCAAGGGCATGTATCTTAGTTGCGGCCACATCCCCAGTAGGAGGTGTGCAGGAAGCAACTGATCCCTCTCTCTTCCTCTCTGTAAAAAATCAATAAAATATATTTTTAAAAAAAGATTTTTTATATATTTAGGTCTTCCTGTATTGGGTGCCTATATGTTAACAAGGGTTATATTTTCTTTTAAAATATATATGTATTTTTATTGGTTTCAGAGAGGGAGAGACAGACACATCAATGATGAGAGAGAGAATCATTTATCGGCTGCCTCCTGCATGCCCCCTATTGGGATCAAGCCTGCAACCTGGGCATGTGTCCTGACCAGGAATCCATCCGGTGACCTCTTGGTTCATAGGTCGACGTGCAACTATTGGGCCATACTGGCGGGATGGCTTTAAAATATAAATATAAATATATTTTAGAGAAAGAAGGGAAAAGGATAGAGAGATAAACACATCATTGAGAGAAAAATCCATTGGCTGCCTCCAGTATGCCCTCAATTGGGGACCGAGCCCACCACAGGGCATGTGCCCTGACGGGGAATCGAAATGTGACCTCTTGGTTCATGGGTCAACACTCAACACCAGCTGGGCCAATTCTGGCTTTTTAGCTGGGCATATGGGCACTGAAATGACTTCCCAGTATCCTGTGTTGTGGACATGCGACTAAGTGGTGGCCGTGGGAAGTGGAAATGGGCAGTATCCTTTTAAAGGGAGGCTGGGTGCTATCTCCTCCCTTCCTTCCCGCTGACTGGAATGAGGATGCAATGGATGGAGCTAGGACTCTTACTTGGCCATGAGGTGGAAGGCCTGTGTTCAAGCAACAAGATGGGAGCCAGAGTCTGAGGGCTGCCAGTTGCCACACTAGCTCTGGACTGACTATACTGACAGAAGAGAAGGAGAAGGAAACATCTGTTTTGCTAAGCCCCTGATAGCCTGGCTTTTCTATCAGTTTCAACCATTGGAGTCCTAGCTCACTCTGGGACAGGGCTGTCCTGCTCCATGGGCCACTCTCCAGGGCAGAGTGATGTCTGATTTGGCCCGGAAGCCCACAGGGCATGGCAGCCAGCCTTCTAGATAATTTGTGGAAAAAAGTTCCAAGAAAACAGGTTCCTTGTTTCAATATTTGTGAGGGGAAAAAAAGGTATTATTCTGTGTGGTTTTTAAAATTTAATTGCCCAGCTCAGGACGAAAATCAAATAATATTTGAAAGAAATAACTGGAGACTGGATCACAAACGTATACAAGTTCCATGCAGTATCATTTAAGATGTACAAAAATGGAAAGCTATATGTTGAAAACGGGGGTTAGCTAAAATCCATTCTATAATAAGACTCCTTAAAGGTAAAAACCCCCAATTGATACAGAAATCCAAGTTTATATATTTAGTATATTTACACATAGTAAAAAGCCTTTATATCGAAATGTTAAAAGTTATCTCCGTGTGGTAGGATTATAGATGATTTAATTATTTTTCCTTTTTTGTTTTCCTCATTTCCTATAATGAACATGTTATTATTTTATAATTGGCAATAAACAAAGTTAAAAACAAACAAACAAACAGATGACAGAAAGGAAGAGGGAAGGACAGGCCCTCCCAGGCCCTGTTGGCTCCAACTCGCCCTGCCGGCTCCTCCTCCCACTGGCATTCTCACCGCCTGGCCTCCCTCACCTTACCTGGAGGCGTGAGAAGGGAGGAAAGCGGCCCCTGGACCTTCCCGACGGAGCCAGCTGAGCACGGCGCTCCCTGCCTGTGGATGTCGCCTTTGCTGAGTCAGGGGAGAGTCTCCTCGTTCATTCCCCTTTGGGGGCGTTTGGGATTTCTCCGGAAACCACAGTAGCCCCCAAGGCCATACTTACCCACCGACAGCTGAAGGTGTGGATCTGAACAGGATGGGATCTGCCCTCTCCTGCCAGCGCTGTGGTGGCAGCAAAGGAAAAGCCAGGAACCAGTTTCCTTCCAGTAAGAATTATTTTTAATGGTTTAAATGGTTTAAAAATGAGTCTGTACAAAACCAGCACCACCCTTTGGTGCTTCCAGTCCACTGGGGGGTCCCAAGGTTCTCTTCCAACACTATCTCTTTGGCCAATTGTGCCTGAAACCCCTGCAGAGAAAGCATGAAAACAAGTTACTTCTTTCAGTTTGATGGATGTTTGTTCTCAGCTGATTCATAAAATGCTGCGCATACTAATGCTGCAGAACTGAGGGAGAATAGCTTGTTTGGCATCCTGGAGAATGGAGCAGGTCAGCAACTCCCCCCCACCCCCTTCCGCCCCCGCCGTGTGTGGGCTGGGGCAGTGCTCTGAGGCCCAACAGGGTTGGCTGAGCTGACCAAGATCTAAAGGCAGGTTCCTCCTTCATCACGCTCACCCTAGGGCAGAGGTGGGGAACGTCCGGCCCACGGGCCACACGAAATCATTTGGTCGGGCCTTGCCAAGGCATTAGGGGTGAGTTAATTAAATGTCTGACTAAATACAAGCTAATTTTTAAATTGATGATTTGTATGGCCCTCGAAGGATGTACAAATATTCAAATGGCCCTTGGCAGAGAAGAGGTTCCCCACCCTGCCCTGGGTCCTTTGATCTCAGGGCTGCTCTAAGGATTAGGATGTAAATACTCAACATCTGGGGGTTTGTGTGTGGTTTTCATTCCTCTGACACAGGCTCATCTAGGGAAACTTCAATCCCGTTTGCTCTGAGGTGACTCTGGGAAACTGGTAATGGGCGGAGAGCCCTGAGGACTGGAATGTGGGCCTGGGACGGCGCTGAGACTGATCCGTGGCCTCCCACAATCACTCCCGCCTGCCCATCTCCGTTTTCCCAGACTCAAAGGAGGGACGCGGTCCTGAGAGGCTGAGCATCCTCCCGTCCAGCCCCCTGAGCCTCACTACATACCTGTCTGACTTTCCAGTCGGAAAGGACATGCTTTTGCTTCCCATGGGCTGTTTAAGTTTTTTGGCTGCAAGACATTTCTGAAAAGGTAAGAAGCACAAAGACAAGATGAGCTATTAAAGGAACTGGGGGGCTCCTCCCGGGCCTCATGCTCCACATGCCAAACTCTCAGCCCTATTTGGCTCTGCCTGGCACCAACACCCACACGGGCAAATACAGGCTTGTGCCAGCACCAGGAGTGCTTCTGGCCTGCAGCTATGATTCCCATGGTAGCAAACACAGAAAAACACCCTTTAAAACCACACACCAGCCTTTATAGTCTCTTAAAAAAAATTTTTTTTTAACTGCTGGAATCACTGGTATGTATTGTCTGGGCCTGGGAAGAAATGAGTTGAGGGGAAAGATATGCAAGAGGTTCCTGGATGGACCTGTCTTCCCAGCCATAGAAGCGGTAAAAAAATAAGCACCCCGCACTCGCTAGAAATCCCAAGTGTATTTCTTACCTTGCCAGACGGGGTCTGCTTATTTGGATCAAACTGGGAAGAAGGTTTGGGTTTGCTGCTTCCTAAAAGGTAAGAGTGATCATGTGAGTGAGTTCACACACACAACAGGTTCACTACTGGGCTGGGTGCTATCACTGGAAGTGTGAGCTGTCAGTTGCTACCCTTTATGACAGTGGTTCTCAACCTTCCTAATGCCGCGACCCTTTAATACAGTTCCTCTTGTTGTGGTGACCCCCAATTTCATTGTTACAAATTGAACATAATTAAAGCATAGTGATTAATCACAAAAACAATATGTAATTATATATGTGTTTTCCGATGATCTTAGGCGACCCCTGTGAAAGGGTCGTTCGACCCCCAAAGAGGTTGCAACCCACAGGTTGAGAACCGCTGCTTTATGAGAAGGGACTTATGGCTGATGTAAATTCATGCCAGGTTCCCAGGAGCGAAGGGCACAGACCTGTCCTCAGGGGTCAGGGCGGGTGCTAAAGTGCCGGCCACTTTACATCAAGGAGACCCGCTCGGTCTGTGTGCTGGATGGTGCCAGTGTCCATAACTTGGGCTGAGGCGACCACCCTGCCCTGCCTTCTCGCTCTCCAAAGGGACACATTGGCAAGGAGGCTGACGGTCAGGAATGCCACCTGCAGCCTTCAAAGTAGATGGGCTCTCACAGGCTAAGGCACCAACCAGAGCTTCGCATCATGGGCATCGGGTTTTTCCCACAAACAAGATCTTTACTGTGTGTGTGTCTGTGAGAAACTGGTTTTAGACACAAGCTACGGCGAGGAAGGGTGCAGCCACTTAGAATGGATGCCTTCTTGCTAAACCACTCCAGCGGCTGGTGCAAGTCCGCTCCGGTGGCAGGTGGTGGTGGTGGGGGATGGGTTTCTCCCCGTCACTGCTGTTTCTCTGCATTGCTCTCCTAAGTGTGGGCGGTGCATGTCTTGGGCAGGGCTGTCTGTGACTGAGTCCCACTTTCTTTACTCTACAGCCGCCCTTCCTCTGACCTGGACAGACACCCAACAGGGCAGCAGATCTGGCCTCACCAGCAAAAGCCTTGAAGTCCGACTTGCTGTAGTCATAAGGGGTAAAATCTTTTTCTGGTGCATCTGGGTCTTTTGGCTTCTTGGAAACTTTGAGTCGTTTCTTCTCCTGTTTCTGTTCTGTGGTCCCTGGGTCACTTGTTGCTCGCTCTCTCTTCATGGCGGCGTTTTCTAGCTGTAGGTCGAACACATCCACAGGAGGGAAGATGGAGGTACATGAGAGGAGGCAACCCCGCGGGCCTCTGCTGTGAGCACACTGCTAGGGATTCAGGTGCCTACCGAGCGGTAAGAGCGAGCAGTGATGGTGAGAGGGGTGTGGGCCAGAGAGTCTGAGCAGAGACAACACGGGCCATTTAAGAAAGGCCAGGGCCAAGCCTCCCGGGCACTCTGGGGTGAGAAAGAGTATTTACGGGGGCAGAGAACACTGTCGGCTTCAATTCCTGTCTACGGCTGGCCGGGTGGAATGGCCTATCTATTCAAGCCAGTGGAAGAAACCACCCAGAGGCATTACAAATAAACTTTTTTGAGGGGACATGAGGCAGGCACTAATTGCAAGCCAAAATGAACTGGAAGGACACGAGCATTTAATTCTCAGCAGAGGTAAGTCCTCCTGATATTTGAGGAAAATCC
The DNA here is from genome assembly GCF_000412655.1 of Myotis brandtii. Taxonomy (NCBI): domain Eukaryota; kingdom Metazoa; phylum Chordata; class Mammalia; order Chiroptera; family Vespertilionidae; genus Myotis; species Myotis brandtii. The sequence goes on from NW_005365764.1 coordinate 1,614,915, forward strand.
TGACAGTGACCAGGGGCACAAAGACCAAGCAGAAAAGCCAGCACGTACGGCAGCCTGCAGCCGGACAGACATGGCCTGCTCCGCCGCCGCCTTGTACTCCTCGGTGGCCTGGTCCCGGGCAGCTGCAAGAGAGAGAACTGTCTATGGAGCTGCTGACTCAGGCCAGGGCGCCATCCCCACCTGCCTGCCCCGTCCACGGGTTACCAGTGGAGGGCACCCTCCCTGCTGCTCAGCCTCGACCCCCAGCCTCTGCAGGGGGGCCATTGTTCTCAATCTGACAGGATGATGACCACCCCCCGCCCCACCTGATCCTCTCCCAAGAACCCACACCCAACACCACGGCCTACTTGACATCTCTGAGGACGTCAATAGGACTCTCAACCACAGCACGTCAAGGACCAGAACCAAAACCTCTTCGGCATCAGACGGGCTCCCTCCTCTCAATGGAGACCCCACCTTTCTGGCTGCTCAGGACAAAACCCTCTTGCACCCACAGCGCCTTCCTTTCCCTCACCCACCACATCCGACTCGTCACCAAGTGCTGTCGGCTCTACCACAGGAACCTCCATTCTGACAACTTCCACCCCCTCCTCTGCCGCCATCCTCCCAGCCAGCACCCCCTCACCTGGATGACCGCCATGTCTCCTCACCGGGCTCCCGCCCCTGCCCTCTACCTTCTGGTCCCTACACAGCAGCCAGAGTGCCCTTTCCAAAGCGTAGTCAGCTCTTGGCACGCCTCCGCTCCCAGCCCTCTGAGGCCGCCCAGCTCACCTGGAGTGCTATGTCCTCACCCCCTGCCTCTCTCCCGAGTCCCCTCCACCTCACCACCCGGCACCTCCTACCTCTCTCTCTGTGTAATGCCTACTGCCATCTGACAGAACATACAGTGAGGGGCTTATTGTCCACTGTCCCAGTAGAAGGCACGCTCCACGGGGCAGCGGCTGGGTCTGTCCTGTTCACCGCTGTGTCTGGCACTTTGTGGAATGACTGAGTAACAGAATGATGCACCAGGGCTACTCTTTAACAAACACCTGAGTGGCTGAGTTTACAAGGAAGTGAATGCTACCTGTTTGCTCAGCTGCCTTCTTCTTGGCAGTTTCTTTAGATTCTTTTTGTACCTGTACCTGGCTTGCCAGCTTCCAACGGTTGCTGATCTATAATGAAAACAGAACAAAAAAACTCCAAAACTCAGTCACCTAGGAATGCTTTATTTTTTTAATGAGGCGATGCAGGGCATGCTAGCCTAGTCACTACACACATTCTAAGTCATAAATTCCAAATCTGATGACACAAAAAATAAAATCTCATGCTGGCTTTATTTATAATACTTATTAAGAAGGACAAGGTACAACTGTTCCAGGCACTGGGCCAGATGCTTTCATATCATCATTCAATCCCTTCCACAATCCTGGGAACAACAGGCTCAGAGAAGCTAAGTAACCTGTCCGAAGGGACACACACGGTTAGTAAACGGGGAGCTGGAACTCAGGCAGGACTTCTGCAAGCCTGTGTGCTCCTCTGTGACAGCACATTTACCTGTGGCCTTAGAGCACATCTAGGTGGTGGGAGATGTAAGCACGGTAAGGGATGGATGGTTGTTGAGTGTGTCACACCCAGTGGGGGAAAGAGGAGAGAAGGCAAAACCTCCGCCTGAGTCCCCATTTCTAAAAACAACAAGCTAACAACCAGCGACAGGGCTGAGGCCCATCAGGGTTTTGGCCTGATTCTCGGGCGGTGCTGGTGAGCAGAGGGAGCCAGGCCACCCATCTGATCAGAGCAGGCACTTCCTGCAGGGAGGAAGAAGGCTTTTAACAATTAACACGCTGGCTCCCAGGAACATCTCATGGGGATCCAGGGAAGGTGTTTTCTTATTCTTATTCATAATGCTGTTAAAAACAAACCAAACAATATAAAACAGAGTGTTTTAAAATTTAAGCTGTCACCTTTAAGAGCCTTAAATTAATATTCACACATAAAAATGCATAAAGCTGTACATTTAACATCTGTGCACTTTACTACATAGAAATTAAACCTCAATTTAAAAAAAGCACAAAAAAATAAAAACAAACCAAAAACCTCCCCAAAGACCTGTTTCTTAAAGGGTTTTCCCAAAAGCTCCTGAGAACCAGATTAAAGGCCTGGCCCTCTCTCTGGAGAAATGCTTGTATAGAAGCGTTTTTGCATTCATTTTCAGGGGGTTTACAGTGGGGTTTGTTTAAAACAGAAACTTGGTTCAAATAATTAAGGAGTCTCCCTTTCTTAGAAAGTCAGTCTTAGAAAGGATGACAAATCCACTTACTTCATAGATTTTTGATGATGGGTCAAACTTTGCTGCCTGAGAAATGTGAGCATGGTGTTCTATCGAAGGCAGAAACTGGAGAAATGGAAACAATCACGTTAAATGTTGTGAAAAATGGAAGGTGAACCAAGGCTTCAGGGTACTCAGAGGGGATTTCTGGTCGGTTTCATCTCAGGAGGCCTCAGCTCCAAGCGTCAACATGGCCTTAGTTCACTGGCACTCAAATGAGGTATTCCTGTTGGCTTCGTGTCAGAAGACCTCAACTCCCCACCAGGACACTGGGGACAGCCCACCCCCTGCACTCTCTCTTCCTTTCCAGACAGACACATCCTGTACCTGTATCACTTACCATCCTGAATGGGTTTTCAAAGGACTCCATTATGTTCTGGGCTTTCTTCTGTGCAACTGTTAATGGAGCCTTTCCATGTTCTTCAGCACTTGGTTCCTGCAGAAACAGACAGAAAACAGTCACTTATAACTGGAATCATTCTGTGACATTAAGATGCAAGCAAGAGAATAGTAATGGCTAATGTCTGCGAGCCCCTCCCATGTATGAGCCACTACACTAGCCTGTAATAGCACACTGTGGAGCGTTTAATAGAGTTAGTAAAGCACTGTGCCTACAACCTGTGAGGCAGGTGGTGCTTTTCTCACCACCTTCCAGATGAGGAAACTGAGGCTTGGAGAGGTAAGACTTCCAGAGCCTCAGAGCTAACAGGCAGAACAGGGGTGGAAACCCAGGTCTGTCTGCTCTAGAACCTCAGATCGTAACCCGACACTTACCTGAAACTTATAATTATACACCTTTATGAGTAATCAATGACATTAGGCAGCAGACTGCTGCTTCCAAGTGGGTTCATCAAACGTGTGCGAACCTGTTGCTTACTCTGTAGTTAGTCCCTGCCACTCAGAGCACAGGGAGAGCACAGCCTCCTTCAGCCCGAGTGGGCACCTCCATGTTCCCACAGCCCACAGGGCACGCTCACATTGTGGGCTGCCTCGTCACCTTGACGGCTCATTAACTTTGTGGTCAGCTAAAGCTTCCAGACTACTTTCCTCATGAATTACTGAAGCAAGACCTGATCTAAATGTATGTAATCAAGTGAACAGAAAGCCAACTCCCAGGCAGTACGCTCTGCGGGCGGCATTTCCCCTCCTGGCTTTGGCCCAGCATTCCAGTGTGACGGCATGGCTGTGAACTGGGACCCTGAAACCCGCTGAACCAGCAGCCTTTTGTCATCTGAACATACGTTAAGCTTAATATCTATCTCTATTTAAGTAGCCTGTACTATGCTTCTCTTTCTTGGCTCTTTCTTTTTAGAAATTATTATGTTTCTCTTCTACCACATCAGCTGCCTGCAGTATTTAGAGTCTTAGCCTCTTATCCCTGGTCATTTCAGGGATCACCCATCCTAACCAACAAATGTACCTTGAACTTCCTTTTGCAAAGAACCTGTAGTCAAGTCACTGGCAGAAACAAGAGCCTGCTGGGCAGGACAGACTGGGATAAGCTGTCACAACGCAATGTGCATTCCAGGAGCACGGCCTGGCCCGGGTTGGCCATGCTGTCTGCAGACTGAATAGTCACTACCTACCGTTACTCAGCCTCTTTCTGGAACGGGAAACGAACTTCACCCCACTTACTGGTGCCTGCGTATCCCGCTCCTCACTATGTCTAAGGAGCCACAGTGTAGGAAAGCGTGTCAAAGTTTTCTCTCTATCCTACACACCCGGGTGGGCTGGCACTGGTCAGGGAGGTCCGCGCAGGACACTCTACCGTTCATCAGAGCTCCCTCCTCCCTCCCGGGAATCGGGTGGCAGGGTGGAAATAGTCCTGCTGGGCATCACTGGCCCACGCCCTCCTCCCTCCCAGGCATCAGTGAGCATCAAAATGCCAATCCTTCCTTGTGACTTTCTTCACACGGAGCTCACTCATGGAGAATCCCGTACCCACCTCTCATGGACCCCCTTGTTCAGAGGAGCAAACCACCTCGACCTGCCTCCATGCCTATCCCCACTGCTGCTGGGTCTTACTTTTGGCATTAATTTCAGAGGTGGAAGCAACCCTCCGGGCATAAGAACCCAGTGCGTTTCTGTGGGTCTGCATCCCCTTGCTGCCGGTGCTGTGTGACTCACGTTGAATAATGTGATGACAGCGGTAGCGATAAGGCATTTGGAGTCCAGCAGGGCCTCGTCCTCTCCTCCGGCAGGGAAGAGGCTTGCCTGTTTCTGCACTGGCACAGGCCCTGGAGGGACAGAAGGCAGCAGGGTCAGAGCCTATGGGGTTGTGTACCTGCTTCCCAGCCTCTCCAGACTCCAGAGGCCTCGACCTTACCGTTGGCTGGGGTGACAGGATAGCCATCTGAAGGGGCGTGGGAGCAGTCGTGAGGTCCAAAGAGAATGTTCTCCAATCTCTGCATCAAAAAGAAACCAACAGGTGCGATGAAACGCCTGCCAGCACGCAGGCCTCCCGCCAGTGCGAGGCGCCGGCCCGGCAGGACGGTTATTTTGCACTGGCTTGGACCACTATCTTCCCAGGGGACGAGACAGCAGACATCACTGTACCTCAGGATTGGGCAGTGGTCCACTCTTCTTCACTCCAGCCGCTACTTCAGACTACACAGGAGAAACAAAGAGAATTAGGAAAGTTGCTGAACTCGATGCCACACACATTTGTTCCTCAGCACAGGCTGTGTCCCTTCACTAGACTGTGGTTTTCAAGAGCTGAGACTTCCTGCAGCCCATCATCCGTCCCAGTGCCTGGCACTGTCATTGCTGAGTGCTCCGCCATGATCTGCAGGATGAAAGTATAGGGCCCTTTATCATGACCAGGCACAGTGTAGGTTTCCAAAGAGCCTGAGAAAATTCTTCTCTAGTAACCAGGGTTCCTCTCTTTACGTGGACAAACTGTGGAGCTAAGACATTTTAACATGAAGACTGCAAGTGTGTTTATCTTCAGGGTCTCTTCTTTTTCACCTCCAGGGAGCTGATTCTAAGTCTTTCTGAATCAATAATCTTCCAAAAACTTACAAACATGATTTAGCACATATTGATAATGCTACTGAGGCAACACGTTAAAAACTGTCCCAACACAACACTAATCAAACATGCAAACCTACTTGAACGTGTATCACCACACAGAAGCACACACACTGCACTGCACCTGAGCAGCACACGCGCACACAGCAGCTCTTTCGGAACCCCCGTTCTCCCAGCGTCCGCGTCCCCTGGGCTTCATGTTTGGAGTGAGCTGTCTTTGACGCCACTTCCATCATCTCCCAATCCACCTGCCACTCAGAGCGCACCTCGGCAGGACTTAGCGCGGTGCTCAGAGGAACGGCAGCTGTTTCACCATCAGCTTTTCTTCTGATGGTGCTTCTTGCACCTGCCCTCTCCTTTCCATTTCTGTGACCACCACCCTCATCAGGGCACTACCACTCACATCTGAGCTCCCTCCCCAGAGAGCCTCCTCCATTTCATTCATGAGGCTAACCAGCCCAGTCACTAGACATTAGTTGTTAGAGCATCAGAAATAAAGCCCTGAGAAGGATCAGCGTTAGCTGTGACTATCATAAAGAAGACACCCCCACTGGGTTTCATAAGCCCCGTTATTCCCTTGCTTCTTAGAGTGGAGAGATCTTTTATGTAGGAGACTACAAGGAGCAAGACGCTGACAGACAGAACAGGCCTGCAGCCTGGGGAACCTTCAGCAGAAAGGCTTCTTACCTTGAGCAGGGGCATGTCCCGAGCTTGCTGGATTAAAAGATGCATCTCGTTGATTTGCTGCCGTACGAGAGGGGGTACAGGGTTGCAGCAAGCTATGATGCCCTGAGGTTCCCTGAAGACAAGAACACACGCAACTCACTACTTAGGAACACAGCTCTCAAAGGCTTCCAGACAAGAGCAATGATCAGGTAGGGCCAGAGCGCTAAGGCAAACGGAGACTAAGAAAACATTGATGGCAGGGCAGCGGGGCTAGCCGCTTCCACACACTCTGCTGCACCAGCTTGGAGCAGGTCCTCACACAGCCTGCCGCCTGCTCTCGGGGAAAGCAGAGAGAAGGACCACAGCCCTGCTGATCTGCAGTTCCACAACGGGATGAACAGAAGATTATGGATTTAGATTCTGTGCTTATACTTCAATTAGCATCATAAGACATTTAAAACCATGAGATGCCTTAGTCTGGAGAGAAGCCCTTGAAAGTGGAAGCAGATGCCACAGGCTCAGAGGCTTCCACAGGACTCAACATAAGGCATAACCACTGAAACGTTCCAGTTCAGAAGTTTCAGTTCCTGAATGGCAGCCCGAGGGCAGAAGCTCTACATTCCTGGACTTGAGCACTTCCTTAGAGGCTAATCTCTGAGTCAGCCTTGAGGGAACAAATCACAGAAGCTTGCTTTTGAAGGACAACACTTCTCTGCTGAGAAGGTCGGAACATGTTCATCGGCGCTCACACTCACTTAGGCAGCTCTTCGGCTATCTTTAGCATCATGTGGTTTGGCAGTACATATCTGGAACAAAACACACAATGGGCGGATTACATTAAGTTCAGCCAGCAAGTTCCATTAAGTGCTATAACCCAGGGGAAAATGTAACCAGCTTTCATGGCAAAAGGAGAAAAAGTCCATTATTTCCTTGTTACCAGATCTGCTCAGTCTACGAGAAATGTTAAAAGAATCTCTAATCCCTTACCCGTAACTTTCATCTTCCCTCCGAGCGGTTTTGTCCCTCCAGGCAAACAGTAGCTGGAAGGCTGTCAGCTGCTGCGTGTTGAGGTGCTTCTTTTGCTTCCTATATAGTTCAAGGTAGGACTCATCCGTGAAGATAGGTTTGACGAATTTCTGCAAAATGTTACAGAATATTCATGACCAAAATTGTGCCCTGGTGGTGAAAGCCTGGGGTGGGGGCGGAGGGGAGGGGCAGCTAGGGGTCACTTGGGGGGAAAAAGGGGACATATGTAATATTTTCAACAATAAAGATTTTTAAAAAACTGTGCCCTGGGCTCTTCAAACGTTTGGCTCTCGTCATAAACGTAAAGAGCAAGGAAAGACCTGGGACCTCATCAGGAAGGAAGGAAGTCTGGGTTTGTGTGCGGGTGGCTTTACCTTGAGGCAGATGTCCCTGCTGCGCTGCCACACCACCTGCAACTGGACGGGCTGGCCGTTGCCTCGCTCCCACAGTTCCAACCGCATTTTATCATAGATGTAAAGCAAGTAATGGGTGTCATCCCGGGCGTAGTTGAGCATTTCCTCGGGCAGAGGTCTAGAATAGCGACAGAGGACACTTTCACTAACTTCCCTCAGCAGCAGCACTTTAGTGTGTCTACTCTGTAGGCGCTAAGACTTGCTTGGCCCCCTTTGCTGTCAAAGATTCTTTCACAGCTAATGGCAGGCCACTGTTTCACAGCCGGGCAGAAAGGGCGGCAAGACAATGATGTTGGAAATAAGGACTTGGTCACCTGAATTTGAGTCTTAGCTCCAGATATCTGAGCTTGGATAAGTCACCTAAGCTCTCTGAGCCCACTTTCCAGACCTATAAAATGGAAAGGCCCTTAGTAGCTATGGTGAGGATCACACAGGACAACATCCCTACAGTTCTTAGCTTGGTGGGTGGCACATGGCAAGGGTTAACTAGCAGGTAGTGGCTTTTAGATTTTGTCAATTTTCACCTTCTATTCAGACTTTAGATTCTCTTTATAAATTCTGACATGCAGAATTGGAGAAAAGTTTAGTGGCTTCTTCATACAACAGCCCTGAAAACTAGTCATCTAGTTTTGGAGAAAGCTAGTCATCTGAAAAGGATCAAGTTGAGCAAGAATTCCAAAAAATGTGGCAGGACGCCATCACAACCTATCCTACAGTAAACACTTATTATCATAAGGCTAACTTTATTTTTAAATTTTTTACTTATTGATTTATTATTTTTTAATTGATTTTAGAGAGGAAGGAAAAAACATCAATTGTTGTTTCACTTATGCATGCATATACTGGCTGATTCTTGCATGTAACCTGACCAGGGATTGAACCCGAGACCTTGGCCTATCGGGATAATGCTCTAACCAGCTGAGCAACCTGACCAGGCTCAATCACGTGCCTTAGAACTCTCATGCCTATGGGAGATCATCTCACACACATATACAACCATCCCATTAGGGAGATCTGCATTTCAAATGAGATGTCACGACGAATGCTGACATGGCACATCTCTTTCAACCACTGTTCCATGGAGCATAGTGTACCAGAGCCCTCCACAACTCTACAATTCCAGTTTCACTTATGCCAATGGAGACAGCTCAACTCAAGCCTCAAACAGTGTTATAGGCTGAACACAGGTCTCCATGGATGAGGTTAATGAACACCCACTTTCTTCTACACCCGTATTTCCTTGTCAGGAGCAAACTGACCGTATTCTCCAATCAGCCAGCTGGTACTGCTTGTTTGATTCCACATTGCAGTAGTGTTTCAGCAGATGGTCGAGCGAGTGCCTGCCCAGGTTAAGAAGGCGCGCTGCCTGATGGGTATCAAACATGTTCACGACGTACAGCCCGAAGTCCTTCTGCAGCCATTCTATGTCTGAATCAGCACCATGGAAGACCTGCAAACAAGACCAGAGCCATGCAGCACCTGCATGAAGGCCCCTGTGCTCTCAAGTGAACTCTGCCTCCAGGTTATCAGAACACTGGAATTAGAAGCCAGAAGGAAGATTAAGATGGGCTGTGTTCTAAATGCTTCTTTTAATTTGGGCCCCAGCCTTCTACACTCCTAATTGCACACTCTTAAAAGTCTGCTAACAGGCAATGATTCTAAGGAAGCGGCTCTGCTTGCTTCAAGGGTAGTCATTAAGTTCAAACAATCTTGATGGCACAGGCTCATTGCCGTAGTCATTAAAATGATTTAACATTTTTCTGGGTGGTAACGAGCTAAGTCTTAGCTGTTCTAACAGAGGTTTAGAAACAAAAGCAGTTTAGTGTGTGGTACCCTAGTGTAGGAAATTACAACAATTTCTCTCAATGTTATTGGGCCTATGTTGAAATAATAAAACAGTAAACTGAAAGGCACTTAAGTCTTACGCTTACAGGCAGGACTGAAAAAGGCTGGCTGACCTTGACAATAGCTGGGTCTGTAAGGCTCTCGTTGAGAATGTACATGTCACTTCGCAGCTCCAGGGTGTCCACAATGAAGTCTTCGGTCCGGGTGGAAATCTGCATGAGGCAGGTCAGCCCCAGGAAGCTCCTGTAAGAATGGTGCTAAACATGCGGAAAGAAGGAAGAACGGGAAAAACGGATTTTACTAGGCGTCCCTCTACTGACTTTGAACAGTCAGTTATGAAACAAGTTGTAGGATTAATTACTTTTTACCAAAGCACAGATTTAAATTAGTATTAATTTTATATTTCTCGAGTAAGCGAACTCACAGAAAATGTAAAAATTTCACTCCAAGCCATTTACAAGTTACCTCCAAGTCTATGGCAAATTCTTTACAGTTCAGGAGCTTCTCGTTGAGTTCCACTAGTTCATCCAGGGAAGATACAAAATGGCAGGGTGTCTCTGCCACAGGCCTATATAACTGCGTCACAAAAGTCCAGGCAGAAAAAGAGAGGAATGTTAAGAATCATCCTTCTCTAAAGTACACAATGAATTAAGAGTTCAATAAATGATACAAAGTCATAACCTACTATTTTAAAGATATTTAGGGAAAGTCAAAATCATATCAGCTAATCTCGTTGTTTGGTTCTTCCTGGGCTACTCAGATACCAGCCATAAAGTTAAGTTGGGTGCTAACCTGGGGTTGTGGCTTTTGAAGGACTGAATCCGGTGGAGTGAAGTGATCTAGTTCGTATTGATAAGGGTGTGCAAACCTGAGTAAATAAAACAAACAAAAAAATCTTTTTTTACTAATTCCATTTTTACTCCAATTTGTAAAAACAAATGTAAAAAAAGACCATCGTGAAAATATTTTCTCTATATAAAAAGCATCATTATTTCTCCTTTTAAAACGTTTTTAATTGTTTTTTAGAGAGAGAGGAAAGGAGAGTGAGAAGGGAGAGAGAGATAGAAACATCAATCAGTTGCCTCCTGCATGCCCCCTACTGGGGATTGAACCCACAACCCGGGAATGCACCCTGACCGGGAAAGGAATCAGAGACCTCTTGGTTCATAGGTCGATGCTCAACCACTGAGTCACACTGGCTGGGCAAAAGCATCATTATTTCAATGATAATTGAAGTGCATAAGAAAAAAATTCAGATGATACTCGCTTGTCCTTAAAGTAGGACAATTAAATCTATTATAAAGATCTGAGCACTTATTTGCAAAGGACTGTATGGTCGGTGTTGTGGATGATACAAAAATGTGATGCATCTAAATCCTTGTGGTTTGGAATAACAAAGCTGTGAAGTGAGAGAGGGTGGGGCAAATATGGTTGTGCATCAAATGACGTCTTTTTTCTGTTCCTCCATCATCTATTGTATGAAAATCCCGAGTCTCTGGGCTCCTTCATTACCTTTGTTCCTTTAGCACTTAACCTGTGGCCTCACCATGGAAAGCTGGGGCTGAAGGAGTGCTCAGACAGCCTGGCTATGTGAGAAAAAGACCAACACTAACACAGTTTTCATCACCTCTTTCTTTATTCTGAGGACAAAGTCCTTTTGTGTGTTTTAAGCAAAGGTCTTCCAAAATGCTTATTCTGCCAGTGAAAAATGTCTTTTCCTTAATTTATTAGTGAACCTTAGCTTACTGTCTGAACCCTCACCTAACAAGAAAAGTGGAGTGGTACAGAGAAAGAACAATTTAAGAAAACTTGGGTTCAAGTTCTGTGCAAAGTCAGCATCTCTAACTCTGTTTTCACATCCTTACAATGGCGAGGGGAGCCACTGCCACCTCTTAGGACTGCACTGAAGGTCACAGAGGATGGTGCTGTGCAGGCCCTCCGCAAACACAAACAGGAGATGAGGTGAAAAATTCTTTGTGCTCATTTAGACATTTTACAAAAGTAAAGCGAATGAAAATGTGGCACAAAGATACATTTGACATAAGAAAATGTGGTATAGAAATACAATGTATAGATGAAACCTGTATTTTATTAACCAATGTCACCCCAATAAATTCAATTAAAAACAACAATGCAAATGTGGCATGAAGTTCAGAGAGGCAAACACTTACATGTCCTGCTCCACTTGCTGCGTTCTCTGCTGATGGATGAAATCTGCCAGAGCAGCGGGGACATCCAAGTCCTCAGGACGATCCTGTGGGCACTCCCGTCTTTCTCTGGAGAGTGCTGGGGACCAAGCAGTGACAAACACATCACAAAGGGGCAGACACATTGACATCCTGTCTGGTGTGGAGGGTTACTGGCTCCCTTTGAGGAAAGGACGGTGGGAGGGAGACCTTTTTCCCTTTATTAGGTTTGTTCGGCAGAGTGTGCACTACTTACCCTGAGGGAGGGGTTTCTGGGCATTGGGCTTGATGAAGATTTTAGGACGAAATGGAGTGTTGGAATTGTCAATCTTCTCTCGGAATTTAAGCTGAGGTCGGATGATGTTTTTTGCATGAAGCAGCCGGAAAGTTTCAGATTTTGTTTTTTTGCTATATTCTCCTGCCTATGATCAACGAATACAATACTTTATAACACAGCAACTCAATGAATTAGAAAAATAAGTTCCAACTTATGCCTTCCAAGAGTCATTCATTTAAGAATGTGTGAAAAAGAAAAAGTATGTGTGTGTGACACTGGAGGGGGCGGTGTGCAAAGTAGAGAAGAGAGTGGGATAAAGGTATATCTGTTCATGAGAATGAGTTAGGCAGTGGCCAGTTCTGCATCCAACAAATTAGAACAGAAATGCAAACCAGAATGAGCCAAAGCTGACATTAGACGCTGTAGGGAATGTGAGAGAAGCCTCACCTTACGGTTCCAGCTGGACACGATTGTTTTGGGGACCTGTAGTCCTGTGGGGAGGACAGGCTGTTGATTCTTATTCACACCTGATGCTTCATCCAGTAAAATACCCTAAGAGTGGAAGAGATATTAGCTCAGTATCTTCTTTTCAGGGTTAACAGAGTTAATTACCTAAAAGTTTAAGAACTATATTCAGAGAATTATATGTGAGAATATACACATATAAGAGCAGACAATTAAAGCATTCTCTGCTCAAAGACAGGGCAGAAATCAGCCACTCCCGACCCTTGTTCAACTCTCTTTACAGTTCTGAATTGGGCCGAAACTTCAAACCTGATTTAATAGTGACGTGGCCCACCAAGATAATTAAAAAGACCCTAGACTGCAAATATTAAACACAGAAGGGCAGTATTTGCAATGAGGATGAAGAGTGTCCTGACCTACTTTGTACTATAGAAGCAGACGCGGAGTATTAGCTGGGGCACCACTGACAGAAGTGCACCCAGGTGACCAATGGTAGCATGGCAGGACATGAAATCAGAAGATACGAGAAACCACGGAAATATATGTGGACATTGAGGCTATGGAAGAGAGGATTTCAGCGGACAGGAGAGTCTGATTTAAATATCTGCCGCACCTTACAGGGCTAGATTTGTTTTGGATAATCTGTGTGTTTCTGTAAATAATATTCTGTTGTAGAGTTCTGTGTAAAGGCAGTAAGCTAGATGAAATGATCCACATACCCTTCCAATCATGTGAGTTAGAGAGTTTAGCAGATTGTGAATAACAGTAAAAACAGACTAAGTTTTGGTTGGGCTTTGCATCCAGAGACCTCTTCTCTTACAATACAAACAAGATTTGCAAATCTGGAAGGGAGGTTTATAATAAGGCACTTTAAAAATAGGGTTCCACTGGGCCGTGAAATTTTGAAGTGATATACTTGAACACAATTGCGATATTTTTTTTGGGGGGGGGGGGGGCCAACTATAAGAAGAAAGGAATGTTATAGGCAAGAAATGCTAAACTTTCTTTCCATTTCCTAAGGTGCTTGTTTTTTTTTTTTCATTTTCTGATACTACAAAAGCTCTTCATTTGTTAGTTATCTTAAGAGTAAGGTGCAATACTCACCACTCTTTCCAGAATCACATCATTGGTATCAACTAGTAAATCAAACTTGTCCTCCAACTCAGTCACTTTACTTCGATCCTTAATGTTGCTTCGGCATCCATGGTACTGCATGACCTTGCTCATGCTAAGGACAAGAAAACCAAGATTAGTTTGTATACTTTTATTCATTTCTTTACAAACTTGGAGAAAGCTTGAAAGGCTTGGCTCAGACTATTTCTAATACTTTATGATTGAACTAATAAAACTTGCACTCTTATTAAAAACATTGTGTGGCCCTGGCCAGTGTGGCTCAGTTGGTTGGGCATCGTCCAATGCACTGAAAGGTTGCTGGTTCGATTCCTGGTCAGGGCACATGCCCAGGTTGTGGGCTCAATCCCGTGTAGGGGCCATGGAGGAGGCAGCTGATTGAATTCTGCTTTCACATAGATGTTTCTCTTTCTCTCCCTTCCTAAAAATAAAACAAACAAACAAACAAAAAACATTGTGTGGCCTTGGGAAATTCACTATATCTCGCTAAGACTCATCTGCTAATTGAAGGGGTAGAAGAAATTATCTCAAAGCTGCCTTTGAATTCTAAAAAATATATAATACAATGTAAATAATGTATTCTGCAGTCGTCGTTTTAACATAAAAATCTAAAACATTTTCTAAATCTGTCATGCAACAGCTAGACCAGTGTTTGTTTATTGTCTGTCCTAAAACCTTATCAGAAAGCTAAATCTTGTGACTCTGCAACTTGTGTGAAAGGATCCTGAATCCAGGCTTCCAAGTCCTATATAAAATCAAAATCCATTGTTTCATTTTTACACTTCATAGCTTTTTATAACACAGGAAATTATGGTAAATAAAACCCACACACATTTCAGAAAACTATTTTCTTTAAACATAAAAAACAGCCCTAACTGGTTTGGCTCAGTAGATAGAGCGTCGGCCTCCGGACTGAAAGGTCCCAGGTTCGATTCCTGTCAAGGGCATGTACCTTGGTTGCGGGCACATCCCCAGTAGGAGGTGTGCAGGAGGCAGCTGATCGATGCTTCTCTTTCATTGATGTTTCTAACTCTCTATCCCTCTCCCTTCCTCTCTGTAAAAAAATCAATAAAATACATTAAAAAAACACACACAAAAAAACAACCGTATTTAGTACTTACCATTGAAGCAACCTGTCTCCCTGTGTTTCACAAAATACCTGGAAGCCAGGAAAACTTCGGTAAAAATCATACTCATCGCCAAACTGTGGTAGGCCCCCAGATGCCTTGGTAACGGCCACTACTGACCCCAGAGCAAACTGCCAAAAACCAGAAAACAAGCACGTTTTAAACATCTACTATACAGAACACATTGTGCTAGAGCAGGGGTGGGAACCTTTTTCCTGCCAAAGGCCTTTTGGGTACGTATAACATCATCTGCGGGCCATACGAACTGATCAACTTAAAAATTAGCCTGCTCTATTTGGTCAAACATTTAATTAAGTCTCTACTAATGCCTTGGTAGGGCCAGACCAAATGATTTCGCGGGCCTTATAGTGCCCGCAGCTGGACGTTCCCCTCCTGTGCTAGATGATGAAGACATACAATCTCACAAATATTCATTTGGTGTTGATTTTACCCCAGGCTCTCAGGATACAATGGTGAACACGAAGCCAAGTTCTGGAGCTTACAATCTTGGAAGAGTGGGGAATGAAAGAACAAATCTATCTATCTATCTATCTATCTATCTATCTATCATCTATCTATATATATATATATATACATACCTAATATGCAAAGTGTCCCCTCAGAAGTTCGACCGGGAGTTCCATCACTTGCTATGACGTGCACTGACCACCAGGGGATGGCACAGAACAAAGGAAGGCCCTGGCCGGTGGCTGGCATCCGCTAGGGACCCTACCCATGCACGAATTTCATGCACTGGGCCTCTAGTACATATATAATATGCTAGTACTCAAAATGGCCTGGGTTTGAATCATAACTCTGCTACCTACTAACTGCGATCTTGAGTAAGTTATTTCATTTATTTGGACCTTAGTTTCCTCCTTTGAAAAAGTGCCTACCCCATAAGTTGTTGAGAGGATTATTAAAACTCATAAAATCACTTAGGATCACTACTATTACTACTCAAACTCAGATCCATGAGTTTTTTACAGGAATTTATTTTTGTGTTTTCATTTGGGCAAGCATTTAAAACCAGTATAAGCACAGTCTAGAACTTTTGGATGACCAATTGATAACAGCTACTGCCCACAACTGGACTTCTGTTTATGGTTCAGTTCGTGCCAACCAGTCCCCTTATTTTAACTGTGTGATAATGAGAGGAAAAACCTGACATTGCTATCATAGATAATGCAAATGACTTCATTGTGAGTTGTGAAATAGATGTTTCCCAAGAAAGAAAAGAGAACCCTGGCTGGTTTGGCTCAGTGGATAGAGCATCGACCTGTGGACTGAAGGGTCCCGGGTTCGATTCCGGTCAAGGGCACATGCCCGGGTTGTGGGCTCGATCCCCAGTAGAGCGTGTTCAGGAGGCAGCTGATCCATGATTCTCTCTCCTCATTGATGTTTCTCTCTCTCTCTCCCTCTCCCTTCCTCTCTGAAATCAATAAAAAAATATATTTTTTAAAAAAGAGGAAGGAAGTGGGAGCTGGGCTTATGGTGGGGTACACAGCTGCTCCGCTAGTGAGCATGAACGCCCCCAATCAGGACCATGGCTAGAAAGAGGTCCAGGAACTTATTCAAAGCCAAATAACTGAGTTAATCATAGCATCTGCTAATAATAAAGTGGATACAACGTGGGTGGAGTTGCGGGGAATTTGTAGGGCTAACTTACACATTGTTTTAGTTTCATTTTGTAAGAGCTATGCACGAGGCGTTTACGCCTAGTTTTTTTTAATGTCTGTTCCTAGCTGAGCAGCACTGCACAAATGATTTAAATGAACCCTCTCTGTGTTCCTTCCAGAAGGCACTGGTCCCTGTCCCATGGTCCCCAGAGATGAAGGCTCGGGGACCACTGTCACAGGTGACAGTCAGCCCTGGCTTGGGGATTGTGTAGGACTGGAGCCTAGGGGAGGGAGGGGTGCCATCCCGGGCAGGAGGGCACGCTGGCCGGTGTGGGAAACATCAGGCAGCGGGGCTCCTCCGCAGAGTTGAGCGGGTGGCTCTGGCGGGGGCGGGGCGAGGTCCCGAGGGCTGGGACATCAGGGTGACAGGAAGCCCTCACCCCTGTGGGGAGGGCTCTCCTGGGAGAACGAGGGCTCCGGGAAGCGGGGCGACCCTCGGTGGCCCGCGTGAGACCCCCTCCCCGGAAGGTTTAGTGAGGGACTGTGCCTGG
>NW_005365764.1:1631740-1681575 GCF_000412655.1 Myotis brandtii
CACGAAACTGTCTGCGTCCGGAAATCCCGGCAGCACCATCTCTTCCTCGGCCTTGCCCGCGCTCGACTGGGATGGGGCCTTGGGCTCCGCAGGACTGGGAGGCGCCATGTTTAATGCCTGCACGGCTCTTCTCGCGAGAGTGACTCGGCCGACGCGACCTGGCGCACCGCGCATGTGCAAAGGGGCCGGTGTTAGGAGCGTGTGAGTTAGGGCTGTCATCCCTGCCGTGCTCTCTCCACGAAGTGAACTTTACATTTTTCTTTATCCTCATATTTTATCATCCCAACAACCCAGTGATTGAGCGTGAGACCCGTAGGACCCAATTATCCTCATATTTATTATTTTATCCTCACCCGAGAATTTTTCCATTGCTCTCTAGAGAGAGTGAAAGGGTGGGTGGGAGGGGGAGAGAGAGAAACATCGATGTGAGACAGACACATCGATTGGTTGCCTCCCACATGTGCCCATATTGGGTCCCGGGATGGAACCTGCAACCCAGGGATGGGCCCTTGACCAGGGATCCAACCCTCAGTGGACACAACCACTGAGCAAGCCAGCCAGGGCGATCCTTATATTTAAAGCCAGCTCCTCCCAAGCGCTGGTTTGTGCCCCCTTCGGCACTGGATCTTGGCTCCTGCAGGTATGCCCTCTCTGCATCAGCTGCTTCCTGGCTACTGGTTCATTTTAACAGCCTACTCCTCTGCTGGCATCTCTCCCAACAAAAGAGGCAAAACAAAAAACAACACTCTGCCCCACACCTCCTTCCAGTCACCATCTCATTTCTCCTGCTCCTGTAGGCAAAGCACTGGACAGGGCATCTATCTATATGCTACCCCCAATGCCTCCAACTCCTCCAGTCACATGTTCCTCCCCATCTATCCTGCGGGAGCCACTGGCCTAGGCACCGTGGGAACCCAGAGCATTTGCCCAGTGTCTGAAGAGCTCTTGTTATGAGGGAGGCACTATTAGGAGCTCAGAAGATGGATTTGGGAAGCTCTGTGGTGTATCTGCTTTCCAGGGCCAGGGCTGGGACACACTTAATACAATTCATTTGGCCCAGTGAGTGTTCATTAAATGTTAGCTGTAACCATTATTCAGAATATCCTATTAACAGGATACTTGTTTTTCACTGTCCTCCCCTGCCCTTCCCCCCAGTTGTGTACCCTGGCAGGACAAAGGCCTAGTCTAGTTCAATTTAACAATCTTTTTGAGCACTTATTTCATATGGTTCAATCTAACGCCATGTGTCAAGCTGCACTGCATGCTTTGCATGGGTTATTTCATCCTCAAAACAATCTTATGAGGTAGATCTTACTATCTGCACTTTCAGAGGAAACAAGACTCAGATTCTACCTCTGTTTTAAAACCTCACGTGGTTCCCTGTTGTCCGCAGCATCAACTCCTGACTGTTGAACTGTGAGGCAGGCCAGTCTTGCCCCACTGTACTTTCTAGCCTCCCTTTAGTTCCTATTAGTCTTTTTATTCCCCACTGACCACGGAAGCAGTTGTGCTGAACTATGAGGTTCAACTGCGTGAAACTGCCATTTTATGTATCAACATGGCTGCATACCTGCAATCCAATATAACTCAAGTTAATATTTGCCATTTCTGGCCCTAGCCAGTTTTCTCAGTGGCTAGAGCGTCGGCCCGTGGACTGAAGGGTCCCGGGTTCGATTCTAGTCAAAGGCCGTACCTCCGTTACAGTCTCAATCCCCAGTCCTAGTTAGGGTGCGGGAGGCAACCAATTGATGTGTCTCTCACATTGATGTTTCTCTCTTTCTCTCCCCCTCATCTTCCACTTTCTTTAAAAATCAATGGGAAAATATCCTCTGGTGAGGATTAACAACAACAAAAAATTGCCATTTCCGCACCTATTTTCTGCTGAGAATGTCCCCACTTGCTTCATCTGACAGTTCGTGCTCATCCTTTAAGACCTTTGGCCAATGCCCCCCTTTCCATGACTTTCATGGCTCACCGCCCAGTGGAATCAGTGAATTCAGAGCCCACGTGTGGCTCACACCCTCTACGTGGCTCCTTACCACTTAGCATGGTGGTTATCGGTCCACTCCGGCCTGGTGAACAGCCTGAGGAAACGGACCAGGTCACATAGATCTAGTGTCTTTCATAGTTCCTAATACTAACTGCTTAATGAATGTTGAAGGAATAATTGCTTCCTTTATGAATAATTATGAATAAAAAGCCATTCATACAAAAAACAAAGGAAAAAGCAATAACAACAACAAAAACAAAAGGGGAAAAAGCAAAATAAAAAAAGGAAAAAGTTATTCATACACATTTTTAAAACTCTGATGTCATTTATTGGCACAAAAATTATTCTGATACAACATGGAGTCTAGACATGGTACACTTTATACTTTGTGCACTTAATGTTTCTTTTGCTCATCATTCCCAACATGTAGGAGGTGAGGCCTTCCCTCTGTGCTCAGCACCTCCATGACACCGCTTGTTTTCCAAACCCCTGCTCTAAACACAGAGCATTCAGACCTCACTAGACACATCCCAGAACCGTGTGGGCCACTCCTCTTTCTGCACGGTGTCCCCTCTGTGCTTGTGCTCAGCCGAGGCCGCCAGCTCTGAAGAAACCCCCGTCCTAGTGGTCTGGGTCTTGGACTGAAGTGGTACATCGCAGCATCACAGGTGAGGCAGAAGACAGACCTTTCCCACCCATTTTGGCCCATCTTGCAAATGCTGTTGCTGGACCAGTGAGGTAATGGGATGGGTGAGTGAGGAAGTGGGCTCCTCCCGCTTCCTTACAGTCCAGAATCCTAGGACGTGTCCTCCATGATCCAAGGTTTGTGGACTGCGCTGAGTTTGCTGTGTGCCTGTTGACAGGAAAGACTAGGCCATTCTGCTATCAGCAAACGCTTAGGATGAGTTGTGAGTTAAGTCAAAACCCGTAATTCTTAAGTTATGATCTTCTGTTCCCCAAAATCAATGGCTTGATTTCTGTAGTATCACCGTCCTGGGAACCAAATCAAGCCCGTGTTTCAATAATATATTCTTCAACAGCAGCTAGGAAGTTGGTTAAACCAACTTTTAATATACAGTAGTTTTTTTCATTTACATTTTGAAATATTTAACAAAGCTGAACTTTCTGACCACTGTTTCAGCTTAGTGGAAGCATATACCAAAGTACAAAAGGCTCAAGAGAAATGCTGTGGGTACGTCTGGGCCTCCAGTTACCAGAAAGGACACCTAAGAAGACAGAAAGAAAAGGAATATTTTAATAATTTGGGCTCTTCAAAGCTTTACACAGCTAATCGAAAAAGGAAAGACCAAGGTCTGACAACCCCGGGGACACTGCCTGAGATCTCCCACCGCTAATTGTGCAGGACGCACTCATCTTTTGCAGCCAATGCTGAGCCTGCCCCGCTCCCAGGACACTTCCCTGTAGCCCTCTCTCAGCTCTCCCATCCAGCGTGCCTCAGGCAATTAATCAAAGCAGACCGGAGTGGTCCCTGACGTTACAATCCCAGGTCATTAATGTGTCTTTTCATCTTCTCTGTCACTGCTCTGGTTTCTCTTTTCTTTGCCCTTCCTATATCTCAGAATTTACAGCAAAAATCCAAAAAGATCCTTCCACCCCGTGAAAATAAGGAGGCCTCACTCTTCTCAACCAGGTTAAATGTACTTTTAACTTATTTTGGTGTTTGCCTTCCAAATATATATCCTTTTTTAAAAATTTTCTTCTTTTTAGAGCAATGAGCACACAAAGTAGAGTACAACTTTTAAAGAGCATGAAACTATGATTACACTTCCTGGGTCTCCCCCAAATCCTATTTGTGACTGGACACAGGGAGGGTCCTGACTGCTTATGGACGCAGGTACTTGGAGACGCCTGCTCACCAGCCAATGTAGCACTGGCAGAGGTTTTCGTGGGATGTGGCTTGTTTGATGAGCAGCTCCACTTGTGTTGGGACATCCAAAGTGTCATCATGAGAGAAGTCCCGACCTAGGACAAGGGAAACGGGAACATTTAGTCTGTACCTGGTTTCAACTCCTGTTTGGCTTAACTCTCTGTGCAGCCCAATCAGTTTATCCTCATACAGGTGCACAAAGGCTATACGAGAGTTGGATTTTAAATCCACCTCCACGTGACTTGAGCCTTTCCTCCCACAGGGCAGTTGCTTCCATTATAAATTCATAACCTCGAACCTCAAACAGGCACATGACACTGCCTGACCAGCTCGTGCTGCTTCTTTGGCAACATGCCTTTCCGTTTCATGAGGATTATTTCAAGTCCTCTATTCTCCCCACATGTCCAAACCTCTCCTCTGGCTTCTCACCCTCATCTCCTGAATTACTGAACTGTGACACAGGTTTTGATCCCTGATGTGTTAGGCAGTGTTCAAGGTGCTGCATTTGTTCGATATGCGCTTCCTCTTCTTTGCTCCCATGACCCTGGAGAGCTGTCCCTCCTCCCATTCAAGGGCAAGTTCACCTGTGCTTTGGAGCCTTACAGTATCAATTACCCATCCTTTCACTTGTGCCCTCAAACTCTCCCTCTCAAATGCCCTTTTCTGTTTTGTAAACATGTTCCTCTTTTCTATTAAAGAAAAAAAAAACACAAAAACAAACCCTCTCATGCAACTCCTCCTCCTCTAGATATGGCCTCTTATCCCTGCACAGCCTAACTTCTCAAGAGTTTTGAACTTGTCTGCTTTCTTTGCTTCTATCACTTCATGTTCCCTTCAATTGCTTCAGTATGTCTGCCAGGTTCATCCCAGCTCTCAGAAGGTCACCAATGACTTGGAGCCACCTTTGAGCCCTCCGCATCATCAATCCTTTTGATTTCACCTCCTAACAATGATCTCTTGAATTCATCTCCACTGCCACCACCCTAGTCTAATCAACTGTCTAGCTGGGATGGCTAGGGCAGCTGCTCCCTCCCCTCTAATCTGTTCTCCATACACAGCCATTCCCTCCCCTCCCCTCCCCTCCCCCTTCCTATCCCCTCCATCCCTCCCTCCCTCCTTTCTTCCCTTCCTTCCCTCCCTCCCTCCTTCTCCCTCTCCCTCTCCCTCTGGGCCTCTTTTCTTGCCACACTGCCTCCCACCAGAACAATCTACCCCTAATTAACTCCTCTCAGAGTTTACCTCCTGGCCTGGTTTGCTCAGGTACTTAGATTACATTCCTCTGTCAATGGCAGCAGAGCCCAAGTCCCTTTCTTCCACTTAACACAGTGAGAGTTCCCCTTTAGACCCCGAGCCCTGCAGAGGCAGGGACTCTGTCCGTTTTACCCACTCTGTTTCTTCAGCACCAAGCTCTTGTAGGTACTCCATAAATAATATACCTTGACTACCACTCTACGTGCCAGGCCCTAATGTTAATCACTTGGTACCCCATGTCTCATTGGAGCCTCACTGACTTCTGAGAGGCATTCTCGCCATCTTCAGACCAAGAGACACATGGGAAGCGGTGGAGCTGGGTCTTTGGCTTCCCTGACTCCCACCTCATGTCACACTGTCTGGTCAATGTGACATGTCTCCTTTACAAAAGCACGCATTTCTCTCCTTCCAGAGTCTCCACTCCATTACAGTTATCAAAGTTCATATTGGCAATGATCAGGGTGGTCAGATTTGCTCTAATACCAGTCACGATAAAAAACTTTCCTGAATTTGGCTGACTTTGAACCCAACATAACTTTACTTTCTTCTGTTAAACTGAGATTAACCACATTACTTGAAGTAAACTTATTAGAAAGAATCAGAGAGGGTTCTTAATTGATGGTTTCAGAGACACTCCAGTTAACAGCATAGTTTAGGCACCAACACCACTAGAAAATGGGAGTGACCACTATTCAAGGAGAGAAAGTCACTCAGATTTTATGTCCTTGTAAGTAAACATGTCCACATACTCACCAGTGAGCTTATCTCGAACTCTGTTAATAATCTCAATAGCTTTCTTATTTAGGGCCTCTGGTTTGACCAGACCATCTCCAACTGGAATACACAAAAGTAGAAATAACAGTAAGAATTGGATCATCACAACAGGTTCAATAAATGCCCCTGCTTTTCTCAAACGTTCACTTGTGTGTTAAGTAATTCTTCCTCTGTGTCTACCTTTGTCCTCAGAGCATAATGAGAAATTCATGGAACCTTTTCTGCTCAAAGGCGGTTTTGTTGCTTCATCTCATTGACCCTCTTGTGGTCAAACACAGCTGCTATTTTCTTAATGAGCTAGTTACTGGCACAAGTCCTCAGAGGTTGGACTTACTGAAAGAATGGATAGATTCTGGCACTGTGGTCCCCGTTTTCTTATGGGCTGGTTCCCCAAGTTCCACACCATTCAAAATTTCTAGGAGGAAAACAATCAATTAGCAGAAAATGTAAAAAGCCATTGTTCTGAGGTATTAGCTCTAATTCTTCATACACTATATTCCCTCTGATACTGGCCCTACATACCTCTAAGGGGGAAAGGAAGCATTATGTTACTCTTTATGTATTTAAAAGCTTTTAAATCTACAAAGCATGACTTTTCAGGCAAATATTGTAGCGTTAATGAAGTGTTCTGACATAGAGAATAGGAGTACGAGTCAAAGACCTGGTGACTTATTTGGTTCGACAGAAACTGGCAATAATAGAAAGAAAACCAGTTTTCAATGGGTCACACATATGACTGAGGATTTTTAAAAATCCTCAATATGTTAAGAGAGAAGTGAGAGAGAGAAACATTGACGTGAGAGAGATACATTGGTTGCCTTTCGTATGGGCCCTGACTGGGAATTGAACCTGCAACCTTTTGGTGTACAGGATGATGCTCCAATCAACTAAGCCACCTGGCCAGGGCTGAAGTATTATTCTTTGGAGGAACTTATACATCAATTCTGGGGAGAAAAAGTCCTCAGGCTTTAGGGTCACCCTCCACTGACTATGGCTTTCAGGAAGAAAGAGTCTAGAGTCAGAATTATGAAGTTATTTACACAATGCCCTTGTCCACTACACACCTTCAAAATGAACTGATACTGGCCTACATACCTCTAAGGGGGAAAGGAAGCATTATGTTACTCTTTATGTATTTAAAAGCTTTTAAATCTACAAAGCATGACTTTTCAGGCAAATATTGTAGCGTTAATGAAGTGTTCTGACATAGAGAATAGGAGTACGAGTCAAAGACCTGGTGACTTATTTGGTTCGACAGAAACTGGCAATAATAGAAAGAAAACCAGTTTTCAATGGGTCACACATATGACTGAGGATTTTTAAAAATCCTCAATATGTTAAGAGAGAAGTGAGAGAGAGAAACATTGACGTGAGAGAGATACATTGGTTGCCTTTCGTATGGGCCCTGACTGGGAATTGAACCTGCAACCTTTTGGTGTACAGGATGATGCTCCAATCAACTAAGCCACCTGGCCAGGGCTGAAGTATTATTCTTTGGAGGAACTTATACATCAATTCTGGGGAGAAAAAGTCCTCAGGCTTTAGGGTCACCCTCCACTGACTATGGCTTTCAGGAAGAAAGAGTCTAGAGTCAGAATTATGAAGTTATTTACACAATGCCCTTGTCCACTACACACCTTCAAAATGAACCCAGTGATGATAATACTTTTTTAATGAGCCTCTGGAACTTTTAAGGCACAAAAAAACAACCGGGCCTATTCCCATCTGCTGGCATCAGAGCTGGCCGTCCTAATTCCCCGCTGCGTGCCCCAGGCAGCATGGGGAAGTCATCCAATGATGTAGTGAAGAGGTGGGCCCTGAGAGTTCAACAATAAGTCTCACATACTTTGGATGAGACCAGTCACTTACACAAGGTACCCCAGATCCCGTGGCTGATTTAGGTATTTAAGGATGCTATCATGTGTCTAGGGTAGAGTCCACACATGTGCAGAGATGTAACCCAGAATTCAAATTTCCTGCCCAGAACACCATTTTCCCTTCTACCCATCCAGATTCCATCTGTCCAGTAAATCTCAGCTTAAATTCCACCAACCCAAGAGCTCCCTTACCTACTGCAGCTCAGACTGATTACTCTGCTCGCTAAATCCAGTCCTTTATTCCAAACCAGATCACGGTGGTACTTGATTACACAGTGGGATGTACTGTTCTCTTATTATTTAATATATATTTTGGTCAATTCTATAATGTGATTCTGTGCTTTAGAGCAATCTCTATGTCACATTCTTTTTGCATCCTTAACATTATTTGGCGTAGCTAAGTAACTAGTTGCAAGTGTTCCATAAACGACTGAAGAGGATATTTACTTTTTTTACATCCCCAACAGTATTTCCCAAAATGTGAACCGTGTAGATGTTAGATTTTATGAGGAAAGAAGTGACAGGCTGGGGCTTGGGGACAAGAGGAAGGCTAAACGAGGTTAACAGCTTTACTGTAAGACCTCTGGAGAGTGTTCATACACAAACCCCTGTGGGGTTCTGGCCCTTGTGGGGCATTACCTTCCTGGGAGCCTATTCTGTGGACCACTCTCTTGGAAACAATGTTTTGCGTGGTTTTCTGGCGCCTCAGGCAGCAATGTGAGTACACTTCTGCTGCCTGCACCTTTCCACTTCTGAGCTATTAACAATGCTTTAGGATCAAGGTAGTATAGCTAATAACTATTCCAATCCACACACTGCTCAAGGGCATGCTAAATATTAACTAATATTCAGACACACCTTTAATTTTATTTCTATAGCTACATTAAGATTGGACAGTTGGATCAAAATTTCTGAGCTTTAGGTACCCACTCCATCCTGAGAGGCATTAAATAAAAAAACATATACCAGGTGCTTGCTGCTCAGTAGATATTTCTATACCACGTTATTGAAGTTAAATAAATGCCCATGAGGTGAGACTTTAGCAGTGATAGAATCTTCCTTCCCTTAAGGTGACTTCCTGCATATTCAGCATCTGTTCCTACTGTAAGTCATGCCTCCTAAGGCAGTAGCAGAGCTCACCCTGTTCTAGAAACACTCTGGATAGAAGGGGACAGAATGTGCGTCTCCCACGGGGGCACCCACCTACTGACTGGCCAGCAGAGTAGGAATCTGTCCTTGTCCGGGATCGCTTGTTGCCTTTGGTATTTGCTAGAGAAAGAAGTAAAGGGATGATTAAAGAGTGACTCAGACTTTGACTTGAAAGTAACTTGGTTGATGTGATATTTTCTTACAATCATAAAAGTATAGTATTTCCAAAAGCTATATCCTCTAAGACAGAACCAAAGGTGTATCGCTAAGGAGTCATGAGTGGATGTTAGCATGGATGTGCAATCTTGAGAGACGCTCTATCGTCAGGTTGGAGTTAGAGAACGTAAACCAGATCTCCTAAGGTAAAAGCATGACTTAATCGCAGTGATCAGACTCCTCTTGTTAGTGAACTCTTCTTGGTAACACGTTAAGCGCCCAGCCTGTTTTGTCTTCCGGATGGAAAGTATAGTGTCAGTCACCGGTGACTGACTGGGCGCTTAACGTGTTAATAAACTAAGGAGGTGGGAACAAAGGGCAGAGGGAGATATTGCTGACTCAAATCACAACTGTTTGCACTTCCCATCAAAATTCTAGCTTGTTACTCTATATGAAACCTAAACAAACAAAAAGCACTGAGGTACTTCATTTATACTGAAAAATATTTTAGATAATATTCAAATTGGTGACTGGAGTTTTATGTTCTGGTTAATAAAAATACTTGAAATTCATTTCCATCGAAGGAGGTGGGAACAAAGGGCAGAGGGAGATACTGCTGACTCAAATCACAACTGTTTGCATTTCCTATCAAAATTCCAGCTTGTTACTCTATATGAAGCCTAAACAAACAAAAAGCACTGAGGTACTTCATTTATACTGAAAAATATTTTAGATAATATTCAAATTGGTGACTGGAGTTTTATGTTCTGGTTAATAAAAATACTTGAAATTCATTTCCAAACACCAGAGTACTTTGTGAAATGTAATGGAATTGCTCAGTAATACAGCTCAGGCTCCAGGCTTGAAGGGCCACAGGCTGGTGAAAGGTACTGAGTCAAATACTCCTCATTTGGGAGGGTGCGGACTCCAGCTCCCAGGCACATGCTAATACTCACTGTCCATCAGCCTCCAGTTCAGCAAGGGGTCGTAGACAAAGGCTTCCAGCACAGCCATGACGCTGTCCTTGTGTTCCCGAAGCACTTCCATCACTGTGTGGCATGTGATTCTATAGTTGCCATCCAGACCAGTAACCTGCACAAGGGCCAGAGCCACTCACCACACAAGTCACTGATACTGGCCCCTTAAGGCCTCAGGACCAAAAGTCAGGCAGTCGAGAGAGACCACCACCCCCACTGAGGAAGCAGACACAGGCCAATACCCATGTATCAGGCTGGGAATGTCTTCAGAGCAAGGGATCAGTGAGGTCACAATTGTGATTCATATGAAACACTGTGATTCATGTGACATAAAGAATGGTAATACTTTCAAAGATTGATTATTTTTAAAACAATGGAAAATACCAGAAAAAGACTACAAAAATACTCGAGGCATTTTGGGGAACTGGTGAGCTCTAACAAGCAAGTCTGTTGTCAGGGTTGTAACTGTATTGCCCCTATTTCAAAGCAGCTTGTTACCAATATCTACTCACCTCCATAGCATTGGTCAACATTCTTGTCAGTCTAAATGGAATCTTCTCTGGGAATTTCTCTCTGGTCATAGCAACCTACAGGGTGATACAGGGAAAAACCCAGTCCAGTCGTTAGATTGTTTTCTTTAGCTAATGCCAGGTAAATAGGGGGGCTTTCCTTTCCTTTCTATTTCAATTAAGCACAGAAATGAAGTAACTTGAGTTTAGTGAGGAGACTTGAACAGGGATTTAAAAGACAACTAAGAAGAAAAAAAAGAGAGAGAGAGGGAAAGAAGAAACAAAAAGAAAAAGTGTGCATGATGCTCAGGCCTTGGACCAGCAGGCCGTGCGGAGGATGAGGGTCCTCCACTCAAAGAGGCTCAGTGAGTGAGTGGCCCTTACCCCAAGGGCAGTTTGAATCCAACTAAACCAAGTATTAAAGAGCGTGGATTTCATTTTTCAGACTGACTTCCTAGCACCTTGGCAGGAGAGGCAGGGGTGAGCTTGAGTTTGCCAAAATGGTCAGAGGAGGGTGAAAACTGGTCATCCGGGAAGGTGAGCTTTCTGTGCTGCTCTGGAACATGTGCTCACCTCAAAGCAGTCCCCAAAGTCAATGTGCAGGATCTTCCCACTCAGCCGGTCCAGCATCAGGTTGGATGGGTGTCTTTGAGAAACAGAATAGAGACCGGGAGGGTATCAAGAGAGCAACACTGATAAATAAATCAACAAGTATGTGATACTCTAGGCCACAGGTTGGCAAAGCACAGCTGTCAGGCCAAATCCCGGCCCCCACCTGTTTTTGTAAATAAAAGTTTCACTGAAACACTGTCATGCTCATTTGTTTAAGTATTGCTTCAGGATGCTTTTGTGCTACAGCAGCAGACATGAGCAATTGTGACAGAGATCGTATTATATGGCCAATAAAGCCAAAAATATTATCTGGCTCTTTAAGAAAAAGTTTGCCAACCCCTGCCCTAGGCCTGAAACAGGATTTATCTGCGTGAATCACAAGTTGCCCACGATACCATGATAATCTAGTCACAAGATAAATTGTTCCTGGCAGCGCTGGCATCTCAGAGTGACAGGCTCTGTCATTACTGCTCAGGACCTATCACAGGGCCCCGTCGCCCTGAGCCCTGAGCCCGTCCAGGCAGGACCACCTGAATTCTGTAAACAGGCATTCTGCTTTTTTAAAAAATAACACAAGTATTTATTATTTTTGTGTGATAAAATTATTATTACTCTCAAATAAGTATATGAGACATGATCCCAGGAGAAAAAATAGTGGACATAAGAGAAGTAGTTTTTAAAAAAAGTCTGTTGAGTCAATTTCTGAACATTCCTTAACCACTATTCCAGTCAGTACATTAAGATGAAATTTATTATGAAGAAATATTGGCAGGATCTACTTTGGTTGGTTTCAATTACAGAAATAGAATTATTTATCTTAACATAGTGGTGATTGATAAATGTTTATTGAATCAATCAAATCAACTGAATTTAATATGGTTTTTTAATACATGAAACCAACCTATGCAGAAAGTAGTACCCTTGAACTATGATTTTCCTTCCCTTTAGTTTGATGTGTTGCTCGCAGGCACGGATAATAAATAGGAGACTAAGGTTGATGCTGCAAAAAATGCCTAAAGTACAAAATACAAACATTTACCAATGGTCAGAAATCTCACTGGAAAACAAAATAAAACCATTCAAGAACACCACAATGGGGAAAGAAGACTTAAAGAAACAAATCAAACTCACTCACCTATCTCCCAGGCCCAAAATATACCCAACCATGGACATGACAGCTAAAGAGCGGGTATAATTGGTTCTTCGATCAAACCACACCTAGAACACAGGAGCACGAGTGAACCAGGCTCTGGAAACTTTAAATAGTTTCCACATAAGTGTACACAATCAATTATTTGCTTATATTCTATCATAAGCAGTTAGAATGTAGAATGGAATAAAGATCCCATTCACAATTACAAAAAATAATAAACCATGCTCGAAATAAACTAAAAAATGCACAGAACTCAGATGAATAAGTAAATTAAACTCAGCTTAGAAATGTAAAGACTTGAATAAATGAAAATATCTATTTAAGGATATCCATTTAAGATTGTCAAGATATCCTCCCAAATTATTAGATACGTTTAATGTAATTCCGATAAAAATTCAGTGGTACTTTTTTGGGGAACCTTGACAAAACGTTTCCAAAATGTATCTGGAAAATGGCCAATGAGAAGAGACTTGTATTAATAGTACGGTACTTGAGGAGAAACAGGTAGAAAGATCAATGAAAGAGAATAGAAGCTCTAGAAAGAAATCCAAAGGCATATAAGAATTTAGTGTATAACAAAAAAGGAGCCTGGCTGGCATGGTTCAGTGGTTGAGCATCTATCTATGAACCAGGAGGTCACGGTTCAATTCCTGGTCAGGGCACATGCCCGGGTTGTGGGCTCGATCCCCAGTGTGGGGCATGCAGGAGGCAGCCAATCAATGATTCTCTCTCATCATTGATGTTTCTATCCCCTCTCCCTCTTCCTTCCTCTCTGAAATTAATAAAAATATATTTAAACAAACAAACAAATAAAAAGAATCTTTTAAATAGGGGAAGGATGGGTTATATGGTAAATATTGTGGCTAGTCATCATAAGAAAATAAAATTTATATCCTAATGAGTTATATGGTAAATACTGTGGTATTGGCTAGTCATCATAAGAAAATAAAATTTATATCCTAATGCTAGATTCCAAATTGGGTTAAAGATTTAAATGCAAAAACAAATCTTATAATGATTACGATAGATGTAAAAAGATATAATCTTGAAGTGCAGAGGGCCTTTTTTTTCTTTTTTTTTAATTAGGGTTTTTCTAAATATAAAGCTAAAGGCACAAATTTTAAATAATTAAAAATCTGGTAATTTATAACTTTAAAAATGCCTGTATATAAAAAACAAAACAAAATTCAAAACCAAGGAACATACCATTAACAAAATTAAAACAGCAAATAAACAGGTAATTTATAACACACATGAAAAGGATTTAATCACCTTAATATATAAAGAACTCAAATACTATCATAAGTAACAGGAGAAACATTAAAGTACTAAATCTACATCTGCTAAAGTGCACGGCTTACCCATTTAATCTTTGTAATAAAAGATTGCACATAATCTCCAGCTAATCATGACAGAATGCGCCCACAGGAGCATGAACACGAGAAAGCCTCCTGACAAGAGTGGGTGCCAAAGTGCAGCGTGTGCGTGGAGCCGAGAGTGCCGTACCTCGGAGCTGGGGCTTTTCAGCCACAGCAGCTTGGCCAGGTCGTCCCCGGCTGTGTTATTGACGGCGTGCTCAAACACCTCGACCTTCTGCATCAGAGTTAGGTGATCGTAGTCCGGAGCCATCTGTATCAGGACACAACCATTCTGAGAAAGCAGCCCAAGACAAGCAGCTTAAACCCAGGAAGAAATAAGGCTGAGGTCGAGGCAGAGCTGGTTCCAATTTCACCACCACAGCCAAAAGGAGAAGTGAAATAAGAACGGTGCAAAAGAAAAAATGGGAGGGGCCACTCTCACCTAGGACCACAGGAGCTGCCAGAGCCTGAGGGTAAAACATCAGGCCTCACAGCAGCACAAGCCCACTGTTGAGAATAAGAGCACTGGAGGGGTCACGTTTCTGGGTAACAAACAATTCTTTCTCATCACCTACACAGCTCCTAACATTATTTCTCCACAGGCCAGGGCTGTATGCATTGGGTACTATAAGTCATACTGTGCAGTCTCACCTCGGATGGTGAAATCTTAAATTTTGGGCTTTAGGGTCCTTCTGTTTCTTAGAGAAGGTTGTCTTCTTTAGGACTGACTTCCTTAAACCTTTTTTAATGCCTAATTCCCTCAAATCGATTTTCAGTGATGGACATACAGAAGAGCACAGAAAAACAGCTTTGCATAGCCTTCCCCACCTGGTCAAGTTCGCTCCGAGACGTTATAGGGCTGGGTCTGGCAGCGCATCACATACCCGCAACATGATGCGATGCTCAATGTTGAGAAGGATCTTCTTTTTCTCCCTGTAGTCCCGGATGAGGGCATGCAGCGTGTCACAGTGGGGGACCCAGCCGATGAGGCCCGAGTTGGTTGATAAAGGAATGACTGCATATCTCTGGATGCTGGTGCCCACAGGAAAGCAGGATTATTGTACAGTAAACAGAGTACACCTTTGACCGCTCATGGCACATGCAAACTAGTTTCAATGAACCCTCTGCACAGGGCTGTTGTGAGGTGTGTGATGAGGGCATTGGCAAAGAATAAGGCATCACAAAAAGATGGTGCACTGACAGTACAGAAGCACAGCAGTCTCTCAACCAGCCTAACAAACTCAGTGCTTTGAGGGAAAGTTCAGTGATTATTTCTAAGCCTAAAATAACCTCTCACATGTTCCAACTTAGCTTAGAAATGTAAATATTCATATTCTTAATAGAAAGAGGGGTAAGAGTACTCAGGATAGGAAAGGTCTGGCTGGGCTGAAACCCCACCTCAACTACAACACATCAAATTTGCAGAATCTCCAGTCTAATGGCCACAAAGTGTTCCATTCTGGATCCTTCGGAGGTTGTTAAAGACATTTCACATGTGCATACTCTAAACATATGGAGGATTTTTCTTTCTGTTTGATACCTTGGCTATCGATGGCTTCCTGTCAGGTATATATTTGTCTTATTTTTATTCATATAAGTACGTGACTACATGAGAGAGATGTAGGAAAAAACTAGGAGACTTCTCAAATCATTGCCATTTCCATGCATCCGGAATACCTGAGGTTCTTCCGAAGAGATGTTGGGTCATTGGCCAGAAGGGTGTTAACCAGGCCGAAGAGCTGCATCACTCGCTCGTCCTGCCGCAGGTCTTCATGGCCCTTCAGGAGGAAAACAAACTCATGCCCGTTGCTGCCTGTAAGGAACGGTAGGAGCAGTTAGTGGAGATCAGAGGGTCTTAAACCTGTCAGGGGGTAGACCACCACTGTCTTCAAAAGATCCTGCATATAAAACTCCCTAGAATTGATAAAAAGAACACAGCCCTGCTTTTGATGCTCCCTCAATGTGATGTTCAAATTAAAAAGAGCCCGACGTGTGGCTCAGTGGTTGAGTATCGACCTATGAACAAGGAGGTCATGGTTCAATTCCCAGTCAGGGCACATGTCCAGGTTGCGGGCTCCATTTCCAGTAGAGGGCGTGCAGGAGGCAGCTGATCAATGATTCTCTCTCATCATTAATGTTCCTATTTCTCTCTTCCTCTCCCTTCCTCTCTGAAACCAATAAAAATATATTTAAAATAAATAAATAGCCCTAGCCAGTTTGGCTTAGTGGATAGTCAGCCTGTGGACTGAAAGGTCCCAGGTTTGATTCTGGTCAAGGGCACATACCTGGATTGCAGGGTCCCTGGCACTTGTCGGGGCGCATGCAGCAAGCAACTAATTGATGTCTCTCCTTCCCCTTTCCACTCTCTCTAAAATTCAATGGAAAAATATCCTCAGGTGAGGATTAACCAAAATTAATTAATTAATTAATTGAATTTTAAAAGCTCTGTCTTTGAGGACCAGGAATGATTCTTTTTATTGTATTTTAGAGAGGGAGGAAGGCAGAGAGGGAAACATCAATGTGAGAGATACATCGATTGGTTGCCTCCTGTATGAGCCCCAGCCGGGGATTAAAGCTGTGACCTTCTGGTGCATGGGATGATGCTCCAACCAACTAAGCCACACTAGCCAGGGCAGGACCAGGAATGATTCTGCATAGAAATGGTCTTCTGAATGTTTCCCTTCCCAACACACTCTGGCCTTCTCTGTCCTGCTCTGACCTGAGAAGCCTGGCCTTTCCAGACTGTATCACCTGGGCCCCCAGTTGGGCTTGGCCAATGAGGGCACTGGCAGGAGGTAAGAATGCAGGAAGAGAGAGAGAGGTCAGGGTATAGAATGCAGGAAGATAGAGAGAGGTCAGGGTATAGAATGCAGGAAGAGAGAGAGAGGGGTCAGGGTATAGAATGCAGGAAGAGAGAGAGAGAGGTCAGGGTATAGAATGCAGGAAGAGAGAGAGGTCAGGGTATTTGCCCAACACCCAGCCTGGCCACAGTTCTAGAAGCAGCTACGTCCCTCTACCTGAGCTATAGCTTCTGGTGGTAAAAGCCCTTTATGGGTCAGGGTATAGAATGCAGGAAGAGAGAGAGAGGGGTCAGGGTATAGAATGCAGGAAGAGAGAGAGAGAGGTCAGGGTATAGAATGCAGGAAGAGAGAGAGGTCAGGGTATTTGCCCAACACCCAGCCTGGCCACAGTTCTAGAAGCAGCTACGTCCCTCTACCTGAGCTATAGCTTCTGGTGGTAAAAGCCCTTTATGGGTCTGGAGAGTGGGGGGAATAGCTTCTCACTGTTGGTTCTCCTAACTCTGCTCACACCTCTGGAAACAGCTCCTTCATTAGGTCTCTTTAAATATTGCCGGGAACCTGACTGACACATGTTTTAGCATTAGAAGATACCCGTCTGTGGAGAGACAATCACTGTGGACAAGGAATTGGTGCTGATGAATAATCACTACATTTAGAAAACATGAGCATTAGTACTAAAGGCAAAAGACCGCAAAGTGCCACCAGAGTATTTAGGCCTCCCAAAACTCTCCCGACAGGTAGCAAACCTCTCTGTGAGAACTCATTCCCACTTGTTTGGATTTTACACAATCATTTCCCACAAAGACGGGCTGTGATGGTTAAAAAAAAAAAAAAGAATAGTCCAGAGCTCAGAGGTCTTCCTTCAATGTAGCCTGTCACATCCACGCACCCAGATGGCTCGGTGGGCCTCACCAGTTCCCCCACCGCTACCTCACAGTTCCTCCATGCTGCAAGCTCACAATGCCCCCCACTTGGTTTTGTGCAGGATCGTTATGCTTCACTTACAAAAGTGCAGCTCTATGAAGGACTAGGAGTCCCAAAGAGGATGGAATAAGGAGAAATCCACTTGTCCTCCATTCCCCTCACAGTAAACATGGGAGAGACGGAGCATGTGAAAGATTAGTGTGAACAGCAAGCAGTAATTTCCAAGCCGGGGTAGGGGTTCAGCCAGGGTGCGAGGGAGATGCACATAGTGGTACTTACCCATAAGTGTCAACTTCCGGGGCCTCTGCTTGGATGTGATGACTTGCAAAGATGGTGCTATGGACTGAATGCGAATGATTGGCTGGTTGGGGTCATATGTTCCTGGCACAGCCAATTCAAGGTCCCGGCACATCAGAAGTTTGGGGGAAACATATTGCAGCTCTAAGGATGTGAGCTGTGAATAATTACCACAGGGATTAGTTTTCTGCCTCCAGGGAGGAACTAACATGCAATTTAAGTATTTTTTTAATGAACTGCTAATAGCAATGACTTGTCCCAAATTTGCAAGTACAAGTAAAAGCAGATGCTTTGGGATTAGTGTTAGAACATTTGCAGGTAGTAAAACAGAAAGGACTATAATGACAGTTAATCCTGCTAGAACCTGAAGATCCTACCTGAGGCAGCTGCTTTGAGATTCGTCTGAACACATGGTAATAGAGGTCCCAGGCTTGGGTGAGGTCCTTGACATTCCCTGATTTCATGTACTTCCTGCACCACTCTTGGGCCTCCATTAAATCTCGACCATATGCCTGAGAGGAATGCAGGGGGAATTCACAAATGGTCCCGGGTGTTGATTTAAGCCGCAGGCTAAATCCCAGCAGACAGCAGCACCCCTCGGAGCACACTGGCTGGGAGGCAGCGGCACGGCTGGCTCAACAAGGGCCGCTCTGCAGCTCTCCAGACCTGGAGCTCCCAATTTCAGGATGGCTTGTTAGGTAAAGTAGGATCTCGTGACGGATCGTGTGGTTTTCCACTTAAAATTTTGGGGGGGTTTATAATTTAATGATAATTAAATTTCTGGTGTTTTTATATCCTGTGACCTCTGACACAGTACAGTTTATTCAAGTCAGTAGAGAGGCTAGAAGAAAGGGGTCTGACAAAGGCTCTGGGCCATGTCTGCCAGGCTTTGCCACCCCGTACCTGGTTAAAGGATGTCTCCTTCAGCGTCTGGGGTCCCCGTTCCATCATCGCGTGCAGGGGCTCCAGCACCTCAAACATGCCTTTCACGTTCCTCTCCCCAAAGTACAAACGAGAAGCTTCTTCCAGGCCTTCGTGCCACATCTCATGCCAGAGGATGGCCACTCGGATGAGTTCCTCACTCACCTGGATCCCAAAGGGGAGGAGAGAAGACCAAGGATAAAGGAAACTCAGAATGTCTTGGAGAAACAGAAGGTGCTCTTTCTGGCAGCCAGAGGGAGCATGCGGCACTGTCATGAGGAAGATAACAATAGCTCAAGCCTTCTGGCCTGGTGACCAGGGTCAGTGGAAGCCCGCACTGCTCCCGACTCACCATCATGGCCTGCTGCACCAGGGTGTTACTGTGCTCGCACATGTTCTTCAGAATCTTGTTGGCTGCATTGTGACGGGCTGTGGTGGTAGACTTAGAAGCCACAGTCAGGGGGTAGATGAGGGCCTGAAGCAAACAGAGAGGAATATGTGCAAACATGTGGAAAGGAGCCTGACACTAACTTTAAGGAGGATGACAAAAGAAACTGTATGATCCTGATGCTCGTTTGAGTACCAGGCGGGGCCATCGCTCTCTGAAAAAGGCTACTGGGATGCCAGCGGGGCAGACGCTTCTAGCAGGATGGGGGGCCGGCCCCATTTCCTCACTGTCTCTGGAGTAGCTTTAGGAAAGGCTGAGCACCAAGCAAAAGGCAGCTGTCAATGAGCAACTTGCCCAAGGTCTCCACATACCTGGGGGTGGTACCGACCAATGTCTGTGAGAAGCTGGTGAATGAGGCGGCCCACCAAGGGCCTGGGCGTATCAATTCTTGCAATGAGCTGAGGTATAACCTGTTATTAAAAAAAGACACAGTTATGCAGCATATGAGACATGGAAACAACTCTGATTATTCTGGGCAAGGACTAGCTCTTGTCACTTGTTTTGGTAGATTCTGTTGGGCACTGAAATGGTTCATTCCCTTCAGTTCTCTAAAAGAAACTAACGAAAATATGAAGTCTGGACCTTGGGACCGATCCCTACTTCCTCACCACTGTACTCCCTGCTACCTGCTACTCCCAACACTGCTTGGCTCTAAGAGGAGATGGAGGAGTGAGAGCTGACCCATGCTCACCTGTAACCACGTGTCTATCTGGATGGCTTTCACCCCTTCCACTAAGGCTTCATTTACATCTGGCCAGTGACCATAATCAAACCATAAGGTGAGGACTCTGGAAAAGAAAAATGACAAAGTCACAGGACATTGTTTCCTGGCTTCTGTGTTTCTCACCTTTAAGACTGAGAGGAGAAGAACTGGCAGGACCTCAAATCAGTGGCTCTCCAAGGTGTTTGCTCTCAGGACCACTGCGAGTGGGTGGGTGGTGGGGGCCGCAGTGTTCGACTAACACCACAGGATCATCCCAAGTGAATAATCATTGCATTCAGATAAGGTGGAGGGATCACCATGGTACAAACTCAGAAATCTAACAGATGGGCCCATGGGCAACACAGGGATAATCTTTGCACAGGTAGAAAGAGTCGCCTAGACACCAGTGGCAATTCAGAAACCTGACGCTTGGCCAGCTGGATATCCCAAAACAAAAGGAGGCCGCCCTTGTCACCTGCAGCCTCTGGACTGGCGGGTCCATGCCATTTATTT
This sequence comes from Myotis brandtii, assembly GCF_000412655.1. Lineage (NCBI taxonomy): Eukaryota > Metazoa > Chordata > Mammalia > Chiroptera > Vespertilionidae > Myotis > Myotis brandtii. Next base: position 1,652,042 of record NW_005365764.1, read on the forward strand.
AGCCTCTCAGAGTTGGCTCTAAAGCTGGGGGAGTTCACCAATATTGCAACAAACAGGTGAGTTTCTTCTTCTCTATGGGACAAACCACAGGAAGACTCCTCAGGCCACTTCTCCTCCTTAATCTTTGCAGGTTTCACCCACAGGGGTGGGGCCTGCTCAGCTGTTACTCTTGGATGTACTGATCGGGGTGGGGAAGGGAAGGAGCACTTTATGTATAACTTCTGTGTTCTGCCATTCCCATGGCCTACCAGTTTCCCCTTCCCATCCCTGATACCTGAGAGTATCCTGGAGGTTGTTGCCTCGTGACAAGGAGATAGAACGGAAGAAGCCTTGGACGGCGGGGACAGTGTACATCAAGAGGGTTTTGGATAGATCCTGTAGAAACGTATGTGTTAGTGACACTCTTGTCTCAGCTTTCTCATCTGTAAAATGGGCAAAAGCATACTAACAGCACCCACCTCCAAGAGTGGCAGTGAGGAATAAATCAGGCAATGCATGAAAAGCCTTTAAATCGGTACCTGGCGCATAGCAGGTACTCAATAAATGGCAGTGGTGTCATAACTGTTATTACCTTGGGGTAATGGTGGCTTCCTGAACAGGGTGGCAGAGGAGGCGGGGCTGAATCTCTGAACAGTCCAGGGTACACTCTGAACTGACAGCCCAAAGACAGAGGAGGATCCCGCCGGGCTGTCCTCAGAGTGGACCGGCAGATGTGCACGGCCACCCACGCACACAGGTGCAGGGCCTTGGGAGGATGAGCTCATGCCCCGGAAGAACGACAAGGAACTCGTTCTTTGGCTCGGGGCTATGTCAGCTCCCCAAACACAAGGATGCACACAAAAGCTCCAATGATGCCACACAGCAAATAAGCAATGCTTTCTAGCTCCATCTGGCACTTTGGAGGAAAGCCTCAGATTCCTATAAGCCCAACCACGTGTCCACTCAGAGCGCCTGGTGCCTGAGTCGGTCCCCGGAGGAGGAAGGGCTGGGTACCTCAGCGACCTTCTCATCGGTACCTGGCCCATAGCAGGTACTCAATAGGCAGTGGTGTCATAACTGTTATTACCTTGGGGTAATGAATCGGTACCTGGCGCATAGCAGGTACTCAATAAATGGCAGTGGTGTCATAACTGTTATTACCTTGGGGTAATGGTGGCTTCCTGAACAGGGTGGCAGAGGAGGCGGGGCTGAATCTCTGAACAGTCCAGGGTACACTCTGAACTGACAGCCCAAAGACAGAGGAGGATCCCGCCGGGCTGTCCTCAGAGTGGACCGGCAGATGTGCACGGCCACCCACGCACACAGGTGCAGGGCCTTGGGAGGATGAGCTCATGCCCCGGAAGAACGACAAGGAACTCGTTCTTTGGCTCGGGGCTATGTCAGCTCCCCAAACACAAGGATGCACACAAAAGCTCCAATGATGCCACACGGCAAATAAGCAATGCTTTCTAGCTCCATCTGGCACTTTGGAGGAAAGCCTCAGATTCCTATAAGCCCAACCACGTGTCCACTCAGAGTGCCTGGTGCCTGAGTCGGTCCCCGGAGGAGGAAGGGCTGGGTACCTCAGCGACCTTCTTCTGCAGAGGAGAGGGTGTAGGGCTGTTCTCGCTGCTCTCAGCCTCGCTCTCGCTGTTGCTGCCCTCAGTGCTGGTGGCGGTGGTGGTGGCAGCTGCTGTGCTGGAGGCAGTGGTCGTGTTGGTGATGTTGGCCCCGCTGGCGTGACGCAGCTTCTTCTTCTCTTCGCGGGCTTGGTTCTGATGTTTGTAGTGGAGCACAGCTTCGAAGTTCATCACTGCCCACGCGTGCCAGGCCTGGGTGGGGCAGAGTGGGGACAGACAACGGGCTGTGACCAACAGCAGCGGAGCGGGGCTTGGGCATCAAGGGCTGAGAGCCTGAGGACAAAGCTGAGGAGGAGCGCTGTGACTGCCCTTCCTCATTGGTCAGTGAGGCCAAACTTCAACTCAGCTCGATGTGGCTCACTCATGTTGTGGCACCTACTGTATTTGACACTGTGGTGAGTGCTGTGGGGGAAGGGCATCTGAGAGGAGCAAGCCCTGGTCCTGTTCAGGGACCTTCTAATCTAGGAGGGGGCTCACTCAAACCTGAAGACAGGCAGAATGCGACAGGGGCCATTAGAGACGGACAATGGGAATGCCAGGGACAGGGCCTGGAAAGCTTCACAGAGGGATTTGGGGTAGGTCTTGGGCAGCCTCGATGGGCAAGGAGAGAACAACCGAGAGCAGCGGTCAGGATTTCCTGGCGGGGGATAAACAGGGACAAAGATGCAGGCGGGGCCAGCACAGGAAACAAAGAAACTGATGTGACTGAAGCTTAGGGTGTGTGCAGGACGGTGGTGATGGGAAGGCTAGCCAAGTGGGGGGTCAGATCACGGAGGGGCCGGCATATCAGGCCCAGGAGGTCCCGTTTCATTCTGTAGGAGATGGAGCTTTCCTTTGGCAACAGTGCATAAACCAGATGATTTCAGAGGGCACAGGTGCAGGGCAGTGATGGTGAAAGCCTTAACCAGGTCATGTGACACTGGGAAAATGAACACATTTAGAGCACCCGGACATTGTAGAGGATGAACTTTGCTCACCGTCTAGCCCTCACACCTGGCAGCTCAATGGCTGTTTGCGGGAAGGAACCTCGATGCTTACTGGATAAAGGAGGACTAATCACACCTGAGGTTTGGGCCGCAGTGATGCTATGGCACAGCACTGAGTGGTGCAGGAAGCCTGAGGCAGCGTTGGATTGGGCGCCTAGTAAGTCTGCAATTAGACTTTCTAAATAATCATGAAATTCCTTTGTGTTCCTTGCTAAAACCTTCCTTTAATAAAAATGTGTCCATTTCTTCTCCTAAGCAGAGAGACTGATCATAAGTGAAATTTACTTGATGAGTAAGAATTCTACAATGACCAGGTTCAGTTCTCCCACATGCTCATTTACTCAACCAATACCTCTTGTATATCTACTATGCACCAGGCCCTGAGCTGGGGACATGGTGACAAGACAGAAGCTGTCCCTGCAAGCACAAAGGACTACACCACGGATGGAGAAGACAGCATAAACCCATACTAGGCAGGAAAAATCTAAAATTTCTAGAAGCAGTTTTTTGTGTGTGATTTGTGTTTTTCCTAAACGTTGGATGAAGCAAAGTCATCTGGTTAGTAGACAGCTCAAATTAGTACGGTTCCAGATGTTTAAGGGTTTACTGGATTTACTTTTCCAGCCCTGGACTGAAGCTGTCCTAGAGTATGCTGATAGCATGAAATGGGCATTTTTTAATAAAGATAAGATTTTTGTTTTAGATGCTTCTGTGATCTTCAGATACAAGTTTAGAGCCCCGGGGGATTAATGCACAAAGCGTTAGCAGGTTAAGAAGATACGGGAAAGAAATCAGTGACATCTGCTACACCAAGCAGCTATTACCAGAAGGCCCCTCAAAGTACACTTCCAAGAACTGCTCCTCTATTGTCAGTCGTATCTTTTATGCATTTCCTAATTCTGTTTATCTTCTTGAAAAGTTTCCTACAGCATAACAGGATGTTACCCAGAGCTTTCCAATAAAAACAGAGAAAGTTAAGTTCTTAGATGAAGAGCAGGCAGGAATGGAAGTCAGAAAGGAGCTGGGAAGGAACAGATGACCCAAAGGAAGATAAAGCTCCAGAGATTAACCATGTGTCCAGATGCTCCTAGGAAAACAAGCAGCTAAGGGGCTGGAAGACAGCAGCCATGTGTGTAACGAAGGTGTAATAAATCTTTCTCAAATAAAAGAATCCATCTTTCTACACTGATTATACTTCTAAGGGGCCTGACAGACCGGCTCCCGGCACTCAAAGTAGCAAATTCACAGTATCAGACCAGCTGCCAACCATGAGCACGAAGGAGCACAGCGGGCTGTCGGGTGCTGGGGTGCCATCTGGAGAAGGCAGGGCTGGGAGCCCTGCGCCCTGCGTCAGGTTACCTTGTACCAGCTGCGGTCGTGCTCCGTGGCGGCGCTGTAGTACTGCAGGACTTTGGGGATTGTGCTCTCATTGATGCCCTGGAGGTTCAGCTGCCATTCCCCAAGTTTCAGGAAACACCTGGAAACAGAGAAACAAGCCCCTCATGTTGCTCCCAAGAAGGAGTTATGGTGGAGAGCACTACAGCCTTTCTGAGGTTACACTTGCTCTCAGGAAGCAACATGATAGAACCAACAGAATTGCAAACTACATGGGGGGGGAGGGGCGGGGAGATGGGCGTGTGGGATAAATTTTTATGGTATTACTAGAGGCCCAGTGCACAGATTCGTGCACCGGTGGGGTCCTTCGGCCTGGCCTGTGGGGATCGGGCCGAAACTGGCTCTCCAACATCCCCCAAGGGGACCTGGATTGCGAGAGAGCGTTTCTCAGGCGACGCACCCTGGAATTGGGCTCCCTCCTCTCTGGTTCTGGGTGTGTCAGCCAAGAACTACAGCTGCTAAGTCACCGCAGCTCGGCAGCTCCTGCATTGAGCATCTGCCCCCAGCGGTCAGTGTGCATCATAGCTACTGGTCAGCCAGTTGAAGGGTTGGCTTAGGCTTTTATATATATAGATCTTTTCTTCTTGACCTTTATCCTTCAATGCTAGCTTAAACCAGTGACCAGGGACAGTAGGTCTGTATGGACCTATCTTTCCCAAATCCAATTTTGTGGGTGACAGCAGTGAGAATAATATCCTTATTGCCGCATGTCATATGGCTTCTCCCTCACATTCCCTTCTCCTCCATTCTTCATAGTGACAATATTCACAGCTAGCATTCACTGACTGCCACTCTGTTCCAGGTACTGCTCCAAATGCTTGACAATGTATTCTCTTCGTTAATCCTCACACCACTTAATTCCACCCTAGAAAATAGGAACTCTCACTATCTCCTGTTTATATGATGAGGAACTGGAGGCACAGAGAGGTTCAGTAACTTAGCTAAAGTCACACATCAAACCAGCAGCACATCTGGCATTTGGAAACAAGGAGTCGATCTCTGAAGCCAGATATCCAGGAGGGGAACAACACCTGTGTGCTCAGGGGCTTCTGAATCCTGTGGAAATAAGTAGCAGAGGCTTGGAACAGCACAATTTGATGGCTGCCTGGGATCCCTACAGGAAATGGTGAGCGATGGAAGCAACTGGCTGCCCAAGGAGCCTCGAACATTCCCCTTGCTGCAGAGGCTGTTGGCATGGCAGGGCTGCAGTGTGACTGGCCCTGGCCAGTGGGGACCTCACCGGGCCATGAGCTTGTGCAGCTCCTGCTTGTGCTGCTGGTCCTCGGTAGCGATGGCATGCTGGGCCTGCTGCTGCATGGTCTGAACGAAGTGCTGCATGTGCTGGAAGGCATCGATCTGTAGCAGGACAAAGACACAGGGAGCCACTTGGCATGGGGCCCAACCTCATGCGAAATGTCACAGGCATGTGAGCCAAGCCCTCTCTAAACAGAGCACCTTGAATGCAGGGTAAGAACTTACTGGACAGAGGACCAGCAGGGCATGTTGCTGGGAGAAGGCTGGGCTTTTCAGGAAGATTCATATTTTTTCAATCCAAGTCTCAGCTCTCCTTTGCCAACTGTAATTACTACTTTAATAAGCCTTGGAAAAGCTACTTGCCTGGCTACCCGAAATAACAATTCATATGAAGTAATTTGAAATAACTGCTTACTTCACTATCAATATATTGCCCTGGGGGAAATTAGGCTTATGGGGAATTATTTCAGCTAGTAAAACTTTAGTATTTGTTTAAAACACCGTGGTACCTTGGACACTACAGCAGAGCAAAAACTACAGTTAAAAAAATCTGATTGAATCCTCAGTACCCAAATCAGAACACAGAGACAGGCAAACCCTCCGTGCATCCACGGGGAAAAGGTCACTAGCTAAGCAGATACCCAGTTGAACAGGGTGGCTTAGCAGCAGTATCTTCAGAGCAGCCTCAAGCAGTTAAATCTTTGTATGCAATGGGATTTCATACCAAGTGAGCAGAGGGCATTTGGTTAGAAACAGAAGTTCCTGGTAAACAGGAAAACAGACATTAGGAACAGGTAGCCAAACTAGCGAAGAGGAGAGACAGCCAGAGATCTGGGAGTCAGTTACAAGCCATCCGTATAAGCCCGCCACATCCAGACACACAGTATCCTGATAAATTGGGTCCATACATGAGCCCACAAACATCAAAAGCACAAATGGAAAACATGGTGAAAGTTCAATCTCCTAACGTAGGGAGGAGACACAGTATGTGAGAATGTAAAAAAGAGGCTATGTGTTCTTGGCTGCAAAAGAGGAGGGAATAGAATAAACAGTTCAAATAAACAAGGTCAGAATGATCTTACAGTAAATCATATGAGTCTTCTTTAAAAAAAAAAAGAAAAAGGAAACATGTCAGTGATGATGGCTTGAAGGAAAATGAAACTCCCTGGCTTGGGGCCAGGGCCAACCTCACATACTTCTCAACACCAGGAAGTACTTGGTATTAATTTAAGAGTTAGGGCTGGCACAACTCCCTCACAAGCTGGCCTGCATCCACCAGGACCTACTTTTCGTTTTTTTTTCCACAGTGGCACTCGTGCCGACCTCTTTCTTTTTCTCTACCTGAATAAAACTTGCTTTGTTCTCACTCTAATCTGTCCTTGAAATCTTTCCTGGACGAATCAAGAACCTGGAGGTCACCTGACATGTGAAAGGTCTTGGGGCAGGGCCAGTCTCCGGTGTAGTAGTAGTTGGGTAAGAAGATGAGCCACTTGTGTGCTCTGGAATAATGGAGTCAACCATAACTCCTGACTATAAATTCGTATACTGGCCCCCAACCTATGGTTCCAGCCTACAGGAACCATACCATTTATGAAGTATGTGTGATGGGCCATGTGTCAGGCACTTTACCTGAACTTGCATAATAACCCCTTAAGCAGGAAGACTTGAAAGCTGACTCAAGACATTCCAAAATAAAAAAATAAAAATAAAAGAAGAGCTAGGGCTAACCCCGAGCCAGAATGATGTGACAAACACTTTATCAGGCAGCGAATCCATGCATGAGGACAGGGCAGACACACAGATGTTCCAAAAGCTAACAAGACACCTGTTTCCCTCAGACAGCTGCCTTCGTAGAGTTCTAGCACTCACCACTGGCTTTGAAAAATGAACTACATTAGCATCCCACACCTGGGAAGTGATAAATGTTCCTTTAGTTTCCTTTCTATGAGAACTACACTGACCATATTTGAAAGAAAAAACCAAGAATTGGGAGACAGTACTGAAAAGATCAGTCACTACCAGGTGACAGATCACTCGTGTGCCTAGTGTGCGCATCAAGCAGGTGAGAACTAAACGGAACTGGTGCCAGATGCTTTCAGAGCCCACGGTTAAAACTCTGTTTGGGAGATGCAACAAGGTGCTGAGCCAAAAATAAATTGCCCCAACTGGAGAGGCTGGGTATTAGTTTGGATCTGAAGCCCAGTATTAAGTTTAGTGCGTTTATCCAGTGTGGGAGAATCTAATCTCTCTCTACTTTGTGGCACGGAGGCAACTTATTTGCAAGGAATTAAAAATGCTTTTTTTCTCCACTCCAGGAAGTGAGGAGGAGAACAAAGATTCTTTCTCCTTACAGATATAGAACTGTCATTGGAGGAAGGGGCTTCTGTCAGGTCCAAGCTTTAAGCTGGGCATGGTATTCCTGGTTCTTGACTGCCTGGGGGTTTCTGGGCAAGACGACAGAGATTTCAAGAAAGAGCACACTATTGCTAAATTCTGTGAAGCATTTTGACTGAGAAAACACTACATGACATACCCGGTGCCTGACGCTTTCCTGCAGAACAGGGCTGCTCTTCCCCAAACACTTGCATCCGCCTCAGGCCAGGCAGAGTCCTTGTTTACAGCGGAGGAAAGTAAAGCTCACAGAGACAGGTGACTTGTCCACTAGCAGTTATTCAGCGGTCAGTCTCCTCCGGGCTCTCCTGAACTCTTATGAAGATGTGCCATCTCTAGCTCTGGGCTCGAGGTCCCAGCACCTCACTTTAAATAGGTTTCTAAATTTTCACCCATGTGGTTTTATGGTCTCCCACCAGAACTCGGGTTCCTAAGAAAAGGCCTTAATCTGTGGAGAAGTTGGGCTGTGGTCCTAAGTTGAAAGAAGCCACTCCCTGGTTGATATATTAGCCAAAGGCTCCTTCTGCCTGCCTTCGGCAAGACATTCAAAGACTTGGAGGCTGCACATAGGAAAGAAACCAGACTACATTCAGATCCAGCACCTTCTGTTTTTCTCATTTGCCTGGAGGGAGGTCAGGCTTTGAATCAGAACTGCTTTGGCTTGGGAGGCTTACAGAGACTGAAAAAACACAAACCAAAACAGAAACCCAAAGAACAACAAAAGAAAACAAAAGGAAACTTGGGCCATTACTATTGACGTGAACCCCAAAGACTCAGTGCCTGGGTGCAGGGCTGTCCACCCCACTCTGAGTGGCTGACAGTGTCATAGGGTCAACAATCCACAAAAGAAGTCAATTTCTAGACCCAGTCCAAGGATCTCCCAAGTACGCCGTGGGCAGGCACGACTGCGGTTTTACCAGCTCTCTGGCAGCCATGGCTCTGGTGGCTGCTCCACATTCCTTTCTCACCGCAGGCCCCACTGTGGGGGCCCCGCCTGTTCCACAGGAGGAGGCTGAGGAGCCACAGCAGGTACTCATTTTGCCTCCAGGGCCTACTTTCTGTTCATCATCATCACCATGCAGGAAGCTTGCTTAATAGAAACTACAACCTCCCCCCCCCCCCCCCCCCCCCCCCCCCCCCCCCACCAAGCACACCCGTCTCCCAAGGACCTGTCTGTACATAAGGCGGGAGGAATCCTGCACTGGCTGCAGGATGACTTTCCTGTCCCCACCGGCTTCAGCATCACACTCTGGGTGCTGTTGCTTTTGAACCCCCAACTGCTGACAGGAAAGGAGACAAGCAGTCTGAAACACCAAACTGGTCTTGTGGAAGTTCGTCAGTGTCTCACAAACATGCTGCTCTTCTAGGTACTGAACAGCCCATCTTCTCTGAGGGATAGAAAGTTCGCTTTTTCTACGTTCCAGCACATTCTGCTTGCTAACATAACTGATTAAACTCACTGGTTTGGTCAATGGTATATATGTATCTCCCTGAATATGATTTCCTTTTTGAAATCAGGCCAAATAGCTGCCTAAGAGGAGCAAAGTCCCTGACACGATGGTGTGGACGCCGTTATCTTTGGGGCCTTGAGGAGGCAGTGAGGCTGAGCCAGTGAGCCTTCTGGAGAACATGGCCTACTGTTGAGGGATCCAGATACAGACCTTGCGAGCACTCTTCCACATGTTTTTCATGTAGGCGTAGGTCACCTGAGGGTGAACCGTTGGCAGAGGATGGTCAAGCTGCCGAGACGGATCAACTCCCAGGAGCAACACCAAGGTTTTATGAGCAAGAGCCTTCAAAACAAGAGAGGTCAGGGTATAAACAGAACCGGACCAAGCGTGCCATTCCTTCCTCAGCGTCCTCCCCCATCCCAGGGTGGCGGGGTTACTCACTAGCCTGCCACTCTTGCCACACAGACTTGCATACTTGAGCCAGGTCCTCATGTCCTCATGAGGGTTGACCACAAGGGACCGCACCATCAGGATTTTCTGCCAGTCCTCCACAATACGCTGGCAGCCCTGGAACATTCAGAAGTGAGGATTACATATGTCCTCACTTAAACCCCCTCCCCCCCAAACAACAGCGAGATCCACCCTGAAACAGAAAAGAGATTCATTTTTATAATCTGAACTTTCTCAAGTGACAGGTACTGTGTGTGATTGAAACCCCTCTCTGGGACTCATCAAAACTCGAGAAGCAGAGAACAGGGACTCTGGGACGTGAATCCTGACTCTGTCACTTAGTATCTGTGTGACTTTGGACAGGTTACTGAACTTCCTGTGACTTATCTGTAAAATGGGATATAAACAATACCGACTTCATAGGGCTACAGTGAAGGTTAAAGGAATTAAATTATTTTAAGTTTCTTTTCTTAATTATAAATACACTTTTAACTTTTTTCTTTGCTTTAGTCTCTCTAGTTGAAGATGACTATCACTGACAAAGAAATTAAACGTATCATTCAAAGTCCAAAAAACTAAGTATAAAAGGAAGTGTAAATAATTAAAATTTCACACAGTGTTGTTTGCAAGTTGGTAGCACTTATTTTTCTGGTTATTAGAGCCTAAACCAGCACTAAGACTTTCGTCCTTGCTTATGCTTAGAGTCTTTCCTCCCCCCCAGCCCCCGCCATGTTTTTATTAATTTTAGAGAGTGGGAGGGAGAGGGAGAGATAGAAACATCAATGATGAGAGAGAACATCGATAGGCTGCCTCCTGCACGCCCAACACTGGGGACTGAGCCCGCAACATGGGCATGTGCCCTGACCAGGAATCGAACCGTGACCTCCTGGTTCATAGGGCAATGCTCAACCACTGGGCCACGCTGGCCCGGCTAAAGTCGTTCCTCTTCATTTTTGTTCGTCTCAGACTGAAAACTACATATATACGGGGAAGTGTCTCATTCATTCACATGTATAAATTTATTTTTCATTAAAAAAAAAGTGTCTTAATTGTTATCAAAGGAGCTAAGCTAATCTTATATCCAAAGACTTTGAGAGCGAAGTGAGCTTCTCCTTTTCCACCTTCACTGATAAGTAGTCAGACAACCATTAGGGGAGATGAGGAGATGGTTTCTTGAGATCTACCGCTTCATCAGTGAATTCCATGAAGCCAAATGAGCTGTTCTCCAAGGAAATAGGTCTAAAAGTCTGGGAGCAATGATGGCAGGCTTTTCAACGTGACAAACAGGACACAGGCTGAGCCCAAATAAAGAACCCAAGGCAAGAAGAGACCCAATGCCAGTAGGGTTGACCTCTCGCACTGCCCCAAGGGAGATGCTGGCTGGGGATTTCAACGTAGATGACTTGTGCACAACATGGCAGTTTTCCAGCCTAGGCAGTTGGCTGAGTGTTTTGACAGCAAGCCATCCACAAGAGCCAAATTTCTACCACAGACTTAAAGCTTTATTTTCAGGCCTTGGACCATTATCTTTCTATCCCATTAAGTGTAACAAGTGATTTGGAAAGTTAGAAAAACAGGAAAATGTATACTGAGTGAGTGTTTTGGAGACTTCTCACCATTTGCTAGTTTCTCCCAGATGTTGAAATAATTTGGCCCTGGTCAGCCAAGAAACATCCTGCTGTCCTGAGATAGGAATGGTGAAGTCTTAAGATGATGACGGTATCTTGGACACAGTAAAGTCAGACCTGGGTCTCTGCTCCCCAAGACTCATTTAGTCCACTCCCCTTCCAAATCTCCCACTGGATAAAGTCCCACTGTGAGCCTGGCACACTCACCAGATCTCTGGTTTGGAAACTCTTTGCCCCATTACAGGCACTTAAGAAACCAGGGTGTGTACCAGTCAAGTGGGCAATGCTTGCTCTTTTCTGGTGTCCAACAGACAATTTTCCATCAAAACATTCACTGGGCATTTCATAATTGCTAATAAAACATGTGAAGGAACTACATGTGCTCGCTTCAGAGCATAAACGACTACTATATTCACAGACGATCCTCTGCCCGCTACTCTTTCCTCTCCAGTGGAATGTGCCCTGAGCTGCTTAGGCAGGAATGCAGCCGGGAGTCAAAAGGCTTTGTCACAGCCTACTGAAAGCCTGGAAGCGCAACCTGGATTGACCAAATTCTGAAGACAGAATTTAGGTGTGGACTGGGCCAAGAGGAAACAGTTTAAAACGGAGGAGGCTGAATATGACAAGCAGGGGGACAAGTGGCTTCTGAAGTGGCAAAGGCTGTCTTTGCCGATGAACTTCCCCTCCTACCTGCTCAAGGCATGGGAGAACTGCCCTTTCCAAGAACACCTAAGACTGCTGAATCCCAGACCTGGAATCGACAGCTCCACATGCTAAAATGATCAGAAATGTACGATGAAGACACTGATGGAGGACATGGAAAAGCTTCTCTAGGACTGGACACTTCTGTGAAAGAGTCTGAATAGAGATCATGGAATGACCATGACCCGAGGAACTGTACACGGCAGGCACTGGTCAATGAGAACGTCAGGCAACGCCATGGGAAGAGCTGGATGCAGGTGACCAGCGGCTGGGTTTAGAGCTGTGGTGCTCAGTGCTGGCCATCCACTGGAGTCAGGCTAAAGAGATGCTGCTCCTGGGTCTCTCCCCGGAAGTTTGGATTTATTTGGTCTGGAAAGTGGCCTGGGTATCTGAATTCCTAAAAACTCCCCAGCTCACTCTATTTGCAGCTAAAACTGAGAGCCACTGATTTTGAGGTGAAGATTCTCAACTGGCTGGCCTTAAGTGCCACTTATTAAAGACATTTTCTTCACCTGGCTGGCATGGCTCAGAGGTTGAGCATCGACCTATGAACCTTGGAGGTCATGGATCAATTCCTGGTCAGGGCATATGCCCGGGTTGCAGGCTCGATCCCCAATGTGGGGCATGCAGGAGGCAGCTGATCAATGATTCTCTTCATTGATGTTTCTCTCTCATTCTTTCTCCCTCTCTCTTTCTCTCTGAAATCAATAAAAAAATATATTTAATAAAAAAAGACATTTTCTTCTATTCCCAGAGAAGAATAAAAGGAGGCTAGAAAGCGGTAGTCCTCATAGCTAAAGGCTCAGGTGAAAAGCCTTTGAGTGGCTTGCTTCGAAGCAAACAAGCCTGTGAGGAGGGCGGGCTGGCCACCGAGGGCTTTCTACCAGGCTCACCTGCAGCCGCTCCCACCAGATCTGGCGGATGATCTCGCGTCGCTCGGGGACAAGCTTGTACTGGATAACCTCCTCCAGCTCGGACAGCATATGGCAAGAAACCATGGCCTGACGAAAGCAAACCACATTCCAACTTAGTGTCACATGAGCCATCCAAAAGCCAGGCTTCATTTCAGTCACTCCTGGTGCAGGGTGTCTGCTGAGAACACGCAGGCATGTGCTCAGCAGCCCGTGAGTCCTCAGCAGCTCACTCTGAAAAAAAGAGCTGAATGGGCCCCTAAAACGATACTCACCCCGTATGCCCGACTGTAGCTCTCTCCCGCCATAGCAGTTAACTCAGCATCCAGCAGGTCCCTGGCTTTGTCGATGCACTAGGAGAGAAACAGGGAGCCCCTGGAGTTGAGCGCTGGACTTGGGAGCTGAGGGTAGTGCTGTTATTTTCAGGCTTTTCAATGAGCTGCAGAAGTTACCTGTCTTACTTCAATTCCAATGATAGAGAGAAAAATTCACCAAAGAAGGGAAGAAACCTCTTCCTAGAGCTGAATGGCAAGGGAAGAGTACTGGTGTCTTGGAAAAGACAGAAATGTATGGCAGCCAAAAGCTTAACATCTATGATAACACCCCAAATCTTGGGTAACGAGGGAGGGGAAATGTGTGCTTAGAATCACTGTGCTCTTGCATATCAAGAGGACAATTTGGGTATCTACCTGCTTTCACCTTTTTCTTGTGGGTCACATTTGTGAAACTGGAGTGTGCAAACACACACGAGGCTTGGGGTGGGGGGTGGGGTCATCTCTGGCTGAGAAGCACCTGTCCTCATGAGGGTGCCTCTGACATTGGGAGAAGAATGTACAAACGGGGCTTTGGGCCAGTGACTGGATGGCCCACGTCTCAGTTCTTGTCACTAAATCAAGGCCCCAGGGACGGCCAATGGGACTGCAATTGCAGCCTCCTCTGTTTCTCCAGTTAAAAACCCATCATGCGGAGCTTTTCCTTGTTTGAATGTTTAAGGTTAATTACTATGTCCCCATCCTTTAACTGCTCAGGTCATTTACCCAAGCACCTCATTCAAGACAGTCTGGTGCCCGACAGGGTGGATGTGATTACTTCATTATGTCATTCTGCAAGTCAGCACAGGGCTTTCAAATAAAGCACTGGCTTTTCTGGAAGGTCATCAACGTGCGACACACCTACAGAACCAGAAGACACCTGTGACTGATTTCTGCCGCAGGGGGGATGGCTGATGAAACAGTTTCTCTCTGTGGCAAGGACCGCCAAGGCAAGTGGTAAGAAGGATGCAGTGATGACACTGCATCCAAGAAGCTAACTCCGAAAGCGATGCAATGGTCCCTTCCGGAACACACTTGTCCCTCTCTAAAGGAAAGAGGCCCCGGCTAATGTGCTGGCAGCCTGCTTCTTCTGAGAGGGATGCTCTCCGAGGAGCTCACTGAACCGGACTCCAGAGCTGAAGGGCAGCAGCCTGTTTGCACAGGCACCATGTGCCTAGGAACTGACAGGCCACACATAAGTACCTTTTTCTTGCTAGATGGTCTGGGTACACACGTGGTTTTTACCTGTTGTGCCAGGGAGAAGAGGTCCTGATGTAGCGCCAGCACGGCTCTGTAAAATGCACCATCATGGGTGTCCCGAGGGATCATACAGGTGTATTCCTCCATGCTGTCCCACTGACCTACACACACACACACACACACGGTGGGGAGGGAAAGGGAGAGAAGCATTAGGGTGGCCAACTTTCTGGGCTAAAGGCAGCATCACAAAGAGACCAAGAGACCTTGTCATTGTTACTTGCACTTAGCTTGGGGTTCAAACAAGACAAACTTGAGCCTGATGTATCAAAATCCTACAGAGAACCCTCCACACTCTGTGAGGTTGAGCAATCCATTCCCACAAACAAAGCCACATCTGTCTTCTGAACACAGGACTCCACGCTGCCCCAGGGAGCTCCATGAAGGATGGGAGGAACGGCCCGAGTGCAAAGCCCGCATGACAAGAGGGTTTGATGCAGTACCTCATTAACCTGGAGAACTCGCTCAGGTTTCTCTAGGTGAGATGGAATGGCTTTCTTCCTCACTAGTGAAGCATCTCCCAGTTCAATGGTACATTGGAAATTACATTTCCCCTTAACAACTGAAAATGGCCATTATCCAGACAGGGGACAGGATTAGACAAATAGTTTGCCCGTCTCACTCTGGCAGTACCTTTGCCTCGGAAGGGAGGAGATAAATAGAAAGATGGCCTAGGTCATGGCACAGTAGCCTGTGTTGTGGCCGAGTGGGAAAGTGGTTGCAGCCAGGAATGCAGCTGGAATAGCTTCCCCTGGTGGGGTGAGCATGTATCAAATGCCAGGGGTTCTAAGACCATCTGCAGAAAAGATATCAGCTTCATTAGCTGCAAACTGCAGGGCTGCCAATTTCATAAGGCATTTTCCTGCCTTTCACTCCTGCCCAGCAGCTCATCCATTCTCTATGCCTCTGGGTAAAGGCAAAATAGCAAACAATGACTCCTCAGGAAGTAATTTATTTTTGAAAAATGTGTTGGATCCAGCCCAGAGCTCATGAAAGGAAAGACTATAAGCTCTGTGACTCAAGAGGGATAGAATGTGGGTGGAAGGTTATGTAACCTTCCTCGGGGCTTGATGGGTGAAGCTCTTCTCCTGCAACATCCTCTGGACCCTGCCCCTCTCATTAACATCTCTGGAACAGACACTGGTCACCCTCTCAACTGGGGGTTGATGTCAGAAATCTACAGTCTGTGGGGGTTAAAAGGAAACCTCTGCTTTCAAATACTTGAAGAATGGGAGTAAGGCAGGCAGCAAGGAGGAGAAGAGAGAAAACAAAATTGCTAAAACGTTTATAATTGTTAGAGACAGTGAAAGGAATATGGGGGTTCAATAGATGATCTTCTTCACTTTTATATGTGTTGGGAAAGTTAAGAAATAAAAGGAGACAGACAGCTCTCTTCTCTCTTTGTTCCTGCTTGGGTTAAAGACATGATGGTGGAGATCCAGCAACTGTACTGGATCATGAGGTAGCCAGCCGTGGGCAAACTACGGCCCGCTTGAAATGAATAAAACTAAAAAAAAAAAAAGACCGTACCCTTTTATGTAATGATGTTTACTTTGAATTTATATTAGTTCACACAAACACTCCATCCATGCTTTTGTTCCAGCCCTCCGGTCCAGTTTAAGAACCCATTGTGGCCCTCGAGTCAAAAAGTTTGCCCACCCCTGAGGTAGACTGAACACAGAGGCCCCATGCAAAGCAGAAATATGGAAAAAGGCTAATGACAATGGAGACAGAATACTAGTCTGGGAAGTCCTACCTTGAGATTTCTTTAATCAGAGAGAAAATAAACCAGTAACTTGTTTAAAGAAAAAAGACAAACCCCAAACAAAACCAAATACACTTCACTAAGTCATCTGAGTTTCGATGTTTGCTCACTGCTTTCCTTGGCTTCCCCGTGCAAAGCCATTTTTACCCAAGTCTAACAAGTTAGTCAAAATCATCCGGTAGGGACAGATGCAAAAGACAGGCGCATGGACTGGTTGACACTTTTGTAGATCTGACATCCTACCTGCAGCCGCAGTACCTTGCTTTCTTTTCTGATGTGAGCACCCAGCCTCACTCTCCCCACACTGACTAGGGTGCCTATGAGGGAAGCCTTACCTAAACCCCATGCAGCTGCAGCAGCCATCCGGGCCATCTTGGCTTGGGTCTCATCGTTAACCAGGGTCCACTTTTCACAGCACTGCTGGTGGAGCTGCCCCCTGGAGGGAAAGAATTATACGTTTGGGTTAACCAAAATCACCTCTATGACTTGCCGCTCTTTTGCCTCTTGGGTTAGCTGGGGGCCACAGAGGAAGTGGATGATAGGGACCTGCCTTGAACCAGGAGCCTTTAAATCAGCGGTTCTCAACCTGTGGGTCGCGAACAATGAAAACATATCCTGCATATCAGATATTTACATGACAATTCATAACAGTAGCAAAATTACAGTTATGAAGTAGCAACGAAAATAATTTTATGGTTGGGGGTCACCACAACATGAGGAACTGTATTAAAGGGTCGCGGCATTAGGAAGGTTGAGAACCACTGCGCAACCTGAAAAGCACTTTCAACTGGGTCACATGACAGAGAAGTGACTGGCAATTTGTTGTTCCTATGGCCTGGTATTCATAATTTATCTGACAGTGAGTTTATCAAAATAGGGACCATGTCTAACTTGATGCAATGTGAAATGTCCTGAGCATCTGGCCCCCTTCATAAATATTAAATACTCTCTCTTGCATGCCAATAAACTCTAGCTCATTCCCTTTGGCAGGCCTAGAGAGAAAGCAATCTAAAGAGACACATCTAGACATTCATTTTTAGCTCAAAGCTATAGGGAGAACTGGCTCTTCGAAGGATTATACCCATGGTTGCTGGCTGAAATGAAACTCAAATGAAATCAATCTGCACCAAAGGAAGAAGGCTCTTCAATGGTCATATGTAGACGCTGCTTATTCTCAGAAGTTTGCACAATTACCATGAGTGTGACTAAAGACTATGAGATATTGAGATTAGGAGTGATGCTCAACAGACTCTGATACTCATTTTCCCCCCCAAATAAAAGCAAAAGTTTATTTAGAAAGTCTAAGAGGTAGAAAAAGTGAGCCAGCTGGGCTGCGTGGGCTCAGGAAACAAATTACAGAGGCAAAAGAAGGGTCCTTGGAGCTTAGGGGAGAGAGAGAACAAAGGCACGCGCCTTGAGGGAAGAAGCAGGGATAGCAGAATTCAAAGCTTGTTGCCACAAACAATTCAGCATCCCTCTAGTCTTTTGTCAGGACTACCCCTTTCTGGGCCGAGGGTCTAAGGGTTTAGCTTTGCTTTTCATTTAGAGCAGTGGTTCTCAACCTTCCTAATGCCGCAACCCTTTAATACAGTTCCTCATGTTGTGGTGACCCCCCAACCATAAAATTATTTTCGTTGCTACTTCATAACTGTAATTTTGCTACTGTTATGAATCATAATGTAAATATCTGATATGCAGGATGTATTTTCATTGTTACAAATTGAACTTAATTAAAGCATTGTGATTAATCACAAAAACAATATGTAATTATATATGTGTTTTCCGATGGTCTTAGGTGACCCCTGTGAAAGGGTTGGGGGTCGCGACCTACAGGTTGAGAACCACTGATTTAGAGGAAGGAAGCAAGTTCAATGTGAAACACTATGAATGATTACTCCAAGAGACCAGGCAGAAGCAGTGCAGGAGCAGCATCCTGGGAAGGCGGCCCTGACAGTGGACACAGGCACCGCCTTCAAAGCTGTGGGAGGTGGGGTTTCTCTCCCACAGTATTTGTTATGTGCAAGCATGCAAAAAGAAAAAAGAATAAAAGAAAAAAGAATGCAGAATATACTGAGTCCTAACTCTCAAAGGCAGTGGGGGGCGGGGGCGGGGGAGAGAACAAAATCAAATTAATAAAAAATGTGAGACTGTGTGTGGGGCAAACATTAGGATCTGCTTTCTGACACCACTCACTGCACACCAGGGAGGAATAGGTAAAGGCTTCATCCTCAGGACTTTGACTTTCCTACCCAGTGTAGCAGCAGAAAGCTTAGAACACCAAGCGGTTGGCTGACTCCCAAATAACCTGTTCTCAAGGATCCGGAGGCCACCTAAGGAACAGTGTGGCGAGGGGGTTTACCTAGCCCGTGGTTGGCAAAGTGCGGCTCAAAAGCCACATGCAGCTCTTTGGCCCCTTGAGTGTGGCTCTTCCTAAGCCTTAGGAGTACCCTAATTAAGTTAATAACAATGTACCTACCTATATAGTTTAAGTTTAAAAAATTTGGCTCAAAAGAAATTTCAATTGTTGTACTGTTGATATTTGGCTCTGTTGACTAATGAGTTTGCCGACCACTGACCTAGGCTCACTTTGGCTGCAGCTGTGGCTGTGTGCATTGTGGGGCTGGAGGCTGACTCCTGTAGTTTAGCTTCCGAGAGGCAGATGAGTATGGGCACAGGGGTAGGGTCTTAGGTCAGTGGTAGCCCTGGATCATCCCACCTCTAGTGAACGCCTGCCTCAGGCATGTTCAGGATATATATACAAAGCAAAAGCAATTTAGAAATTACTCTAAATAAACTGAATAAACCATGTAAGGAATCTACATATAATCAGGAAAAGAATTCTGCTTCTTTCATCTCTTTTAAAAATCTTTTAGTCTGCTGCATTCTTAAACCCCTTGGTCAGCATCACTGCCACTTATACTTTATAGGTGATTATAAAACTGGAATGAACCCAAGAGGTCCGAGGTAAATGGGACTGAGTACTGCAGTGTCAGGAGACCTGGATCACAGGGCTCTTGGGAGACCTCAGGCTGGCTGTGCCAACTTCTGAGACGCTCCGTTTCCCAACTGTCACATAGGTGGACTAGACACAATTGCATCTAAGATCTCTTCTCATATATCTAAGCTGTCCCTACTTAACCCATCTAAGGAAAGTAGTTGTCTTTAATTTAGAAAAGGTGGGAGGGGAAGGGACCAGGAGAGATTTCAAAGGAGGAAGAGGCAGTCCAGGTAGACCTTGAAAGATGGGGAGGATTTCAAAAACAGGCAAAGGAGCAGAAGAAAAGGTAGGCAATTCAGGAAACTGAAGGAACAAATGCAGAGAAAAATTCTGTGGGGTTTGGAGAAGAGCAAATAGTTTGGCCAGAGCACAGATTCTGAGGCAGAGGTCACTGAGAAATGGGCTGAAGAAGTGGGCTGAGATCACAACACACAAAAAAGACTTTGATGTGAGGCTGTGACATTTATACTAAATCATTTGAAGAACTGATTAGAGTTCAATTTTGAGAATATTTACATTTTTTTATCTTCCTCTAATAACATATAGTTGTATGATAACCAATTTGAAAGTTAAAGAAAATTGGTTTTGAAATAATGTAGTTAATTCTTACTAACATACTAGAGGCCTGGTGCATGGATTCGTGCACATTAAAAGGAAATTAAATAGAAGGTGGCCGGTGGGGCGAGACTGGGCAAGACAGGCCGGACACGCTCTGGAGCCAACCTCCTGGGGTCCCTCCCTGGCCTGCTGCACCTAGGGTGGCGCCAGGGTTCGAAGGGCATCTGCGGAGTGAGTGGGGGTCCCTCTCGCAGGTGGGGTCCCTTGGCCTGGCCTGCAGGGATCAGGCCAAAACTGGCAGTCCGACATCCCCCGAGGGGTTCCAGAGTGCGAGAGAGCACTCTGCAAAGTTGCTATCGCTCAGCAGCTCCTACGTTGAGCGTCTGGCCCCTGGTCAGTGCACATCATACCTATTGGCTGGTCAGCCGGTCGCTTAGCCTTTTATATACATAGATGTTTCTCTTACTTTTGATCAGTACCAGCCAATAGAAAATTCTATGGTGAGGGACATGTTCTATATCTGCCCTGTTCAACGCGGTAGCCACTAGACACAGTGGCTACTGAGGACTTGAAATGTGGCTAGTGTGACTGGATTATTAATTTAATTAGTGGCCACCACATTGGACAGCGCAGTTTAAATACCTGTTGGACATAAAAAGCATACCCCAGCTTTAGTTGCACAAACTGATGGAGCAGATTTAATAGGATATGTTTCCTCAATTTATTGAGGTAAATGATGAATATGGAATGCTAATTATGAAAATAAATGATAACACTTGGATCTCTCTAATAACGGCTGCCAGACAAACTAATTTCAAATAACTATATACAGACTATTATTTGTGTATATATATATATATGTGATCCAATGCCTAAGGCTAAATTCATTGACATTAAATTTTCATATACAACATCTTTTATTTGGGAAATATAACTCTATATTAAGAAATAAAAATAGCAATCATTTAGCAAAAGAATATCTGTGATTAGGTACAGAAAGAATATGTGCAGCAAGAGATCATTCTTTTTAGAAGTCTTACTTTGACTTTTCAATTACATTTTTTAAACTCCGAGGTATAAAGTTTTTAAACAAATCAAAATTTGCCTATATTAAAGAGACTGTGGTTTAGTGATGCCGTCATTGAAAAGATGAGGAAGCACCTGTAGGTACTCATATGGAACAGTGGTCCAAACTTGTTAAATGAAAAAGACAAGGTGCAAAACGGTGTGTTGACTGCATTGTCATAACATAGATGTCTGCATGCACAGGTCCTCCCTGAAGTCTACACGAGGACCTGGTCTCCGTGCCGGAAGTCTGAGTGGCTGGGAGACTTGGTTTTCACAGTTCCATCACTGTTCTTTTACTATTGAATTCTGTGCTATGTGTATATTACCTTTTCAAAAAATAATGCTTTAAAATAATGAATACAAAGCTGTAGATTAAAAAAATAGAAGCCTTCAGGGACAGAGGTTCCCCATGCAGATCCAAATGCAAGGGCACAGGCCTGCGGATTCTATCTCCCCAAGACAGCTCCTTGGAGGTCCGGTTCAGGGGAACCTTATGCTTTGGGTTAATCAGGCCTCTGAGGAGTGCTGGGTGTTCCAGCCTCACCTTCATTCTGGAAGCTCAAACTGTAATGCCTTTACCCCCTTCACTTCCACATCTAGTAATTCTCCAAATCCCACTAATGCCACTTCCTAAACATCTCTGGATCCAGCCCTTCTCCATCCCCACTGCCTCAGCTTTCCCTCTTTGCCACCATCATCTCTCCCCTTGGATGGCCTCTGAACTTGTCTTGCTAGCTCCTCTAGCATGCCTTCAATCCTCTCCAATTTGCCCCTAAAGGGTCTTTTTATAAAATAAACCTGTCAATTATGGCTCTTCAAATATTTGGATGGCTGCCCAGTAACTCTTAGGTTAAAGTCCAAATGCCTAACTTGGCCTATAAGCTGCACTTGCTACGGTCCCTTTCTACTTCTCCTGCTCACCTTTTACCTCTTTCCACATCACACCTGACCCTCCAGCCATACTGAACTTTCAGAATCTTGAATCTACATTGCTTGCTCCTCCTCACTGCACAGGTCCAAGTAGGATATCACTCCCAACTGGAAGCTTTCTTGAACCTTCCAAGCCCGGATTAGGATTCTTATTTCCCACAGTTCCCTGGGCTTCCCTGTGTAACTGTATTCACGCTGCATTAAAACAGCCTGGTTGTCTCCTCCAAAAGCTTGGGAAAGGCAGGGGTTGTGTCCGTCTCATTCATGGCTGTGTCCTTGGGGCCTGGCACAGACACTGGCAATGAGTAAGTGCTCAATAATTACTGGTTGAATGAACAAATGGGGGACCATTCTATGTCCAACAGAAAGTCAGATAATCTACTCATGGGAAGGTGGTCTGGCATTTTAACTATTTAAAACTATAGTTAAACTATTTTATTTTATTTTATTTATTTATTTATTTTTTAATATATTGATTTCAGAGAGAAAGGGAGAAGGAGAGAGAGAGATAGAAACATCAATGATGAGAGAGAATCATTGATCGGCTGCCTCCTGCACACCCCCTATTGGGGGTCGACCCCCGCAACCCAGGCATGTGCCCTTGGCCGGAATTGAACCTGGGACCCTTCAGTCTGCAGGCTCTATCCACTGAGCCAAGCCGGCTAGGGCTATAGTTAAACTATTTAACGACTGGAGTGTGGCACCTTGTTTTAACTATTTAAAAAACTGCACTTGATGCTAGAAAACAAGAATGGAAACCATTTTTTTCTTCACTGTCTCCATAAATTCCCCAAACCAAGACATAGGCAAGTGTTCTCAACTACGCACCACTGTTGCTTCTACCTAGGACTCCTTGTCCCTCTCCCCACTCTCCTTCACCTGCCTCCAACCTTGGCCCTTCCTCCAGGGGGAACTGCAGGATCAGCCTTCGGTCTTGTGAAGTCACGAGCTCATACCGTGGTCACTGTTCGCTGAGGCTTTAGTAACTATCTGTTATGTGCTTGTCTCACCCACCTCACAATGGAGGCCTTGTTTTCTGTCTTTTTTACACCTGGAGCCTGGCATAGGGCTGGGCACATGAGCAAGCATTCAGTAAAGTTGAAGCACCTGAAGAGGGCAGTCATTTGTTCTTCCCTAAACTCACTGGCAAGTGCTAACAAATAAGATCTAGACCAGCGGTTCTCAACCTGTGGGTCGCAACCCCTTTGGCGGTAGAACGACCCTTTCACAGGGGTCTCCTAAGACCATCCTGCATATCAGATATTTACATTATGATTCACAACAGTAGCAACATTACAGTTATGAAGTAGCAACGAAAATAATTTTATGGTTGAGTCACAACATGAGGAACTGTATTTAAAGGGCCAGAAGGTTGAGAACCACTGATCTAGACGGTCTTCATCAGTCAGTCAAGGTCGAGAGGCAGATGGAAGGAGCAGGTGCAGATCCAGAGCAGAACCCAAGCCTGTCCTGTCCCAGAGCATGACAAAATCTAAGTTGTTTTTTTTAAAGAACCTTTTTTCTATTTAGCACTGAGACAGAACAGAGACAGAAATACTCATGGGAAAATACCCAATGAAACAAACTTAGAGAACTCTGTTTGGGGGAGGCCTTTCAAAGCCACTCTCTAGCAGCCACTCGGCCATCACCCTGCTGCAGCTCACCATTCTCCCAAGGCCTCGAGGCAGCGCATGCGGCCCAGCATCAGCTCTGGGTCATCCTTGTTGGTGTCCATTTTCTTATCATAGGCTACAAGGGCATCCTCCCACTCGTGCAGTTTCTCATACCAGGTGGCCTGGATCTCCTGCCAAGTGGAAAAGAAGGACTATGGTGAGGCATGGAGAACAAGAGGGACACAGTTTTAATCCACACACTCTTTCCTAAGGTGCTGTGTTGTATGGATGACACTTCACCTATCACAGTATGTCTTGGCCTTGATGGAAAAGAACTTCCGAATGTTTGAGGTATGCTGGGTGATGATAGGAATGTTGGTTCTTGGCACACCGATGGAATGAATGATCCTGGGATAATCTGAGAGCAGATGTCAGGTCATGTCCTTCCCCATCATTTCCTGCCCAGATACAGAAGCCACCAGAATGCCAGTGTGCAGGGATACGAGGACAGGAGAAACCATCTGGGACAGCAGGAAGCTCCGAACAGAGCTCCTGCAGGGTGCCAAGGCCTGATCTGCTGGAGTGCTGATGGCGGCCACATGGCAGGGATGGCAGCTGCTCGCTCAATGGGGCCAGAAAGTCAGGCCACATCTGCATATTTGCTGGAGGAAAACAGCTCACTTTTGAAAGGCTTTTGATTCTCTGCATCTCTTCATGCATTTTTAAATTTCCAGGAAATAATTTAAGTACAATATAATACTACCACTTAAAATTCTTTGGAAAACCTTTCCCCCTTCTCCTCAAGTCCCCCATCCAACGTTCCTTCCTGCTCAGCGCTTGGCAGCTTCACCAGTGTCAGGGCCAAAGGGTGGATTCCAGCA
Organism: Myotis brandtii; assembly: GCF_000412655.1. Taxonomy (NCBI): domain Eukaryota; kingdom Metazoa; phylum Chordata; class Mammalia; order Chiroptera; family Vespertilionidae; genus Myotis; species Myotis brandtii. The sequence continues at coordinate 1,676,210 of NW_005365764.1, forward strand.
CTGGGCAGATGGCATGCCACGCTGAAACGCAGTGTCAGCCACGTGAGAAGAGGAGCTGCAGACTGTGGCTCTCTAAATGGTCAGGGGGCTGGTTTATGTCTCAGTCTGCCCTCCATCTGCCCTCCACCTCAGCTGGTTTTCTGGGCTTCATCACCAGCTTAGTAAATGACTATTTCTCCACCAGACCAGGCCAGTGGCTCTCCAGGGATTTCTTTAACAACAATATGATTCTGCAGTGGAATTTATATGATATAATGCAGGGCCCACATTAGTCCCCCCTATTACCCTTCTCTCCTTTGTAAATAAAACTGATATTTGTGTACCATATACACTCATAGCAACTCTGCTAAGCTCGCTGAAAGGGTCTTTTCTTGTTGAACCTCTGTAAGGAGGTCATTTCCATTTTAGGTCGTTAACTTGTACTTCCCCCCTTGTTTATTTCAGCAGAGCCAATCCCCTCTGCTGCTCCTGAACTAATCCTGCTTCCACCACAGCCTTTTCTTCAGTGTCAGTGGATAGTGGGGTTCCCGAAATGGGCATCTCTGGCTCCGTGGCAGGTAAAACTACCGAAGCTTCATTTTCCAAGCCTGTTTAGAATATGCCTCAACATGAAAGAGAAAACTCACAGAGGAAGAGTGACTGCAAAGACTGTGAAATTAAAAACTCTTAAATTAAGAAGTAACACTGGAGAGTTTCCCGGTTTGCATTTCTATACGGGATGGAAAAGAAAGGAGGGCTAATGACCGATGTGTGGCACACAAAGTATGAACAAGCAGAAACTAGAGGGAGCGGCATATGGAGCGGGTCAGATAGGGGGCAGGATATTTTGAAGTGCAATAGATTGCAGAAACTATAAGGTCTAAGCAATGAATCACACAAAATTCTAATGAGATTGCTGTTACATAAATTGTGCTGAGAAAGCGCAGGCTCTGCCAAGAAAAAGCAAACCATTGTCAAGTTTAATATGATTCAGCTACCTACATATAACGGAAAACCAACCATGGGTTTAGCAGTAACCCTGAAGCTAATGGCCACCTTTAGGACCTGGAGACAGAGGGACTTTCATGTAAGGTGGGCATTCTTAGCCACTGGGGTAAAAACCATCTGTTTGTAGATCACCTGAATACCAGATGACTGTGGCATCCTGGTTTCAAACTGGCACTCACTGTGGTCTAGAGCTGTAAGGCTATCAAAGAAGAGTACATCTTTGTCTGGGTGGACTGCCTAAGTGCCCACTCTGCCAACTTTCTTCCCTCTGCAAACAAGGACGGTGGCATGGATGGACGAGACATAGTCCTTTCTGTTTTGTCATCCAGAGAGATGCTTTCTTAGTCTAGTTACAGATCTATGCTCAAGACAGCAAAATATTCCCTTAATGGGTTCAGTACTTGTGTGAAGCAAAAGCCTGGGAAGTAGTCACACTTTTCTTCACTCTAACACACTGGGCTCTTGATTAAAGCAAACCAGAGTAAGTGACCTACACTACTAATGCAGGGTTCCTTATCAAATATATGGACCCAGAACTCCCCGCCCTTCCAGGAAGTCAATGCTAAGTTGATTAAGTCGATGCTTTATATATGGTTAGGAAGTTACCAAAGCACCCTCCCAGGACCACAGAGAGTAATGGAAAGATTTTAATATTGGTAGGGCAAAGATGGCAGAAGAGAAGAAGCTATGAAAGCAATAATGAAATGGAACAATCACTCAATATCAGGTATAAATTATAGTATATTTTTTCTGGAGAATTTGCCATGGTTTTTTTCTGATGTACTGAGTGTTAACTGTGGGCCAGTGGCAATGCCAGCTGCCACAGATGACACAAAGAGAAATCAGGTCGGGCCTAAACACCTGGGCTCTGATGCCAGACTGCCCAGGTTCAAGTACTGGTTCCCTCTCTCAGCTCAGGCGAGGTTGTTATCCTGTCGGGACCATAGTCTCCTCATCTGTAAAATGGGATAACAACAGTACCTACTCATGAAGCTGTTGTGAGGACTGAATTAGATGAAGTAGATAAAGCACTGAGCAAAGGGCTAGGCTCATGCTTAGAGTTTGATAAATCCCAGCTATTACTGTTTATGGACTCTGTCTTCAGGATCTGTGTTCACTTTGAATAGAATCCATATAGCCACTGTCTCCTTCGCCCTTAAGATACCGGTATAGGTAAGTTACATCAGACTGTTACCAATAAGAAAAATGACAAGGAAAGTAACTTTCTCAAGGTCGTGGCCAAGTGCATTCCCTAGCCAGGTTGCTACCTCTTACTTTTCTAAAAGGAATGAGGCACTTACCAGCTCTCCGAAGTGTTTCATGGCATATTCCAACACCCCGGCAGCGGCCTCTGGCTGCTGTAGCTTATTATTAATGCTGGGAAAACAAAAGGACGAGGTGGTTATACTCAAAACGTCAGAGCATGGGAGGCGTGGGGTCATTTGTGGGCAGGTGGCTCACCAGCATGTTGGGGACAGTGTCTTGCAGATGCAGAGAGAGAATCAATTACTATTACCACTCAGAAAGCTCAGCCTGAATGATTTCATCTTGATCGCATACTCATTGTGAGGGGGCACAGTTGGTGGACAGGAAGCCTTGCCTGCTCGGCCCTTCCTCCAGCTGGCACAGGCTGGTTTCCTCTAGCCCAGGGGTGGGCAAACTTTTTGACTCGAGGGCCACAATGGGTTCTTAAACTGGACCGGAGGGCCGGAACAAAAGCATGGATGGAGTGTTTGTGTGAACTAATATAAATTCAAAGTAAACATCATTACATAAAAGGGCACGGTCTTTTTTTTTTTTTTTTAGTTTTATTCATTTCAAACGGGCCGGATCCGGCCCGCGGGCCGTAGTTTGCCCACGGCTGTCTTAGACACTGTAGGTCAGGCAGCACCATGTCTGCCTTTTAAAAACTAGCCACTCTGAATCCAAAATTGTCCCTGTTGTATAGCACAACCAGATTAGGTACCTTTGAACTTTTAACTCTTACTTCTTCTCCCCCGTTGCCTTCAGTAATAAGAATAACCAAAATAAATAAAAGTCACTGGGCTCTGTGGGCAACACAGAAATGACAGTGAGGCTGGGTCACCCACGTCAATGACAGCAAATCCCGGGGACTGTGGCTGTGCGGCCATCTTGCCTGCTCCCCTGACATCTCCTCTCCTCCGAGTTCAGGTGCCCCCTCAGTCCCTTTTCAAGGACCACCACCTACTTCTGCAGCAGGCCGCGAAGGAACCAGATTCAGCGTTACCTGCCTGGTCTCTGGCAGAGAGACGCCTTTTCCTAACACCTCCCTTCTTTGCTGATGTCACCTGCGGGCAGCATGTGGCAATAGGGACTGGAGGACTGTAACTGTGTTGGGGCAACTAGCAGTAATGCAGGAAGGCCTGGTGGCTGGAATCAGTCCAACCGAGAGGCTGAAAATGGTCCTGAAAGCAGGAGAGCGCAGGACTTAGACCTTGTTCCAGTGGGGACCTATGTAAGAGGGTGAACAGCAGACGACACAACACTAAACCCAAGCCCGAGTTATGGAAGGAGGTTAGGAGGGAAGGCACAGGCTTGAGCAAGTCAAAGGACAACATGATTATATCTGCTCACAGGTAGGGAGCAAAATGCGACAGACCAACTTGGAAGTCTAGACTGGTTTAACAAGCAAGAAGCCAGTTTACTGCCCTGAGTACAAACTATTTGACTAGAATTCATTTTTAAGTGGTTTTGGGAAATTCCAGGTTTTCGGTTCAATGTGGTAATATGGCAAGAGATTACTGGTATAAATATTATTATTTTTTTTATGAATGCTTCATGAATTTGCGTGTCATCCTTGAGCAGGGGCCATGCTAATCTTCTTTGTATCATTCCAATTTTAGTATATGTGCTGCCAAAGTGAGCACATAAATATTATTTTTTAAAAATTGAGTACCATTACATTTTTTCCAATAAAACCAAGAGGGAACCGCCCAGAAATATGATGAACTGGAGCAGTTAACATTTGTGAAAGTAATAATCTAATGTCTCATACTACGAAGCACATTTCAAACAATCTTTCCAACCTCTCACTGCCTTGACCTCACACATTCCTAAGAGAATGAAGGGAAAGGTATGTGCAGTCCTGTTTTACTCCTGAGGAGGCTAAGGCCCACACGGGCAGTGATTTCCCCAACGCCTACAGTGCCTGGGGACAGTCCCCCTATGACCAAAGCAACATTGTGCCTCTTCTTTATTACGGTGAGGTTGGCGGTGAGGCAGCTTTGGACTTGGAGTCAAAAGACTTGGATTTGCATTTCTGGAGGTCCAATTCTGCTACTTATAAGCTGGGTGACCATGACTAAGTCACTAATTCTGAGTTTCAAATTTCTCATCTATAAAATGAGGCTAAGCCCTGGCCAATGTAGCTCAGTTGGTTGGGTGTCATCTCATACACCAAAAAGTTGCCGGTTCAATTCCTGGTCAGGACATATGCCCAGGTTGTGGGCTCAATCTCTGGTTGGGGGCGTGCAGGAGGCAGTGGATTGATGCTTGATTGATGTTTCTCTTTCTCTCACATAAAAGTTTCTCTCTCTAAAAATAAATAAAATAAAGTGGGGCTAATACTACCTCCTTCACAGGGTTCAGGGAATTAAATGGAATAATGGATATGAAATTGCTAAGCAGGCCCTTATAAATGCTTTTTCCTTCATCTGTTTTTGTCCAAGAATAGAAGTTGTTAGAAACAGTTTTATGCTTTTTACAGAAAAAAAACATACATCTTAGGTTGAGGCTGGAGCCAGCACTAGCAGATCATCAAGTTCCAAACTCATCCTGTAGAGGACTAGTCAAATAGTCCAAGCTCTAGGCACCAGGCTCTGTAACCAGAGGTGAAGGTCACAGTACCATGGCCCTCTCTTTTACTTACAGGAGTAGATAGGCAGCCCCATGTGGGATCTACTGGGCAGGCCCCTGAGTGCTCAGGCCCAAGCAAAGCAGTGAGCCAGAACATTCTCCCTAAGTTTTTTGCTGTAGAATTCACAGAGGCTTTCTAAGCTGAGAATGAAAAGCTAAATCCAAAGGGACTAACCCCACCGCACTTTCATTGTGAAGCACTTTCCCATTCCTCCTGGCCCCAAAGTCAGGTTCTCAATGTTGTTGCTCACTCACATGGGCTGGGTGAACTTTAAGGATAATTAATATCACTGGGTATAGATTTGTGGTTATCTAGTTCCTTGAACCAAGTAAAGATTTTGGAGGCATAGGAAGGCAGGAAAAAAAGAAAACCAGTTGTTTATTATACTACTAGAGTCCCAGTGCACGATTAAATCATGCACGTGTAGGGTCCCCTAGGCCTAGCCTGCCATCAGGGCCATGTCCGCCACGCCGCAACGCCTCGCACGCTCCACCGACGCTGC
>NW_005365764.1:1681808-1748433 GCF_000412655.1 Myotis brandtii
TTCCGGCCACAGGCCTTTTATAATATAGATAATCAAATATGTAATATATCATATATAAACATAAATAACTACATATTTTATATATTATTTATAGTCCTAATGTGGACTGTTGGGATGGTCCTGGTAGGAATATAAACTATTCTGATGAGGAAAATAAACTATTTTGATGAGGAAAATAAAGTATTCTTTGCCTGAATGAACGGTGTTAACTCTAAGGATGAAACATCAAAATCTAGGTGTTCTAACAACTATCTTCTAATCTTGTGTTCTGGAACATATTCTATTTTCAAGAAAAAATTAAAAGTATTACCAAAGTTTGCCTCACTAGGGATAAAGCAACACAAAACCAAAAACAAGGGAAAATCTCTTCCCGTGCCACTCTCCCACTCATTACACATTAAAAAGTTTCACAAAAACTGATCAAAGTTAGGGAGTAGTGACTGGAGGCCTCAGAGAAATACAAATTTTACTTCACTGCTGCTATGGCTTGGATATACCTCCACAACTTTGCAAATTAAAAAAGAAAATTCCTCATATGGCCCCACTTCTTGAAGAGAAAGGCCAAATAAGTCATCTGCATAATCCTTCCCACCAGAATGTCTGTGGTGGCAGGTGAGGATGCAGACAGCCCTGGGGAAAGAAAGAGAGGGGCCAGGCTTCGAGGGACTCCTGACTCGGCCTTCAGCAGCAATCACTGAGGAATTACAACCCTGACTAAATGGACTAAAACACACCCATGAAAAATGAGAGGGATCAGTCTGGGTCCCTTTCAAATATTAAGTTCTTGGTCCCTCATTTGAAGACCTGAAGGAAAGAAGAAGACTGTACACACCCACTTTTGACTATTCAAAGAGGGATTTTGAAGTGAGCCAGCGGTTATCACCCGTTTAATCTTTCCTCCTTCCTGTTTTTACTTACTTTCCCATAGGACTTTGTCCCTAAGCTACGCTTCTCTATCCTTTTCTTCCGTGGGGTCTCCCATGCGTCTATAGCAGGGGTGGGCAAACTTTTTGACTCGAGGGCCACAATGGGTTCTTAAACTGGACCGGAGAGCCGGAACAAAAGCATGGATGGAGTGTTTGTGTGAACTAATATAAATTCAAAGTAAACATCATTACATAAAAGGGTACGGTCTTTTTTTTTTTTTAGTTTTATTCATTTCAAACGGGCCGGATCCGGCCCGCGGGCCGTACTTTACCCACGGCTGGTCTATAGGCTGCTGTTGAATGCAAATACAGACGTGGAGGTTCTGGAAAGGTAAGAGAACAAAACTCTTGGTGCTCAAGAGTCTGTCGTCTTGTTTGGGACTTTAGCTTTTTCCCTTTCCTCCAGGACTTTGACAATGTATTATAACGACAACAGAAAGATACCTAAATTTATTGAGAGCTCACTGTGCTAAATGCTTCCATGTGCTATCGCAACCCCATGAAGTAGACACTATTATTTATATTCCCTTTTTAATATGAAGAAACTGTGGCCCAGTAGGTCACAGGCTATTGGATGTTATCCTTTCCCTTAAAAAACTGTACCATTTGAAAGGCTCTTAAATAATAATGAAGAGTGTACTGTAAGCTCTGCAATGGGAGGGACACTGTCTTAGTTTTCCACTCTGGGCATCAGTAGGCACCCAGTAAATAATTGTAAAATGAATGAATAAAAGCACTGGATGGGATGTTTTGATTAGCTAACTCTCTCTCTAATTGGCCATTCAAGAGAAAGGAGTCCTACTGCACCTTCATCTTAACGTCCTCACTGATATTATGGCGAACACTCCCCTCCAGCCCCTAATCTCCCATCCCCTAGTTTTTTATTTCCTTTCAGGAGGTAATCCTACTGCACCTTCATCTTAACGTCCTCACTGCAGCCCCTAAGCTCCCATCCCCTAGTTTTTTATTTCCTTTCAGGAGGTACTGACACGCCTTAAAGTCTCCCAGTGCAATAGTCAGCCATGCTGCCACAGCGAGCTTTTCCGAGGCAGCTTGTTCAAGGCTGCCAGGCTGGCAGACACAGCTCAGATTGCAATGTGTGGGATAAATTAGCCTCCATGGAAACTCAGTAGTTCCTAGCTACTAAGTCCCCAGTCTCCTCCCTACTTGGGTGACACAAGTCTGTCCTTTGAAATATTCCCCTTTTAAACTCAGATGTGGTTTTATGACACTGGTGGGAGACTGCTCTGAATCTACAGAGCAAATGGAAACTGCCTATGACGTTTGGCTCACGGGAAAAACTCACCTTTGCTCAAAAGCCCCCCTAATGAGGAGCTCTCGTTTTATGGGGCAGCTGGGAGCTTTCTACAGCCAGTTCTCTAAACACTCCCTTGTGTGCCCCTCAGTCTTTCCCTGTTAATGCTGGAGCCTTACAAAGGGCAAACTGTTCAAAGCCCCGCTCGACAGCAAACGAGCGCTAGTGACACAAACCAGACCCCACTGACGTTGGTCTGTGTGAAAAGACCTGACAACGGACAAGCTCAACAAGACAGAGGCCTGGGCAGCAACGTGCCACAACAGTGTGCAGAAGTGACAGGGCGACCAGATGTCCCATCTCCTCTCGACGTGTACTGAGACCAGAAGGAAAAGAGGGCTGTCTCGCAAGAACTTTCTAAGCTAGCGGATACCAATTCCCATTGCTGTCTTCACATGGGCGAAGGGGTATACATTCTACTCCATATTCCAGTGAGAACATCCAGTTGAGATTTCATATAGCTGTGATTCTACAGAGCAAATGGAAACTGCCTATCCATATATTAAAACCCAGAGCCTACAAATGAACCTGCGTGTTAGAAAGACAATGAAGAGGGACAGACAGGAGAACACAATGAATTAGGATATCAAGAGGATATACAGCCCTGGCTGGTGTGCTCAATTGTTAGAGAGACAGCCCGTGCACCAAAGGGTTGCAGGTTCGATCCCTGGCCCCAGTCTGGGTTCATGCAGGAGGCAACCAATCGATGTTGTTCTCTCTCTCCCTCCCTTCCTTCCCGCTCTTTCTCCCTCCTTTCCTCCCTCCCACTTTCTAAAAATCAATGGAAAAATACCTTGGGTGCTGGCTCTAGCCTCAACCTAAGATGTATGTTTTTTCTGTAAAAATATTTTAACAAAAAATAAAAATAAAAAGAGGATATACAGACATTTGCACTCTCATTCATTCCCTACCTCAAGAGTTAATTTTCATTAAAGGAAGATGAGTTGAAGACTTTGAGGAAATTCTTAACTGAGGAAAGACTTTCTAGAGTTGAGTAGAATTAACAAATACAGATAAGAACAGATTCTGCCAAGCATCTTTTCTCCCTCCTTTCCAAAAATCTGTGTCCAGAAGTAGGAGCGTGTGTAAGCTGAGTAAGCGACTCCGATTTGAGCTTCTCATTGCCTTGGCAGGTGCCCTGTCAGGAGCGATGGCTGAGAAGCCAGTGCTGGGAGCGGGGCTGTTTACGTCTCTGTGGCTTTCCCTCTTGAGTTTTTCCTCAGTGCTTTGCACGGGCAGGCGGTGACCGGCTGCCCTACAGATGAGACTGACAGAAAGGGCCAGTCATGAACTGTTCAAGGTCTTCATGCAAAGCAGTAAGAAGGTCTCTGGCGTGGCCTCCGAATGCCATTCCTGCCACCTGAAGAACTCTTGTTTCCTGAAGGGTTTTCTAAGTCATTGCTCCAGAGGCTCTGGGCTGTTGTCAAAGTCAAAGTAATCTGGCCTGGTAATCCCTTCTTGTATGGCCCATTTGGTTACCGACCTCATCTCTCAGTCTTAGCGCCTTGGTAACCTCACTATTAAGAACAAACGATGCAGGATTATCCAACACAAAGCGCGGGCCTGTCAGGGTCAGTGAGATGGGAGCATCTGCAGTCCCATCTGGGCGGCCACTTAGGCTTTCCCAGTGCTCCCGTGAGGAATTTATGAGAACATAATGCACTTGCTTCCCAAATGGCTCTGGGTCTTCTCTCTCCTGTCTAGTTCCAGTGCAGACCAAAGCCCGAGTTTGATTTGGTTCCCTGTCAAGGAAGAATGCTCTGAATTCCCTTGGTGATACGCTGGTGACACATGCAACCCAGCTGACAGGGACCTCGGCAGGTCTGAGTGAGGAGCCCTGACCAGCCAAGATGAGGCAAGCTCTCAGCACTACATCAAACAGCTCTGACTTCCCATATAGAGTAGTGACTGCTTCAGACCATCCCATCTCTTTTCCCAGCATCAAAACTTAGCTCTGTGCCCGACGGATGAACCAACAAAACAGGTGGGTGCCTGTACAGAGCCAGGAAGCCTTGGGGTTGGCTGGGCCCTGGTGTCCTTACCAGGCAGTTACCCCAGACTCGGGGAACAGCAGCATGGACTGGGGAACTCAACCATGTGATCCTCTCTCTTTTAATAGGGTCATTTAAAAGCAAAAGGACAGCACTGAAGACAGATGTGGGAACATCTGAAACATGACATGAGAAAGCTTGTGAGGGGCAATTTAAGTGCAGGCAGCAGGGGAAGTGAAGGGAGATTGGCAGGCCTCAATTAGGCCAGAGTCAGGTGATGAAAATAGCAGGCCAAGCTTTCTTTCTCGCTTCAGAAACTTAGAAGTAACTTTACTCCTTTTCTACACATTGAGAAAGAGAAGGCTGGCCTTGCTGGACAGTTTCCAAGCTAGCACATCTGATGTCCTTGGAGTTCTTGAGGACCTAAGGCACCAAGATAAAAAAGATTTGGTGCAAGAGAGGTGGTCCACCTTGGACAATCAAAATAGGTTTTGGACATCTTAGTGCCTAGTGGCCTAAAGGTAAAGAGCTCTTACTTTGTTTTCACTCCTTCTTTTGTCCAGGTGCAATTTAAATGGCATGTCTGTCACATTCTAAATCAGTATGAGAAAGTGGGGGCCCTTAAGAATAAAAAAGATAAATTAGGAAAAGGGGAGACAAAAATCCCTATCTTTTCAAGACCGGTGGGGGGCAGGTATATATATATTTTTAATTAAGAAAAAATTGGGCCTGGCTGGTGTGGCTCAGTGGTTGAGCACTGACCCATGAACCAAGAGGTTGCTAGTTCAATTCCTGGTCAGGGCACATGCCCAGGTTGTGGGCTCGATCCCTGGAGGCATGCAGGAGCAGCATATGGATGATGTTTCTCATCAATGTTTCTATCTCTCTCCTTTCCTCTCTTTCTAAAAATCAATAAAAACATATTTTTCAAAAAAAGAAAAAATTGGGGAAGGGAATTTCACCACAACATAATCACCTTTCCAAAAAACTATTTTGCCAATGCACAATCCGTTTAAATAAATACATATTTTATACATGTGGTAACCAGAGCATCCTTATAATTTGCATTAGGCTTTTTCACAGAACACAGGCATTTTATACTTTATCCAGAGCCTTCATAATTACTTTTAATGGTTGCATACTAATTTCATCCTGCTGAGATGTCGTGTATATAACCAGTCTCGTGGGCGTACCCTCTGGGCTGGCTGGGAGTAGCACTTTTCGATGACCAGGCCCCCAGGAGAGCTGCTTGGGAGCTCACGGTCAGCACCTCTATGCTCATTAAGTGATGTCCTACAGTCTTCAAGGTCAGGCCTAGACGTCAGTGCCCGTCCCCTGAGAATGAGCACCACGCTCAGCGATAAGCCAGGCAAGCTGTCCCGTTTTACACATCACCTCCAGGCACCTCCTGGGGGACATGGAACCTGGGTGCCGTAGTACAACCCAGCATTAGACACAGGAGGGCTGCACAGCCCCGAAATGTCAAAGCACTCGATTTGTGCAACCCAGGGGCCTGTCAGAGGTGTGCTGTAAAAATGATGAATGGCTGTCACATCTCCAAGGCTCTGGCTGATTTAGGGAGCTATTGGCAGGCACATCACTCCCAGCATGTCAGCCAGTTAATTACTTCCAACTTTATCTTTCTTGTCAACACTTCTTGACAAATTGGCCATTATCTTTTTATTCTACAACAATGAGCTCTGCTCCTTTTCTGGTGATGCCTGGAGGTTTCTCTCCTCCTGGCCTTTTCTTCACATCCAGAGTGAAATGAAGAGCTCTGAGAGATGATTAGAAAGAAGCTGCCAGGAAAAGGAGGGAGAAAAGGAACAAAAGGGAGAGGGCTGACAGATTGAATCCAAAGCTTATTTTCAACTACCTTGACTCAAAGCAGTTGATACTTTGGGTAAAATCCTGATTTCTTGGCTTCTCAAAGTCCAAGAGCTCTGACTCAGTCTATTATGTGGATGAAGTTGGGAAACAAAAATGAAATGAGCTGGCATCTAGTGACCTGGCAGCTTCGAACTCTCCACATTTAACTGTATAAGCAGATGTGAGCTGGCCTTTTTACTCCATTAAGGAGTTAGGCGGCATTGTAAAAACACTGATCCCCATTCTGGGATCGGGGGAAAAAATGTGCCTACTCCTTGGTAAGGAAAAGCTGACAGAAGAGGACTGGATTGTCAACATTCCGAGCCAATGAGATGTCCAAAAGAATTTGAGGAGACCAATATGTCACCACTGATCATTGCTTTGTCACCGGAACAAACTGTTAGAGGGTGCCATGGGGCAGAACCCAGCACCTATATTTCATCAGTTCTGACACACACTTTTTTCACACTTGAACGTCTCTGCAATCATGATGCAGCGCACAATTCAAGGTTTCAGAGCACTGTGACACTGTTTAGTTGTCAGCAGTTTGCCCCCACCCCCACCGTGTAGTGATACATAAAGTAAACAGCAGCAGCAGCTTCTGAGTCACCATTAGTGGTCCTAAGGCTCGAGGGGTTCCTGAGGATGAGCCAGATGCAGTGGAAGCGCAGAGGGTTACCACTGAACTACAGCAAGCTCCTCCCTGTAGAATGGGCTGGGGCTGCAATCGAGGACCCTCTGCCCTCTTGGTCAACTTGAGGAGAAACCCTAGGACCATCCCCTCTGTACAGCTCCTCATGCAGGACCAGCTTCCTGCACTGAAGAGAGCCTTCCTTAGGGTTTATAAGACGCTCTACAAATGCAAGCTATTGTACAGTGACCCTGCAGGAAGTCTTCAGAATAACCAGATAAATTACACTCTATTGGTGACAGGCGACAGACCTGACCTCTGGGGTGTGGCTGGCTGTGAAAAGGCGTTACAGAAACGATGGGGCTACAAAGAAAGACACAACCTGTGCTTGTGCTCTGGCTACACTGGGCTTCCTGCACTCGCCCACTCTTTGCTGCTTGGAGCTTTGCTACAAGGAGTACAGGTTCCTAGAGGCACAATGGCACTTTTGAAGTCAGCATGAGCCCAGAGGTTTGGAATGTGTTTTTACCGAGAAGTGAGGAGCTTTGAGCAAATCCTTACCCTTCTGGACCGTGTGTTTTTTCTTCCAGCAGAGGTGCAGGGAAAAAATGAGACAGTGTACCTTTTCTGGAAGCCAGGAAACAACTGTAAAAGCAGGACTCATACTTCCAAGCAACACAATAGACACCTTGGGAACATGTGTTCAGAATTAAGACACAGAGCGGTTTTGTTCATCCATCTAGGCCTCTCCTGAAGACCGTAAAGCCCAGTCACCTCTGCCATTAATTGGCTGCTCAGGCACAACTGGCTCAAATCCTCCAACATTCTTAAAGAATTACAGGCCACTTTCCCGTTAGTGCTGTCTAAGTCAGGGCAGCAGAGGTGCAGCCTGAAGGGAAGCTCTGCAGGCAGCTGGGCCCCAGCTCGTCATCTTGTCCTGCCCCATCCCCATCCCCGACAGGGTCCTATCTCTGGTTAACAGTGATGGTCTACAATTACAATGTAATGGGCCTTTGATGCCCACAAGATTTGTTAGGTTCGTGGATATAATACGGGGAATACAGCTACCAGAGACATGGCTGTTTTTATTGGGACATGTTATTTTCTTTTTTCTGTCTTCAACATTAGCAGCTGCATGTGGCCCCTTGGCAGTGATGAAGGTTACTGATAGGCCCATGCAGGCTGAAGTGAGTAGGTATGCCATTTACACAGGCCTCCAGAATCAACAGGAGAGGGACAAAACCCTACCCACTGCTCTGTGGTCCTCTCGCTGATTTTCACAGGTAAAGAAAGAGGGGTGAGACACAAATTGATGGTTTTCAGGGATACAAAGGGATCAATGCTAATAAAAGGGTAATATACTAATTAGACCAGGAGACCTTCTGGACAAAGCCATGGTGGCAGGGCCGAGGCAGAGGCGGTTAGGGGTGATCAGGCCAGGAGGGGAGGGCAGTTGGGGGCGAGTAGGCCAGCAGTGGGGAGCAGTTGGGAGTGATCAGGCCAGCAGGGGGGGCAGTTGGGAGCAAGCAGGCCAAGGCCAGCAGGCAGAGTGGTTAGGAGCGATCAGGCAGGCAGGCAGGTGAGCAGGTGAGCAGTTAGGAGCCAGTGGTCCCGGATTTCGAGAGGTTTGTCCAACTGCCGGTTTAGGCCCAATCCCACGGCAGTCGGACATCCCCTGAGGGGTCCTAGATTGGAGAGGGTGCAGGCCAGGCTGAGGGACATCCCCGCCTCATGCATGAATTTTGTCCACCAGGCCACTAGTTATACTATAAGGATGCTACCTCAAGTTATTGATTAAAAAAGATCTCAACTCTTCCAGTTCTCACTTTGATTCTTTAACTACGACCTATGAAAAAAACAAACAAAAAAACTATGATCTATGGAAGAAAAATGGACTTAAAGCAGGAGAGCATGTAGTACCCTACAATGAAGACCTTACCATAAAACACTGGCCATGGAGAGAGATGCTAAGTCTCCATAACAGATGTTCATTTAGAGCAGTGGTTCTCAACCTTGGCTGCACATTAAAATCACCTGGGAATCTTTTTAAAATCCTGATTTCTGGGCCTCATCCTCCGGAAATTCTGTTTCTTTGTTACTAATGTTGTGGCCCCACCCCATAACAAAGAAACAGAATTTCCGGAGGATGAGGCCCAGAAATCAGGATTTTTAAAAGATTCCCAGGTGATTCTAATGTGCAGCCAAGGTTGAGAACCACTGATTTAGAGGGACAGAACCTGCTGCTGGGAATTCAGTCTTTCATCTGACATGTTCCAATTAAGTATCTCTTGCCTTCAGCTTTGTGCTAAGTGCCAGATGCTAGAGCAGCCGTGGGCAAACTACTGCCCGCGGGCAGCATCCGGCCCGTTTGAAATGAATAAAACTAAAAAAAAAAAAAAGACCGTACCCTTTTATGTAATGATGTTTACTTTGAATTTATATTAGTTCACACAAACACTCCATCCATGCTTTTGTTCCGGCCCTCCGGTCCAGTTTAAGAACCCATTGTGGCCCTCGAGTCAAAAAGTTTGCCCACCCCTGTGCTAGAGCTACTGTGATGGTCTTCGCTTTCACAGAGCTTACAGGTGGATGAAGTAGATGTACAAAAACCAAACTGCAGTAGGTGCTGTGGAGGTAAATACCACAGAGAAAACAGAGTGCTTAGACACTTAGTTAAATTCGGGTGGGCAGGGGAGGCTTTTCTGATCAGATGATAACCACATACCTAAAAAATAATACTTATTATTTGCTGGACACTGACCATGTGTCAGATACTATTCTACTGGTGTTTTATGTACACCATCTATTTTTGAAGAAACTTCCTAGTTGCAGTACAACACACACATATACAGGAAAGTATACACGGTGTACAGCTGGGTAAGTTATCACACAAAGTGAAGAAACCCTTGGAACTACCATCCAGACCAAGAAACAGAACACAACACATGGCCAGCATCCCAGAAGCACCCGAGCCTTCTCCCAACCACAGCTCCTTCCTCATGCCCAGCGGTAACAACTATCTGACTTCTGACACAATGGCTGAGCTCTGCCAGGGTTTGACTTGATTTAAACGCTCAATTATGTTTGTGTGACGCAGCCATGTTGCTGCATGCCACAGTAGTTTTTACTATTGCTGAACAGTATTTCACTGTATGAATAGACCACAATTTACCTATTTTTTTGTTGATGGCCATTTAGGTTAGATTGTTGTCAGTATTTGGCTATTGTGTGTGGTGTTCCTACAAACGTTCTCGCACGTGTCTTTGGCGCATTTACATTTCCGTTGGGAATATTCCTGGAAGTGGAATTGCTGGGTTACAGGGTATGTTCGGCTTTCGATGACACTGACACGTTGCTCTCCAAAGTGGTTTCACCAATTTACATTCCCACCGAATATATGAAAATCCCAATTGCTCCACGTCTTTGCCAGCACTTGGTATTTTCAGTGTTTCCCACTTCAGCCATTTTGATTGGTACGTAGTGGCATTTTATAGTTTTAATTTGACTTTCTATAATGACTAAGGAGCTTGACCAGTTTTTCAGGCACTTATTGGTCTTTTGGGTGTTCCCTTTTATGAGTGCCTGTTCACATCTGGCCACCTTTAAAAAATTAATGAGTTCTATGTATACTTTGGATACAATATACACAGATGTATGTATTGGAGATATCTTATTGCCTTTTCACTCTCTCCATGGTGTCTTCTAATGCACACAAATAACTACTTTTACTGCATGTTTTACTTTGTGGTTAGTGTTTTTAATATCTTGTTTAAGAAATCTTTGCTCATCCCAAAATGCTGAAGATAACTCCTATGTTATCTTCCAGAAGCTTCAGTTTTACCTTTCACATTTAGAGTTTAAATCTCCTCTGGACTTGAAGTTTTGTGTGTGGTGTGATGTAAGGGTCAGAGCCTCCCCCACAAGCCCCTATGAGGCTAACTCACCCAGCAGCGCTTACTGAAGACTGTCCTTTCCTCACTGTTCTGTGGTGCTATGTTGTCATAAATCAGGTGTCCACATATGTGTGGGATGTTTAATTCTGTTCCACTTATCTATGAGCCTATCCTTGTGCCATTTTGATTGGTACATAGCTTAATTACTGTAGCTTTATGATAAATTTGATTTCTAGTAGTGTAATTCCTCTAGTTTCACTTTTCTTATTCAAAAATGCCTTAGCTATTTTTAATCCTTTGCTTTATTTAACTTAATCCTCACAAAAATCCTGTGAGGTGAAGTAGTTATTTTTATTTCCATTTCGCAGAGAAATTATGTAATTTAATTTGCCCAGAGTCACAGAACTATCAAGTTATATCTGGGATTAGATATAACTATCAAATTAAATCAGGGATTAGAACCCAGATTTGTTTGATTCTTACCCAAGCATTTAAAGCCCTTCATATACCATTTCTTTAAGCCTCAAGCCAGCTGACTCCTTCAGGGCATTTAATATGAATGCTTTACAATTTTAAGAAATTCAATGTTCTAAGCCACCCATATCCAGTTAAAAATCTTATTTGGCAGTGACAAAAGCCACTTTCCTGGTAAGACTCAGGAAAACAAAGCAGCAAGAGGTAAAAGCTTCTTGGATTTCTCCATAGCCCTCTGTCTCCAGAATAACAATCACACTCCTCACGTGGACTCATGCAGTCCCTCGGGCCTGGCTCCCCTCCACCTCTCCAGCCTGAACTACCCGAGCCCTCTGCCTCCGGACTCTTCAGCATGCTCACTACCTGCATTCTCCAAGTAAGCCAAGGTCTTTCACATGGCTGCCTAGAGTGCCCCTGCCCACTTCCCTTGGGAGGCCTTCCCGAAGCTCATCTTGATTGAACAATCCTCCTCTGTGTCCCCTCTCCTAGCATGTCACACTGTCCTAAAGTTCGGCTGTCTGCTTCTCCAACTGGACTGCGAGGCACTTGAGGCTGGACTGGTGCTGCAGCTTGCATCCTGGCTAACAGAACAGGTGTTTGCTACAAAGTCCTGAGAGAGATCTGAGATTGACTGTTGTGCTAGGTGCTCTAATTAAATAATCGGCTCCAGGAGGAGGCCTGAGAGAAATGGTTTCTAAGACATCCAGGTTGTCCTCTTTGGTAGAAGTGGCAAACTAGAAGGTTTGGGGAACAGATGGAAATAGCTTCTGTGATGGACTTGGGCTGTCAGTGAGACAGAAGTAGGACTGAGTGATAGAAGGGTGACTCATGAAGAGACTTCAGAAGTAAAATATTCCCATGAAGTACACTAACAGCAAGGCAGGTTCTTCTAAGATGTATCTTTTCAATAAACAGGGAGTCTGATTCTGAGGGCAGCTGTTTCTCTCCCTCACCAATTTGTTTGTTTGTTAATTGTCTCCAAGGATTTTTTCCATTAATTTTTTAGAGAGAGAGGAAGGAAGGGGGAGGAACAGAGAATTGAACCCTCGACCCTTTGGTCGACGCTCTATCCACTGAGCCAACCTGGCTAGGGCTCCCTCACCGATTTTGAAAGCGATGGTGTAAGAGTAGGCAGGGGCAGGGATTCTTTAGAAAAGAAGCCTTTCTCTCCAATGGGGGCATTTTCAAGAAAATGAGACATGACAGTCCCATTTGGAGGAGAGACCTCCGCTAGGCCCTTCCCAGCAGTTGCCCTCGGGCTGCTTGAATGCTGCCAGGCCTCAGTGCCAGCCAAGGCTGTGCAGCCCGGACTGTGGTCGGTGGGAACTTCCAAGCTAAGTAAAAGCTCACTGGCTCTTCTCATTAAGAATATACGCTTTCTTTTCAAAGCCAGCTTTCCCTGGGAGCACCAAGCTGATCCCTTTCACCACCAGCAAAATGGAGAAAAGGAAAAACTCTAAGGTATCCAACCCAGGTTCTCCATATTTTTCCAGTTAATTCCCATTTTTAGAGAAGGGAGTGAAAGCCTCTGAGAGAAGGAAGTGCTCTGGTCTCATATTCTTCCTGGTTTTCTCTATGGGCTTAGCTGTACTCAAACAACGGCTTACTTTGCCTTCTTTCAGAAATTCAGAATTTAGGACATCGAAGGGTTGTGGATGTTCTGGAGCAGGGGTCCTCAAACTACGGCCCGCGGGCCACATGCGGCCCGCCGAAAACATTTATCCGGCCCGCCGGGTGATTTTGCCGCCGCTGTATGCATAGGAATTTTTTCATAGTTTTTTTAAAAACTATAGTCCGACCCTCCAATGGTCTGAGGGACAGTGAACTGGCCCCCTGTTTAAAAAGTTTGAGGACCCCTGTTCTGGAGGGTAGATCATCTCCTGGCACGGGGAATACTCTTAATTGGCTATTTTATTCAAAAATTGGGGGTAGGGGGTGTTACTGACATTTGGGCAGCTTAGGCGAGTTAAGAAAATCTTCAAATAAGAAAAGCCTGTTTCCAACTTATGCCTTATGTTAGAAATAAGTTTCCAGAAAAGACATGTCAGAGCGTAGGCACTCATGCTAAATGCCAGAGCTTGTGAGCCAAACTCCCTCCTACCTTTCCTAGAAAGGACTGCCTACATGGGTTGCAAATATGAACGACTGGTTCATTTTCTGCCCAGATATGAACACCTACTCACAACATTTTCCTGTTTAGTGGGGGAAACAGCTACCGGGAAGAAGAAACAAAAAGCTGACTGGGAATCCATAAAGCTCCACTGGTCCATGATGGTTCCCCTACACTCCGCTACACGGGAGCTCCAAGGGTCATGACTGTATGGCGCATACCACGTCCGTGGCACACGATTGAGCTCAGTGTCATTTGAAGGCTAGCAGACTATCTTGAAGATCCTCTTGGAGTTCAGCAGACCCTGTGTCAGATGCTGGCAGTTGGGATCAGACTCAAGTTAGTGAAATGAACTCCATGGAGCTGAGACTGCAGAGCCCAGCTGGGCTAGACATTTGCAAGAAGAGATCTGGGACCAGTTGACAGTGCCAATTGTAAACAGCATCTTTTGGGCTGAACGGTAACTTGCTATAAGGTGCCAGCAACATCCTCACCCTTTAGCAGGCAAAGGAGACAACGTGAGAAAACAAACCCTGATCCACGTCATCCTCTACTGCTTTTTTATTTTGAGAAAAAAAAATTGTTTGGTAACTCCAGCTGCCTGGACAGAAATGACTTTCTGAGAAGCTAGAAGCCCTGACCGGAAAGGACTCTGGGGGGTCATGGCAGGGAAGGAAAGTTGTCAGGGGTCGGCTTGGCTTGTGTGTGAAGGACCCGGGCCGAGCAGCAGCAGACCAGGAACTGCCTCAGTGGCGCCATAACTTGGAAAGCGAAAGAGTATGTTCCAAAGACAGGGTTACTGTTTAAGGACAAAGGGAGCTTTGTATACATTCTTAGTGAAAACCTCATTTTAAGGATTTATGGTTGCTAAAATCCCAGGTTTTTTCCATTTGTTTTCAAAGGAAGAGTGCCCTTCAAATATAGTACGTGAAAAATTACAATATCCCTATTTTCAGGGATATATAGAGAATAATTTCAGATTTGCACCATATGGCACAGGAAGAGGAAAATGAGACTAGAGCTATGGCTTTATTCGGTGATGGGGATTCTTTTCTCTATGATTTAATATATTTTCCAAGTATGAACCCATGGGCCAAGGATTCTCTGTTCTGCCTGAAGACCAATGGAAATGTGGGTGACCAATTACTCTTGAGTTTTCATCCCTGCTGTCACCTCTGACATCTCCTTGCTAAAGTCAAGTGTGAGAAGCCCGCTCTGTTGAAGGAGAAAGTATGTAGAAAGAAAGATAACCGAGCAAGTCCTGTGCATACAAACTACAAAGTCATTTTTTTGCTTCCTAAGAGATTTACTCCATCTTCCTCTTTCTAGAGCTTTTCTAAGTTGTAAATGTGCAAATGTGAGATGGTGTTAGATCCAGGTCGGATGGGGGTTTTGTGAAACACTGAGTGATGACCAGAGGAAGGAAGAAGCAGGCCTGTTAAAAGCACATGCAGTAGGCCAGATCCTCCTATAAACAGCATGGATTACATTAACAGGCCTCCCCGGCTGAGTGGAATCTTATTCCCAATTCTCTTTGTCCACCTTGCGCTCACCCCAGGGTTATATAACCTTTAGAATGGAATTTGGAAATTCCCTGTCCCTGCTCTGCTTGCTGCTAGAGCTGAGCCAGTGGCTGGCAAGGGCATAATCTAATAGGCGAAACTAGAAACACACAAATTCACAGTCCTCTTGTCTGGGCCCAGAGACTGTGCCGGCAAGGAAAGAAAGACTTGCCCTGTCTCCCTCCTCCCCTTCTCTGGCCTAAGTTTACGCTGACTTCACCCAACAGGCACCTGACCCTCCCAGATGAGCTGGGAGGGGCTAAAGCGCCATGCACACGGGGTGGAGGTGCAGGCAGCAAACGATATTTAAGATGCTGAGTTTGTAGGGCATTAGGCTTGGGGAGGAAAGCTATAGGATACCCAATTAAGCTTCACTTTCAGAAGCTCAAGCTTTGACAAAGGCTAAGAAAGAGCCAGGAAAGAGAAAACAGTGGTGAGCTCATCAAGAGTGCAAGTGTGAGGTTTTAATTGCTGCAGCTTTGCAAGCCTCGGCCGGGCAGATCCAGATTTCCCCACAGGAAGAGCCTTCCTCACCCAGACCCACGAAAGATGCTGAAAAAACCTCTCTCAGCTGTGACCTGGCTCTGCATTTTCATCTTGGTCTTTGTCAGCCACCCAGTGTGGCCGCAGAAGCCCCCTAAGCGCAAGACACCTGGACAGCTCAAAGTGGCCGCCTGCTGTGAGGGGATGAAGGAGCTCAAGGCCCAAATTGCCAACCTAAGCAGCCTGCTGAGTGAACTGAGCAAGAAGCAGGAGAAGGACTGGGTCAGTGTGGTCATGCAGGTGATGGAATTGGAGAGCAACACCAAGCGTATGGAGTCGCGGCTCACGGAGGCCGAGAGCAAGTACTCTGAAATGAACAACCAGATTGACATCATGCAGCTGCAGGCAGCGCAGACAGTCACGCAGACCTCGGCAGGTAAGGAGCACGTGTCCTCACGTTTCTCACCACCTTGCCCTCAAATAGCCCAGTGTCTCCTGTCTGTACATTGCTTCTAGATAACCTGGTCGTCAGAACAATTGCGGGGGGTTCTTTGGAGGTACACTTTCTTGGGTACGTGCTACCAGCTCTATTTTCTCTTTACTAAAGGCATATGAAGTATTTATTTTGATTTCTAATGTTCTGTAAATTTACCCAGTACCTTCACAGGTCTCTTTTATTAACACAATGTCTCAGCACACTGAAGGTATGAATTACCATCTTGGAGCACAGAGAGATTACATGGCTTGCCCAAAGTCACACAGCACGTCTTAGAAAGAGGGCTCAAGTTTCCTCATTGGTCCCCTTCGTAACCCAGAGCCGACAGGCTGTACCCTCGGTTCCAAGGAAGCAGGAGTGAACACCAAAACCATAGCATCTGTTACTCTAGAAGTTCTCTCATGTCTCTAACATTATGGAATGGGCATAAATGGAATTTGGTATCATCTCTCTGCCAGCTGTCTTCTCACTGGCTCAGAATGAAGTATATGGACATGACCCAAAGCCATTTGAAAAATTCCTGTCTTCAGGAAAGGGCAGGGTCCTCAAGGTTCCTCAATTCTGATATTTCTATTTTCACCCATGATCTAAAATAAAATTCTGCCTAATAATATAGAAAATAAGAAAAGGTAATGTTGAAATTTGGATTTTTGGGAAGCAAGGGCATAATCTAATAGGCGAAACTAGAAACACTTAAGATCCAGATTTTTGTTTTCTCTTGCAAAATAACTTTTCAGCTTCTGATTAGCTTGGCTCAGACTGGTCAAGGTGAATTTATTAGAGAGAAATTTGGTTTTCCAAAATTATTAGTTATCAGGAGCATATCCTATAGATATGTCACTTCTTGCTGATATAAAAACTTTTTGGTCACACTACAAACTAAGTCAAGAACTAAGAATAGAGTAAGTCACTGGTTAGTCTCAGTTCAAATGAAATTAAGGTTAACAATTCTGTTATCGAAACCAATGTGTGTAAATCACTTTCTAAGCATGTACGTCCTGACCCTCAGTTTGGGACTAGAAAGCTATTCTTAGGCCATTTTCCAGACAAGTGAGTCCTGATTTGGTCCGTGAGATGAAATCAGACATGAAGAAGACCAGGACGGACAGATGAATCTGCCTGCCACTCCCTGCTCCTCCAAATGGGGTTTCCTCACCTCCCAGCAGGGAGTTTCATGGAGTCAAACGCAGCTCCTCAAGTTCAGGAAAGGACAGGGTCCTCAAGGCTCCCCTGCCCGACGTGCTCTGCCGTCTGTGTGCTCTTCTCGAAGGCCCAAGAGAAGCTCCAGAACACAGAGGGCAGAAGCTCTCTGGTCAGTGAGTTCCCACTCTCTACCTCCTCTCAGGGAAGCTGAACCTTCCACAATGTCTTCAACATTTGGAACAAGGAGACAAATCTGGTATAAAGCAGGAGCTCCAGGGCAGCCTGGACACATTTAAATCAGCCCAGCATGAAAGCTGGCCTGTCTAATGCTCTCACTTCCTTGTTCTAATAACTGTTCAGGGGAGGCCTCTAAGGGTGCCTCAGAGTGCACTTCCATTGTCTAGCAGTGTGAGATTAAGGCAGGGGAAAGGTAAGATTATAAATCTGTCTCCCTTAATCAGGGCCCTAGTAGCCATTACCTCTGAAAAACAACGAAACCGACCAATCAACCAAACAAACCAAGAAACAACAAAACCCCACGATACTCGTGATTACCTGGAAATAGAGGCTGGCTGTGCCAGAAGTTGGATCTATGAGAGCATGTTATGTGGCCCTCACACACTGTAGTAATCTCAGAACTCATGGTCTAGACCAGTGGTCGGCAAACTGCGGCCCCTTAAGTGTGGCTCTTCCACAAAATATCACGTGCGGGCGCGCACGTACAGTGTAATTGAAACTTCGTGGCCACACTCAAGGGGCCAAAGAGCCGCATGTGGCTCGCGAGCCGCAGTTTGCCGACCACTGGTCTAGACCTACCACAGGATCATTTATTTCACAGTAAACTTTAAACCACCTGTTTGATCGTCACACTGATGCCCTCCAGGGGATGGGCTTCCCCAGCCCTCAGTCCCAGCACCAGTGAAGCCAAAACACACCTGCTCTTGGTCTCCCACATGCAGCTACTACCTAGTTCAGAACACTTATGTAAATTCTGTGGCAGAAATTAAGTCTGTGCTTAAACTTTCGATGTCCAAGCAGCAGGAAGGCCTGGCTGCCAGGGAGCCGGGGTGTGCACGCTCACTGCTGTGGTCTGTCCCTTTTGTAGATGCCATCTATGACTGCTCGTCCCTCTACCAGAAGAACTACCGCATCTCTGGAGTGTATAAGCTTCCTCCCGATGACTTCCTGGGCAGCCCTGAGTTGGAGGTGAGGCCATCACCACCCATGCTCTACCCCTGTTCTCCTTGCCCTCAAAGGGACAGCAGGGCTAGACAGAGTCTAACCAAAGGGAAACTCAAAATAGAACAAACACCCCAGGGAACTATCCAAACACTCAAATTATGGGGAAGGAGGAATCTAGGCATCTGTTTTGCCCTTTCAAACTGTTATCAACCAAACACCAGGTTAAATAATTCTAGAACCACCACCTAACTCAGCCGTGGGCAAACTACGGCCCGCAGGCCGGATCTGGCCCGTTTGAAATGAATAAAACGAAAAAAAAAAAAAAAAAAGACCGTACCCTTTTATGTAATGATGTTTACTTTGAATTTATATTAGTTCACACAAACACTCCATCCATGCTTTTGTTCCGGACCTCAGGTCCAGTTTAAGAACCCATTGTGGCC
Source organism: Myotis brandtii (assembly GCF_000412655.1). NCBI lineage: Eukaryota > Metazoa > Chordata > Mammalia > Chiroptera > Vespertilionidae > Myotis > Myotis brandtii. The sequence goes on from NW_005365764.1 coordinate 1,700,327, forward strand.
CTCGAGTCAAAAAGTTTGCCTACCCCTGACCTAACTAGTTAAAATCTCTTGCCATGTCTTAGAGCAGCTACTCTTTGGGGAAGAGAAAAGAGAGACCATGGAGGGAGCCTATCAGAAGTACCTGGAGTTTTCCCTTCAAACTCCATGTGCACTGACCTGCCCCCATCCTAAATTTCCATAAGTCTTCCTCAGCAAACCACCCTGCCCCAGCTCGCCCACACTGGGCAGAGTTGTGTTTTAGTGCACCTGGGGGACCATGGAAATGCACACATCCCTTGGCTCTGCAGGGATGGGAAAAGGGAGGTGAAGTCCACCCCACGCTCCTGCTCCTGCCTCCGCGGGTCCCTGACCAGAGCATTCTCTCTGCTCCAGGTGTTCTGTGACATGGAGATGGCAGGTGGTGGCTGGACCATCATTCAGAGACGAAAGAGTGGCCTCGTCTCCTTCTACCGGGACTGGAAGCAGTACAAGCAGGGCTTTGGCAGCATCCGTGGGGACTTCTGGCTGGGGAATGAACACATCCACCGGCTCTCCAGACGGCCAACCCGGCTACGTGTGGAGATGGAGGTGAGCAATGACTGTACAATTCTGGGGATGACATTCCTATTCTTACTGACTTTAGGCTTGTATGTTTATTCTGATGGTTTTCCTTCAGGTTGCAGTACAGTTGAGAAAGAATAGGTTCATTCCTATTTTTCAGAAAAGTGAGGCTGCAGGTACAACAGGAAGAAGCCAGACTCAGGCCAGAGCAGAGTAATCCAACAGTCAGTGACCTGGACACAAGGTCCTCTGTGTGCAAACCTTACTGACACAGAATATAGCCTCACTATATTCTCAAATTACTCTTATGACATCTTTAAGTGGGAGACTGTAAAAACACATCTACCCCTTACGAACAAGAAAGTGAGGGGATACAGGAAGAGAGACTAATCAAGGCGTATGGTGACTCAGGAGAGCAGTTTGGTCTAGGACCCTTGTTTTCTGATTCCCAGCAGTAGAGATGTGTGGCTGCGGCTGGAGAGAGGAGTGCAGGGTGGGATGAAATGTCACCTGCCGCAGTTTTTCTCAGGCTCTGCCTCCTCTGACAGGACTGGGAAGGCAACGTGCGCTACGCTGAGTACAGCCACTTTGTTTTGGGCAATGAACTGAACAGCTATCGCCTCTTCCTGGGGAACTACAGTGGTAACGTAGGGAATGACGCCCTCATCTATCATAACAATACAGCCTTCAGCACCAAGGACAAGGACAATGACAACTGCTTAGACAAGTGCGCACAGCTCCGGAAAGGTGAGATTTGAGGGGTGGTGGGGGGAGTTCGGGTATAAGCCCCGAGTCCCACTTAAAGAGAAAGTGTGAACTATAACTGCATGGCTGATATCCTGGCTTCGGTATTTCCTTTTTATATTGGCCCCAACTGCTTAACTACTAGTCAAAAAACAACTAAACAATCCCTGCGGCCTAGCCTATCAGCCATTTCCAAGGGGAGGAGGATACACCCAGCCCACTAGCGCTGATCTGTTTCTTGTGCCAGGTGGATACTGGTACAACTGCTGCACAGATTCCAACCTCAACGGAGTCTTCTACCGCCTTGGGGAGCACAACAAGCACCTGGACGGCATCACCTGGTACGGCTGGCACGGCTCTACCTACTCCCTCAAACGAGTGGAGATGAAGATCCGCCCAGAAGACTTCCAGCCCTAAAGGAGGCCTGCTGCGGAGCAGGGCTGGAGAAATGGGAGACCAATGGAGGCTGGGCAGGGCGGAGGAGGACCGGAAGAGAGGACAGACAGGGTATGAATGGCAAATGGCTTATGAGAAAAGTCTCCAATGAGAGAGTAAGTCTTTGAGGAGCACAATACAATGATATGACCCAGGATGTTACAGTAAACGGGATGAAGCATTGGGACACAATGAATGGGTCCTGACACAGACTTCTCGGGGGGCTTGCCTGAGTGGGCTCTTGTGGCCGTGATCCCTGACATAGCAGCAGCTTCTTTTTCCACATGATTTTTCTATGAAAAAAAAAAGTTGTGAGATGACTTTATCCATTTCTAAGGTGAAATGAGGGCAGAAAACCAGTCCCTTTGCTAAAGAGAACCATATATATTGGTTCACCAAGGAGAAGACCTGGGTGTTAAAGAAAGGAATGAAAGGGGGTAATGGAAGAGAGGAGTTTCTATTTTTAAATCCAAGAAATTACCTTCAGTCTATACTTAAAAAAAAAAAAAAAAAAAAAAAGACAGTAATTGTCCTGCTGGAGGTGAGCTGACCCAGGTTGGACTTGATTGGAGGAAACTCCAGGCAATGGCCTTGCAGCTGGCCTCTGAGAGCCTCCTCTGCTTGGCCTCCATCAAGGCACAGTACTGAAGGCAGGAAGTGGGTCTGGTGGTGGCCGGGGAGCTCAGCGGGCGGTGGCGATAAGTTCCCTCATGGATGCTTGCACGACACTGCCTGAAATGATTCAGTCTAGACACTGCCTGAAATGATTCAGTCTACAGATATATCTATTTTTATTTACTCTTTAAGAAAAGAGCTTGAAGAGCTTCCTTTTTTATCTTGTCTATAAAACTGGCTGAAAAATGAAAGTAGATGGCACTATAGTTAATAACATGCTGTTTATAAGCATTTTGCTTTGTAAAAATAAAATATAAATTGTTTTAAATGTTCAAAGTTTCTTTTTTCTTCTACAATAAACTTTTAACACTTGTTCGTTTTTAAATGATCAGCATTACCACTCAGAGCATGATAAAAAGTTTAAGTGAAAACTCAGAGAACAATGAGAAAGAGACTCGGAGTTCGTTGCAGACTTCAGGAAACCATAGGAGCAGCAGGAGGCCAAAAATCAAAAGGCGAGCCTGGTCAGTGTTGCTCAGTGTTTGAGCATCGATTCATGAGCCAAGAGGTTGCTGGTTTGATTCTCGGTTGGGGGCACATGACTGGGGTTTAGGTCTCGATCCCCAGTAGGGGGCATGCAGGAGGCAGCTGATCGATGATGTCTCTCTCTCATCGATAGTTCTATCTTTCTATCCCTCTCCCATCCTCTCTCTCTAAAATCAATAAAAACATATTAAAAGAAAAGGCGAGGGACTTTTAAATAGGCAACAGTCACTAGAAGAGGTCAGATCTGGCCTACCCACCTAACTAACTCCCATGGAGGCCAATGTCATCACCTGGCTTCAAAACACTTTGCAAACTACTTTCTACTTGAGCAAACTAACACATTGAGAGAGGGAAAATATCTTTAGCCACAAGAGATGACAGTCTTGACCTTTAGGAAGTCATTTTTTCTTGCCAAAAAGAACCATTTATGGGAAGCCATGATTCCTACTCAGTATTTTTAAATATTATCAATGGTCCTTGATTGTTGAGAACCTATTAACCTCAAAAACAAGAACCTTAGTAATTTTCAAAGAAATAAACCGAACAGAAAAGTACACTGGAGTAGGGCTTCCTATGGGACAGGTATTCAAACAGAAACTTCCTAAGGCAGGCAGAGGAATCTGAGATGCTTTGCAGCCAGCATAATACTTCTAGAAAAGACAGGATAAAAAGATCAGGGGGTTAGAAGGAGATGAGAGAAGGAAGAGCCTAAGATACCTATGGCAGAAGTACTTGAGTTTCTCTCACTTCCCAATATCCCACAACTAAAACAAAACTGAGGTTCTTTGCAACAAAAGCTAAAATGAACACGTGGGACTCCTCAAACTAAAAAGCTTCTGCATAGCAAAGAAAACAATAAACTGAATAGGCAACCTACAGAATGGGAGAAAATATTTGCAACCTTAATCCCTAATAAGAGGTTAATAACTAAAATATAAAGAACTCATACAACTCAACAGCCAAAAACCAAAGGATCCAATTAAAAACCGGGCAAAGGACTGAATAGACATTTTTCCAAAGTAGACATCCAAATGGCCAATAAGCTCACCACTGATCATCAAAAACACAGCATCGCCGAAACCGGTTTGGCTCAGTGGATAGAGTGTCGGCCTGCGGACTGAAAGGTCCCAGGTTCGATTCCGGTCAAGGGCATGTACCTGGGTTGCGGGCACATCCCCAGTGGGGGTTGTGCAGGAGGCAGCTGATCGGTGTTTCTCTCTCATCGATGTTTCTAACTCTCTATCTCTCTCCCTTCCTCTCTGTAAAAAGTCAATAAAATACATTTAAAAAAAAACACACACACAAAAAAACACAGCATCACCTCACACCTCACATCTGGCAGGATGGCTATTATAAAAAAGACAAGGGATAGCAAGTATTGATGAGGATGTGAAGAAAGGGAAACCTTGTGCACTGTTGGTGGGAATGTAATTTGATACAGCCACTATGGAAAATAGTATTGAGGTTCCTCAAAAAATTAGAAATAGAACTACTGTATGATTCAGAAATACCACTTCTGGATATATATACCTGAGGACACAAAATCACTATCGTGAAGGTGTACCTGCACCCATGTTCACTGCAGTATTACTTACAATAGCCAAGATATGGAAACAACCTAAATGTCCTTCAACAGATGAATGGGTAAAGAAAATGTGATAGACAACCCACATACACACAGAGTGTATGAAAGAAGGAAGTTCTGTCATTTGCGACAACATGGATGAATCTGGAGGGCAACATGCTAAGTAAAATAAGACAAAGACAGACAAATATTATATGGCATCACTTATGTGAAATCTAAAAAAAAAAGTTGATTTCACAGAAACAGAGAATAGAATGGTTGCCAGGAACAGAATGGGGATAGGGAAACGGGGAGGTATAGGTCAAAGGGTACAAACTTTCAATTATGAGATAAATAAGTTCTGAGGATCTGATGTAGAGGATGGTGACTACAGTACTGTATATTGTGTATCTGAAATTTGCTGAGAGTATATTTTAAGCATTCTCACCACCAACACAATACACAAATTTAGGTATGTGAGGCGATGAAGGTATTATCTTGATCTTGGTAATCATTCCATAATGTATATCACATCCTTATACTATGTATTTTAAATATATATAATTACATTTGTCAATTATTCCTCAATACATTTGGGGTAGAAAAGTATATTATGCTAATCAAAACCTACAGTTGCTGAAATTTACTCTTATTGTTATACTAGAGGCCCAGTGCACGGATTCATGCACCAGTGGGGTCCCTCGGCCTGGCCTGCGGCTCTCTGACATCCCCCGAGGGGTCCCGGACTGCGAGAGGGCACAGGCCAGGCTGAGGGACCCCACCAGTGCATGATCAGGGCCAGGGAGGGACCACAGGAGGGCTCCAGGGCATGTCCAGCCCTTCTCGCCCAGTCTCGATCAGCCGGACCCCAGCAGAAAGCTAACCTACCGGTCGAAGCGTCTACCCCCTAGTGGTCAGTGCACATCATAGCTGAATGGTTGCTTAGGCTTTTATATATACCATATAGATTAGACACAGTTGAGTAACTGAAGTATAAACTTTTTGCAACAAGATTAACATTTAATTTTTAAAAAGTTACTTAAAAAACACCACCACCATAAGATGGAGGTTCTAAGCCAGGGTCTATGGTTTATTCATGTTCTGGGAAGATTTCTGAGAGTGGACAGAGGGAAAAGGGAGAGCAGCTGTTAAAGAACACACAGAACACCCATCCACTCACCTACAGGGTACAGGCTCTGATCGTAAACACTTTTAAAGCCTCTCTGTGCAGGTTGATGGACACCAAGACTCAGAGATGAGCACATCATGGTCTCTGACCTTAGAGAGGACAGAACCCCCAGCAGCCAAAGGAGAGAGCAATGTTGTTCTGAGCACATCCTCTAAGATGTGAGACAAGAAGGTACGAACGGTATGAAAAAGAACAGGCCTGATGGGCAGCTGTTAGAGTTGCATGTCCACTTAGTAAGCACTGGCTTCTGTTTCTATTTTTAATTCTGCAGATGTGTCAATTAGAACATTTTCTTAAAATGAGATATGTCAGGAGCTAGGCAATGAAAACATCCAGTTCTGATCAGACCCTCTCTTCTACTTACTGTAGAGAAAGAAAAACAGGTGCTATGAACTGACTGTGTGTCTCCCCAAATCTATGTTGAAGCCTAATCCCCAATGTGATGGTAGCTGGAGGTGAGGTCTTTGGGAGATCTTTAGGCCATGAGGGTGGAGCCCTCATGAATGGGATTAGAGCCCTTATAAAAGAGAGCCCACAGAACTTTCCACCATGTGAACAATACCAGAATCCAACCAATCCATCCCTGATCTTGGACTTCCCAGTTTCCAGAACTGTGAGAAAGAAATGTTTGTTGCTTAAGCCACCCAATCTACGATAACTACAGCAGCTTGAACAGGCCACCAGACCTTACTCTAATGCTATGGGCTAAACAAGTAAAGCCATGTATCTGTGTGTGTATGTATTTGTTTCCAAATAACTGAATATCCATTTAATCCTCTGTTTCCCTAAGAAGCTATTACACTTACTGATGTATATGCGTTTTGAGGAGACGAGTATAATTTATACTGTCTAATGATAGCTCTGATTTGGGGATTGCACATGGATTTAATTTGTCTTGGAGCAGATAGGGGGAAAATGTCAATAGGTAGGAAGACCGATAGATCAATCCAGCAGCAAGAGAAAAATGTTGTCACCTCAGCACAGCTTTTTAAAATAAGCATGAAGAATCAGCTATGCAAAGATGTTCTTATGTACAGCAAACCTGATTCTTTCAAAAAGAATTAGGCGGGGCGAGGGGAGGGGGAGGGAGGATGTGAAGGCATGTGCTAGGGCAGGGGCAGCCAGGGAGAAGTCAATGGGTGAGGGGAGGATGACGGGAGGGGGGGGGGGGGGGGAGAAGGGGGGGAGAGGACAATGGGGGGAAAAGGAGACTTATGTAATACTTTAAACAATAAAGAATTTAAAGAAAAAAAAAGAATAAGGCAGTTCACTCAGTGTATATACTTGATGAGCTTTTAAAAGGTGGACAAATAGTGAAGAGAAAATAAGAGTAGGAAAAATAAAGCTGGAGGCGAGGAAGGTAATACTAGTAGACAAAACAGGTAAGACATCTGTAATTTGTCAGAGGCAGGCCAGTAACCGAGCTGCAAGCTCTCCAGTAGCTACTGTGAGGCAGGGAATTCCATTTATTACTGCAGAGCAAGGTCCCTAAGACCAGACCAACGTAGTGGCTCAGGGATGTACAACCACCACTGGTCTGACCACTGGGAGGGGTTTCCAAGAGGCCCATTAGAGGACTGGGGAGGCTGAGGGAGACTTCCTTAACAGTAGTTTGTTTCTTCAAACTTTCTTCAATGAAAATGGCACCAGAACATTGCAATGGTGCTTAGGAAAAGCAGTTTAGAAAATCAGTAGAAAAATCTATAAATGGAAACAAAAACAGGAGGACCTTCTGGTCTGGAGACCAACTGAAGGGAGGCAGCTGAGCTAAATCAGACTAGGAACAAGCCACAGAGCTTCCAGTCTTGGCTTTACCTGGGAACAGACGTGTTTGTTTTCTAAAAGCCAACATTAATCTGTAGGGAATTCTGAGGACTTATTTTCAAGTATATTGCCTTAAGAAGTTAAATGACCTTCTTTAACACATTTCCAGGCCCCTGACTATATCCTCCTACTACAAATCTGCATAAACATTAATGCTTCTATGACTTCTCAAATGTGGGAGGAAATCTGGGGTAGGGTGTGGAAGGCTTTGGAGAGGTATCAAACAGAAAAGGTTAGCAGGGAAGTTAAGGTGCAAAACTAGTTATTTGATGTTCAAGTTATTATATTCAGTTACCGGGTTTTCTATTAGTTACCAAACAAGATTGCATTACCTACGACAGAAACGGGAGGAAGAAACACAGGTTTTCACATGTGCTGTACCTAATTGGAAACTGACGCCTACCCCTAGCATGGCAGGCTTCTAAAATAACATGTGGTATTTTAGAAATCAACATTCTCTCCAAGTCCAATTCTGTTGGGCAAAAACATGCTTGTACTGTTTTTGTTGTATCACATTTTAGTGTGTACAGGAACACTTTTAGTGTCTACTCAAAAGCAGAGCTGGCAGAGAACTTGCTATCTGGTTACGCTCTCAAGTAAGTGAAGGAAGCAGCACACACAGCAGCCTGTTCCAGCCGCTCTGGAGGCACTTACCAGCCAGGTGATCTTTCCTACACTATCATGTTGGCATTTACAAGAAGAGAATTAGATCCCAGGGTTAATATTCTCTGGTCATCATTAGGGGCAGTGAGCAGTTCTCCAAGAGCAGGAACTAACATTTCAGGCTGCTTGTAATTTCATAACAGCAGGAAATTTATTAAACAACCTATTTTTTCCGTATCCAGAAGACTCAATACCAGCTTATGAGAGGACAGGACATAACCAAATCAGGGGAAAGGACCAGTGAATCTCAGACATCGCTCTGCCTTCTATAATCACAGACTCCAGAGCAGCACAACACAGGCACCAACATATGTATCGATAAAGCCCGCCCTGCCTTTGGGTGGCCCCTGAGGCACAGGAACCAGCACTTCCCCCTCCTGCCCCAGAGAGCACTACCTAAACTAGACATAAACGCTATTTTTCTAGGCTGCTATGGAAACAGAGTTGCTTCTAGCCTGACTTCACTGGGACAAGTAAGCACAGGTTGGAAAACAAGAGGAGCCCCAGTGCTAAGGATCAAGAGAAATGACAATTAGGGCTGGAATACTGGGGAGAACCGTCTGCATCCCATCTCATTTAAATGTATCGACCAGACCCGAGAGGCAGATTTCACAGAGCAGAAGTCTCCAAGTGACTCCAGTGAACTGGCGGGAGAAGAGAGGTCATTTGAGAGAAAGGCAGCAATTGAAAAGGGTTTACCTGATGAGAGACTCTAGGATGGCGGGGGTGGGACCTTTCTGGAACTCCAGTTCTTTGTAGTGTAGCGCTTTGGCATATGCTCGGCACTTGGCAGCCCTCTCACCCAGCAAAACAATGCCATTGTCGTCTCTCAATGGCAGGGGGCCCTGGAGGAGAGCAGAACCTCAGCATAGGAAAATGGCAGGCGGGGCACAAACAAGAGTGGGCTGCGTGGGGGTTTCCCCCCTCCCACCAGCTGGTTCCCTGTCGGGCTCCATCTGAACAATGGGGAAAAGTCTCACCTTGTCACTGTGTTCCATGAATTCAGCCAAGTTTAAGAGGGTTTGTGTGACTTCGGCAATGTCCTGTGAGGTGAGGGCCAACTCGATGCTTCTGATGAGTTCGTCCTGCTGGTCTTCATTCAGTTCAGACCAGCAGGACACAAAGGCAGCGTTGAAGAGATCCCTGAAGGCAGAGAGGAGTGGAGAAAGAGGTTGGAACACCTCTCATGCCTCTGCCTGGCGCAGTCATACCCACCAGTCTACTCCTGGCATTGCTGATACTGGTTATACAGACCAGTGCTGTCCAACAGAACTTGCTGAGAATGATCATATCTTCCCTGTCCAACATAGTAGCCACTGGGCACTGAGGACATGAACTATATTAAGTGCGACTGAGGAACTGAATGCTAAACTTTATTTCAACTAAATTAAAATAACCCCTTTGTGGCTACTGTATTTTATAGTGCAGGTAGACACCGTGATATACAGGGACTGTGTGGGGGCAGGAGGAGACAGAAGAGAAAAGTAAAAGGCACATTTCTTGGCAGCTTTTGCATCACTTCTCCTCACTGGAAAAAACGATCAGAAAGGGGACTTCTATCACAGAAGTTGGCAGTCACAGATGCTGAAAATAATCCTCCAATGGTTCTTGGGATGTTTCTCAGACAATGTCCAAATTCCTAAAATTGGAAATGGCAAAGACAGCATCTGCTACTTCTTTTCAAAATAAAACCAGAATCCTTTTTTTGGATAGTCATAAACAAAATGACAACAGAACTTAAGAAACTGGAAGCATTAGAGAATAGAATCCAAGTCTGTAAGTCTTGGAGGATTCTCGGAGCCAGTCTCTTACAGCTGGGACCTTAGGAAAACCTGGAACCAGAGGTGCCATTTCTAAGGTTACTAAAACTATTTTTAAAAATCAATACAGCATCATATGGGTGGACATATTTGCTACCCCTGACATCTGGCCTTTAATCCTACCCCTCTTTTTAGGTGAATGTTGGGGGAGGGGACTTGGAAACCACAGAATATGCCTATAATGTGTAGGTTTAGCATTTGATGGCTCTGCATTCACTTTTTGTTACATTAAAAGATTAAATCAGACCAATGTATGTAATTTTGGAATGTGATGGAAAGAACAATATCTGAAATTCAAAGGATAACACAAAGATGGGAAGAAGTCCCATGCAAATTAAGAAATAAAGCTTTCTGATTTAGGTCCGAGGCCACATTGGATCCCAAATGAAAATATGTGGCACTAAGAAGATAAACACATATGTGTGTATTTATCACAAGTCTCTTTTGGATGACATTATGCTCAAAAGTGACTTGGAGCAGAAGAGAGGTACGCCACGCCAGCTAAACATACAAAATCTGCACACTATGGAAACAGAGAAGTCCTAGGAACTATTTTTAAAGCATGAGAAAAATACTTGAAAGAAATGAGATGAACCAAATCATGGCATCAAAGCAACAGTCTCAGGGACCATCACTAAATACACTGCTAAATCACCACCACCTGCTAAATACACTCCAATAGCACACTAGCTGTGCTGCCAAAAGTGAAATGAAATGAAATGAAATGCCGTGCTCTTTGTTTCTGGTGAATGAGAAGAGCTATCTGTCAATTAAACCACCATTTTATGCCTCAGTGTAAATAATAATGGTCCACTGTAGAAAATTTTGGAAAATAGGGGAAAAAAATGAAGAGAAAATAATTATTGCTTAAATCTTCCTACTCAGAGATAATCATTGTTGTATTACTTTCTAATCATATGTACATATGTTTTTAATAGTTTTAAACACACATTTATACCATTTTGTATTCCATTTTATTCACTTACACTATACTATAAATCTTTTGCATACATTATAACTTTTTATAAACCTAATTTTTAATAACTGTTTAAGATTTACTAGTTAAAAGTGTTTTTCATGGCAAATTCTATTTCCCAAAGATGGCTGAAACACTCTCCTATTGCATATACTCTTCTAGAATTGTGCTACTCCCCTATCATGTGGCATCCATGTCCCTATCTGTCAATTAAACACTGTCCCTTGAATATGAGTGGGTCTTTGTTGACTATCTTGGACTACAGTGTGGCAGAAGTGACACTATGGGACTTCCAAGACTACGTCATACAAATACTGGTCCATGCACTTCCTTGGAGACACTTACTCTTGAACCCAGCCAGTATTCTCCTAGGAAGCCCAAGCAATCCACCAAGCGATTCATGGGGAGAGGAACCAAGGGCCCTAGCCAGGGCTGAATTTCTAGTTGCTACTCAGCCCCAACTTGCCAGACATATGAATAAGCCATCTTGAAAGTAAACCTTCTAGTCCCCAGATGAACACCCCCACTGACTCTTTGTGGAGCAGAGGTCAGCTGTCTCCACAAGTCCTGCCTAAATTATAGATTCATGAGCCAAATAAAATGACTGTTGTTGTTTTAGACCACTAAGTTCTGGGGTATTTGTAATTCAGCAACAAATAATTAGAAAATATTATTATTGGAAACAGGCTATATTAAACTATTATATAGTTGTTTTCAGAGTTGTAAATGACTTTTAATTAAAATTTTGGACCTAAATCTACTAAGGAAAGCCTACCAGCAAGGTTAAAATGGATGCTTTTCCTGCAATATGAGCTTTTCCATTTGCCTTTTTGTGTACTCCCTCCCCACCCCCCCCAGAAGTTAGCAAGATTAAAACTACTAGCCCTTTTACGGTTGCCTATTACTATTACCAATTCTTGTATGTGATTTTCTATGTGTAAATCCTCTCGAACCGATCTGAGGCTGTGCAGAAGGAGCCCACACATCATACCTGGCCATAGGGTTGTAGGCCTGAGCCAGGGCCCAGCATGAGCGCAGGGAGGGCGATGAGGAGTCCTTCAGCAGCTCCAGGCTCAGCCGCCTCAGCCATTCTAGCCAGTCATCTTTGGAGACCCTTCTGGCAGCTCCCCAGGCCTGTAATTCCACAGGTGACAACGGAAAACCATCAGCTTCAAGGGCCAAATGTAAAGAGCCCTCATCCATGTAATTATTATCCTACTTCTTTGATTTATAAAATTCCCCCAGAGCACAAATATGAAAGAGTAATATTTAATTAAAAGCCATAGAGCAAAAACAGCAACCTCTAGAATATACCACAGTATAGAAAAAGCCTGTTTTACAACTCATTTGTGCTGGATTCTGTCAGCAAAGCAGAGAGCTCTACAGACCCAGAAGGATGGGGACTGTCACATTCAGAGTACATTCAACGAATGGCCTGTGCAGTGTGGGAAGGGCCCTGGGCACTCTCTGTATTATGACTCTGGCTCATCTGACAGTAGAGTCACACAGGGAGAGGAGACACACTCAGGTTCTCAGCATCATGAGTCATGCTACTGGTATAATCAAGTGAGCAGTGAGCCCAAGGCACAGGGCACCATAGTGGAATGAGACAAAAGGCGTACAGCAGATTTTGTTTTTACTTTCTAGTACATGCCCTCCAACTTTCCTCAAGACTCTGGGCCCTCCAGGCACTGAGTTACTCCAGGGGCAGCGTAGGGAGGTGGATGGAAAGACTCAGGCTCTGGATACAGGCAGTACAGTGCAGTGACCAGCAGCCACACCCTGGATCTCAGCGGCTTGAGTGTAAATCTGGCTGTTTAACCTTGGGCAAATTACTTAACTCCTCTGTGCCTCAGTTTCCTCCTCTGGGGCAAGTCACTTAACCCCTCTGTGCTTTGGTCTCTGCCTCCGTAAAATAATGTGTAACGGGTTTATAACAGTGGTTGGCACAGTAAGTGCTGTGCATGTGGGTGCCTGTTACTCTGGTTAGAAACACCTAGTTGGAATCCCAGTTCTGCAACTTAGCGGTCATAGCACTCTGGGCAAATTATTTGTTTGCTACATTTGAGCCTCAGTCTTTCCCACCTGAGGGTAATGTTATCTTAAGGGCCTAGCTGGAAAAGATGAGCAAAAATGGTTGCAATATCATATTATAAAAATGACATCTCTTTTGTATTGGTCTGGTCCTAACTACTAAACCCCAAACTTTAAAAATATATTCTTAAAAAAGATTTCTTCAGCAGAATAGACATGTCAATCCTCCCTGAACTAGGAAATCACTGAAGTTACAGAAGAAGTTCTCAAGTGAAGTGAAACAGGGAGTGAAGAGACCCCTAGGTGCTACAGCACCTAACCACCACCGACTCAGTCCATCCCCTCCCTGGGATAAACTGGAGATTTGCTGCTGCTTTAAAAAAAAAAGTTATTTTTAAAAAATTGATTTCAGAGAGAGGAAAAGAGAGGGATAGAGAGGTAGAAACATCAATGAAAGAGAAACATTGATCGGCTGCCTCCTGCACGCTCCCTACCGGGGATCAAGTTGGCATTCCAGGCATGTGCCTTGACTGGGAATTGAACCATGATCTCCAGGTTCATGGGTCAACACTCAACCACTAAGCCACACTGGCTGGGCACTGCTGCTTTTTTCCTTTTTTTTAATTGAATTTATTGGGGTGACATTGGTTAATAAAATTATATAAGTTTCAGTTGTACAATTTGCCGCTGCTTTTGATGAGTTACCAATGAGTGATAATACACAAATTACTATTTTATATCAGAAAGTGAAGTAGAGATACTAGAAGAGACAAACTAAAAAATTATGTGAAGCATTCTCACTGAGCACACAATGAAAACCCCTGAATTAGAAGGAAGAGTACAACTACATACTAAAGACTTGCCTTTTAGACCCTGTTCTGCTGAATGAAATGGAAACATCGGTCCTTTTCTATCCATGGATTTCTAGCTTCCTTCCTACACAATGAGTCTCCGGATAGCTGCACTGTAGGCAAAGGCATTTTAAAAGCTGGACATATGCAAGAAAGTATTACTAATGTCTTTGCCCTCTATTAACATGAGGTTGAGCCTGGCTAAGGCAGAGGCAATTCAGCACAGTGGTTAAGAGACTGGGCTTTGGAGTCACACTATTTAGGTCAAATCCTGGCTACACCATTTTCTAGCCGACATTGGGCAAATTACTTAACCTTTCAGTGCCTCAATGCCCACAGCTGTAAAATGGGAACATTAATAATAGCACCTAACTCATAGGGTTATTGTGAAGATTAAATGAATAAATATACATAATGTGGCTCACATAGAAAGCACTCAACAAATGTTGGTAGCTGTCATTGATATCATTGTTGTTGATTAATAAATGGTAGCACATAGGTCTTAAAAAAATCTTAGCTTAACGGCTAAGTCCTCCACATGGGCCTTTCCCTGTGTTCTTTCATTTAAACTCTCAATTCTCTGCATTCTGTAGTAACTGTTTAGATACCAGTTTCCTTCTGCCACCTGCCCACCGCCTGCTGACTGCCTTGTCTGGTAATGCTGGTACAGGTTGCTGGGATGTCAGCTTACTCATTCAGAAGAGAAGGTAGGCCTAATAGATGATCGTAAGACAGTAAAAGCTGCTGAAATTCCTGGAAGGTATTCAACATGTATACATGATGGTTTTCTGTACCATGGAAATCCTCTATTAGCACAGCCAATAGAAAGGTGACTGAGGTGGCAAACTGTTATTTTGAAAGCTGATTAAAACTGGCAACTATACCAATCCCTAACGGTCATCACATACTAGTACATATGTAGAAGCACAATTTACTTTTTGATGAAATGGAGCTGAGAGGTAGCTCTGGAGGATTTTGCTCAAGGCTTTTGAACTTGATCTCTTCTCTCAGGGTACATAATCTAGAGATTTTTCTTTTTTTGATTTGGCAATGGTTATGCTTATTTTTCCAAGTCCTGGGTAGAAAGCAAAACTTCCTGGAAGCAAGCTTGACTATTGGGGAATTTCCTAAAATAGAGACCAAAGCTCTAAAGCAGGGTGGACAGCTGCCTGGTTGGAAGAACATTCTGAACCTAGGCAGCTGAAAACATCACGGTGGAAATGGCCTTCTTGCTCAGTCCTTCCCTCAAGTGTGAGGTGTCAATAGGGTGGCCTCAAAACTGTCTGAGAATGCCAGGTGGCTGATGACCTTTCTCTTCCTCCTGGAGTCTGGGACCAGCAGTCCAAAGCCCACAGCGGGAAAACTGTCACTCCTGACCCAGGGATCGCTCACCAGGCCATCTGAAACTATCACACGTCTCTCAGCAGTGGTCATTTTAAGCTGTCTGGGCGGATAAAGACTGACACCACAGTCAGTAATAAACCCCAAATGTGCTGAACTGTGTGTGAACACATGCCCACAGGTCTGTGCTCACATCTTTTTTTTTTTATTTAATATATTTTATTGATTTTTTACAGAGAGGAAGGGAGAAGGGATAGAGAGTTAGAAACATCAATGAGAGAGAAACATCGATCAGCTGCCTCCTGCACACTCCCCACTGGGGATGTGCCTGCAACCAAGGTACATGCCCTTGACTGGAATCGAACGTGGGACCCTTGAGTCCGCAGGCTGACGCTCTATCCACTGAGCCAAACCGGTTAGGGCTGTGCTCACATCTTTATGGGCTTGGCCAAGAAGAGAACGGGCCTGTTGGGACCCAGTCCTGCCCAGTTCCTCAGCTTGATTTGCTGCTACACTCGAAGTGCAGCTGCCTTGGGTCAGCTGCTAACAGACGGTGAGGAATACCATGTTAAACTCCGAACTGCGAGCCGCTTACACTCCTCAGAAGCACTAAAGACTAATGCCAAGTGGGGAAAATAAGCAACCTGGTGTATTTACTTAAAAGCCAGTGATATAACTATGATTATTCTGCTCAGATCCATTACAGAGGTTTTGAAACTGCCTGTTTGGAAGTGTATGCTGATGGCTTACATCAGCTGGTTATGTCCCAAGCGTTGGTCAGTATAGCTACTCTAAGTGTGGTCCGTGAACCAGTAGCTTAGGCATCACCTGGGAATTTGTTAGAAATGCAAAGTATCAGGCCTGACTTCAACCTGCCTGAATCAGAACAAGCATTTTAATAAGCTCCCCAGTGGCTAAGCCCCATGTGCCCAAGAAGTCTGAGAAGCCCTGCTTTAAAAAGCCTGCATCAGTCTCAGTGCTAACTAGGGGGCTCACTGGTTGTGTTTCATTCATGTAACAAACGTTATTTGCAACAAAATGTTTTATTATCAAAGCTCCAAGGGAGCACAAAAGGCCACTTTGCTCTTTATTTTCCCTCTAATAAAAAAAAAATTATAGCCCTAGCTGGTTTGGCTCAGTGGATAGAACGTCAGCCTGCGAACTGAAAGGTCCCAGGTTCGATTCCGGTTAAGGGCACATGCCCAGGTTGTGGGCTTGATCTCCAGTGGGGGACTTGCAGGAGGCAGCCGATCCATGATTCTCTCTCATCGTGGATGTTTCTATCTCTCTCTCCCTCTTCCTTCCAATCTGAAATCAATAAAAATATATATTAAAAATAAATAAATAAAAATAAAAAAGAATTATAATTCAGCTACCCCGAGAAAGACAAAATGACCTAAGTTCATGGTATCTAGATTTTCAGAAAAATTCCTGGGCTGGTCTTTGGTTGTTTTTAACAAAAGGTAGCAAGCACTGAAAGTTTTGAGCAAGAGAGAAGAGCAGGGCTTTCCTTTCCAAGTCTCCCAAGAAACGATAGACCTGCCTTTTGGAGGTTGATGGTGCTGACGTGCAGTTTCTTCATGGGTCCCGTTTCTACTGGTCCGCTAGCCAATGCATCGCCTTGGCCACTCCTCAACATTCGATGCTGGTAAATCAAAGGGTCCTCCTCTTCATCGGCCAGGGTGTAGCCCTGCAACCAGAGATTGACAGACAAGACCTGCCACTCCACAAGGTGCTCCCAGTTTGGAAAACATCCTTAAGCTCTGCGAGGGTCACACCTTCTGGACGAGCCAGGACTTAGGTAGGCATGGCTCCAAGTATGGACAAAATGAGGCTGTATTCCCCACTGCAGACCAGTCTGTGTTGGTCACCCTAGGTCACTGACAAGCACTGACAGGAGTATGAGCATGCAACTGGCACAGAGGAAGCAACTGTGAGCAATGGTGAAGTGATGAGGAGCAGGGGCAGCAAAGAGTCCGCAGCCTGTGCCTGTGTGGCCCAAGAGCCAAGAATGGTTTTTCCATTTTTAAATGGCTGAAAATATCAAAAGATGATGACTATTTTGTAACATATTAAATTATCAGAGAACTGTATTTTGGTGTCCATAGGGAAAATATTACTGGTATGCAACCAGGCTCATTCGTATGTGTGCATATAGCTGCTTTTAGGAGGCAGTGGCAGAGCTGAGTGGTTTCAACAGAGACCACATACTAGTAGCCTGCAAACCTGAAAAAAAATGTACTTTTTTTTTTTTTTTTTTGCCAATCCCTGGTTGAGAACTAAAAAAGTAGTTATAGTCCCATAGGTAAGATTACAAAAATACCAATAGGAAAGACGACAAGGGATTTAGAAACAAAAATGAAGTGCAATTCACCTTGACAATTCTGCAGATGAGGACATCATAGCGCTGATGGTTGATTCGGTGTCGCACCAGAACTTTATTCACCATTGGAATGAAAATTTGGTACTATAACAGGAGGAAGGAGATCAGAAACCATTACTTTGGAGAGTGGAAAGTTGAGAAAAGAACATTACCCCCGCTACATTATAGCTATTTCTTCTGAGTGTGGGGCTAGCTGTGCAGTATTCAGAAGAATCTTTTCACCCTCTCCTGCTATAAATCTATCCCCATCACCTTCCATCTGGGTTACTGCAACAGCCTTTTAACAGCCTCTCTGCTTCCACTCGTGGCCTGGTCTATTCTTCCATGCGGCATTGAGAGGAATCATTTAAAAATCTTAGGTCAGATCATAGTCGTCCTGTGCTCAAAATCCTCCAGAGACTTCCAGTCTTGGCTCTTGGAGTAAAAGCCAAAGTACAATGGCTACAACAATCGTGTGCAAATGGTGTCAGAATCACCGCGGGGGGTTGGGGGACTTATGAAACCAGATTGTTGGCTCTATAGCCAGAGTGTCTGGTTCAGTGGGTCTGGGCTGAGGGCGAGCATCTGCATTTCTAACAGCTCCCAGCTATGTAGATTAGGACACTGCTCATCTGGGACTACATTTTGAATATTGCCAGCCTACACACCAAGTTTCCATGCCCCAACCCAGCCCTGCCTTATCTCTGACCTTTTCTAAGCACTTTCCGTGTTTCCTCCTCTGAAGTCTCACTGCTCTCCTGCTGTTCCTTGACTCTTCAAGCACGCTGCCATCTCCCACCCTTGCACTGCTATTCCTTCTGCCTGCACCCAACTCTCTGGGATTGGGCCTTTACTTTATTTAGATCTCTGCTCAAATGTCAACTTATCAGAGATCCTCCCTGTCTACCCTGAGTAAACAGCATCTCTCCCACTCCCTCCACCACTCTTATGAGACAAACTGCGTGTACTAACTTTGGCTTCATTGGAATGTAAGCTCTGTGAAAACAAGGACGTTATTCTGTTTATTAGGTTATCCCCAGAGCAGCACTTCACCCGCCACATAGGTGGCTCAATAAATATTTGCTGAATAAAGGGAGGAAAAAAAGCGCCCATAATTCCTAGTTTTCTGACAGAGTGTGAGGCCTACAGACTAACAGATGGAGAAGTTCACAGTCTTCTTCCAAAGGCAGGCAGAAGAGTGTGTCCGTGGAGACGGCCTTACCTTCTTCCCCAGCTGGAAGACGAGGGAAGACAACGTGTCCATGGCTGTGGGACGCAGTTCTGGGCACTGGTCCAGGGTTCGAACAATCGGGTGAATGATCCGGGAGGCGTAGTCGGTGAAATCCAAGGACTCCGTCAGGCGGTCCACTGTCTCCAGAGCTGCCCTATAACAATCGCTAACATACAGTAACTGCTAACATATAACCCCAAAGGAAGAGAAGTGGCTGAGGGCTACCTTAGCAATCAGTGCCAAATGGGGAGGGATGACTTCTGAGGGATTTTGGGTGACATGGATCTAACATATATTTCAGTGGGATGGGGACAGTTAAGATTTCCATAAATCTGGAACATTTCTGGACTAAAATAATGGGAGTTGCAATAACAACAACAAAAGATGGCCTGGGAATTTTAAAACAGGACATTTTCAACAAAATGCTAAAGGCCTGCTGACTGTTCCTCCCAAAAGCAGGTGCTTACTTCCGAGATGGCAGTGGAACTTCAGGGGCATCAAACAGCTTCACGATGGGAGGCAACAACAAGTGAAGATAGTCGTCCAGGTTGGCGCCAAACAGCTGGATTGCAGCCAGCAACTGCAGAGGGAGCAAAGGCACAGCGACGGACAGGTGAGGTCAGGGGTCAAGTACTGAAGTGCATGGAGGGGCAGTGCTATGGGGAATTCAAATTCTGTGGGGCCTCTGAAAAGCCTTTATTAAGTAGCTTAAAACTACATTCTTTCGGCAGCATTTTCTCCCCTCATTTTATTTTGCTTACAGATTACTTTGCTTTCTCTGAGCTTATTTCAATTGGTAAGGAATCCGATGCTAGACAACTGAAAAAATTGGTCTGAGATAAAACATTTACCAAAAATAATCCATTAACGGAGACAAAACATAAGGATAATCAAGCACAGTACACATTCTGCAAACTGTAAGCTGTGTGTAGCAGGTATTAGTATTCTTTGGAGTCAGTCTTGTGGACCAAGTACCACCCTGACACTCAGAACAGGGTCTTGTCTCCTAGCTGACCTTGATGGATGCTGGAAATCTCTCTAGAGCAGTGGTTCTCAACCTTCTGGCCCTTTAAATACAGTTCCTCATGTGACCCAACCATACAATTATTTTTGTTGCTACTTCATAACTGTAATGTTGCTACTGTTATGAATCGTAATGTAAATATCTGATACGCAGGATGGTCTTAGGCGACCCCTGTGAAAGGGTCGTTCGACCGCCAAAGGGGTCGCGACCCACAGGTTGAGAACCGCTGCTCTAGAGGAAGTTCTGGCTACTCACCTTTATGGAGACGGTGCGGCCTGCGCTGTTGTCATGCATAAAGACCCGTAGCATGTGTGGGATCAGCTGGGGCAGGTACAGCTTAAATTCACCCCCAAGAGCTACCACAATTTGCTCAATAAGAAGAATGATCGTGCTCTGGATTGAGGTGTTCATGACCCAGAATTCCTATAAAGAGGGGAGAGCGGAGCAAAGTCAGGTTTCCCTCTGCTGAGGTATGAACCAAGGAACTGAGATGGCCAAAAGGAGCAAAAACATACTGAGCACGGTCCGCCCCAAGATAAACCCTTTCCCTCTCCTCCTCTCCCTGGGCCTCCTTGTATTCTGTCACAGTGACAGTGAACAAATTAAAACTGCATTTCTCTGAATGCACAAGGCTACTTGTGCTCTTCTGTGCTTTGCTCATGCTGCTCTTTACCTAGAATCCCACCTCTTAGCTGTGCAAGAGCTGAGCACCTCTTTCTAGACCTGACTCAAGCCTCACTTCTATGAAGGCTTTCCTACTCTCCTTCCGTTACCCATGTTGGGTCCCTTTGCCCTCCTTATTCTAGCACCTGTAATAATTCTCATTGCAACTCTTCCTCTGCTAGACTATAAGCTAGTTAAGGGCAAGAACCCCTTTGATCCACCCATCTCCCCAGAATCTAGTAGAGCACATGGCATATTCCAGCCAAACACACCTTTACAGAACAAACAAATGACTAAGTATACGTCACCTGGAGCTCTCAAGGAGTCCAGGGTGGATTCTTTACTTTGGGTATCACCTGGTCTCTCCCAAAGGGCTATTCCACTGTAACAAGGTGTCCTGCCCTTTCTGAATTTAGACTTTGTTGGTTATCATCTGACAACTGTCCAATATCATTTTCAGGCCTGGATAGTGGCACAAAAGAAGCACTTTTCACCTGGCTGGTGTAGCTCAATGGTTGAGCATCCACCCAGGGAACAAGAGGCCGCCAGTTTGATTCCTGGTCAGGGTACACGCCTGGGTTGCAGGCTTGGTCCCGTGGGAGGGTGTGCAGGAGGCAGCTGATTGATGATGTTGCTCTCTCATCAATGTTTCTGTTTCTCTATCTCCCTCCCTCCCTCCCTTTCTCTAAAAAATCAATAAAAACATCTTAAAAAAAAAAAGAAGCACTTTCTATACCCATATAATTACACTAGAGGCCCGGTGCATGAATTTGTGCACATTGAAAGAAAATTAGAAGGTGGCCAGTGGGGCGGGACTGGGTGAGATGGGCCGGACGTGCCCTGGAGCCAACCACCCACGGTCCCTCCCTGGCCGGCCACACCTGGGGTGGCACTGTGGCTCGAAGGGCGTCTGCAGAGTGAGCGGGGTCTCTCTGGCAAGTGAGGTCCTTTGGCCTGGCCTGTGGGGATCAGGCCGAAACGGGCTCTCTGACATCCCCCAAGGGGTCCCAGATTGCGAGAGGGCGGTTCTTGGGTGACGCACCCGCAGGTTCCCTCCTCTCTGGTTCCGGGTGCATCACCCGAGAATTGCAGCTGCAAAGTCACCGCAGCTTGGCAGCTCCTGTGTTGAGCATCTGCCCCCCTAGTAGTGATTGCACGTCATAGCTACTGGTCGGAAGGTCACTTAGGCTTTTATATATATAGATTCTATAAAAGTTACTAAAATAAAAATTTGGTCAACTGGCCACAGATTCTGCCTCAGCAGTGCGAGGCAAATTGGTCCAAGTCTCTGACTCCAGGGAAAGCAGTCACTTAAAGTCAACTAAAAAAGACAGCTGCCTCCTGCCTTCTTTGGAACCTCCACAGGAGACCTTCTGATAATAGAAACGATAATGATGGCAACACATGCCTATTAATACTCCTGGGCCCCCAAATAATTCAGAGTAGAAATCAATAAAAACAAAGGATAACCTCTCAAGAGAAAAACTTTATATAGAAGCATAAGGTACTTAAATTTTTTTAAAAAGTATAATAGTTTAGAAAGTAAAAACCATACTAAAAGATGCTGGTAAAACGTTCTTTCTCTCTGCTTGGAGCGAGAAGTAATCTCTTTGGAAAAGCTATTTTTTCTCTAGATAAGAAAGCTTTGCCAAAGAAACACCACAGATCTTACGGTCTCCACCGTTTTTCTGATGTTCATTCACTTGTACTACACTCTGCCTTCTTTAGAGAAAGCTCCCCTACCTCCCCACTGTATTCTCTCGGCTCCTCACAGGGGTTGCTCTACTCAAAGAAGCCAGGCAGCCTGCCCAGGGATGTGGGCTGGATCAGTGTTCACAAAGACTGCTCTCTTCCTGGGCTCAGGGGAGCTCATTAAAACACCCAGGATCAACAGCCAAAAAAGGAGCCCTGTTGCACCTTCTCTATCTTGGAAGAAATAAAGGCTGTATTTTTCAGGTGTGAGGCTCCCTGACTCAAATCCCTATGTTTTGGTCATTAGTATTTTTGGGGATAAGTCACAGATCACTTCAGCTTCAAACACAAGTACACTGCTTCTCCCTTGCCCCTCCCCCAGGACCATCCGCCAGGCTCTTTAGCATTCTGCCTGGCTCTTCCATGTACAGAGCTGCTGTGGCAACAGCCAGGGAACAGAGCGGCTTTAATTATTCACACATGGAGGAGTTTTCAGTTCTGAGACCCAGTTTCGGGAAGTTCCATTTTTGAAGCCAGCCACTTTGATTTTAGTCCTGCTGCTTCTTCCAAGCTAACTACAAAGGGCTGGTATAGAAGAAAAGAAATCAATGGAAGAATTGTCTTCTAATTCTTTGAGGACACAGCCCTCTCTGCAAGCAACCTTCCCAACAGAGACATTTAAATTATATAGAACAGCAGGAAGCAGGCCTCACACTCAAATAGAAAATCTCTATTGCCATCAATGGGGAGTCCTGCACCTGCTGAAAGCACGTTATAAAACCTGGGACGTGAGCCTTTCTGCATGTGCCACTGCAGTCAGAGGCAGCATTTATGCCTTAGAAGGCAGCAGGGGAAGCAGCACCTTCTTCCTTGGTGCCTGACAGGAGTCCATCATACTCAAGAGCACAGGAGACCCAGTCCCCAGAGCTCTCAGGCCCCTGGTTTTATGGGCAGTTAGAAAGAGGGCTTTCATGGGAATAGCAAAGCACTGTTGTGATATTAAGTGAAACTGCTTTGTTGTGTGTGAGGCAAAGAACTCAAGAGCCTATTTCTGGCAGAACAATTGCCTCAGGATTCCTCTGCAGACTTCACACCGGTTCTCTTGTACCTGGGAGCCTGCAGCAATAACCCTCTGCCCCCTTTCCTAAGTCAGTGGGACACCTTCCTCCAGCTTATACTTGGGTTGTAAGAGTTCTACCAGGACCCATGGAAGAATGTCCACCTTATCCAAACCTGCTCCGAGTTCACAGACCCAACACTGATGAGCAGACCAAGGCATTAATTTCTACTCACTCTCATGAGGGTGACTATTTCATCCATATAAGGTCTGATGTGGCTCTTCACAAAGGACACCAACATTCCCAGCTGCTGGAACAGAAACTGAAACAGAGAAGAGGTCAGCACATTGGCACCAGGAAGGACGCAGAACTCCCAGGTTCACCTGAAGCCCATGTGAATGAATAAAGACAACAATGGAATCAGTTTCCACACCATTCTATCTACTAAGTTCAAAGTTTTAAAACATTTGGTGGTGATAGTAGCGGGGGCTAGAAATAACCGTCAATGGCTTCATACATCAGGCACACCAGTTCCTGCAGAGCAGGGGCTTTGGGGCCAGACTGACTAGTGTGAGCCATTCTAGCACCTATTAGTTTTGTGAACTTTATTTCACTTCTCTGCGCCCAGCCTTCATTTCCTCCTTCAGAGGAAAAACGGAGATAATAGTCTTTGTCTCACAGGCTTGCTGCAAGAGTTAAATGGGATAATACCTGGAAAGCACTAGAACAGGAACATGAATACTGCCAAGTGCTCAATGAATGTCAGCTATCACTGAAGAATTTCTTAAGTCACCAGACTCCAAAGTCAACAAAAAACTTTAATCAACTATAAATGTACCTTTTGTTTATTCAACTCAATTCACTACCAATTACTTTCTAAAAATAAATACAGCTATATAATACAATTATGGGCACTGAAATGCATTTTCAGTAATTAACTCAATTAATTAGGTCTTAATTATTAAGTTAACTGTCTCTAAGAAATTAAAACAGCAAGCAAATTGGGGAAGGGATGGGATAAGGAAATTCTATTTAGGTTGATACCTTGCAACTGTAAGTAAAAATGCCATCCACTAAATAAAGTTGGGAATAAGGAGGACTTAGGGAAGGGAAACCCCAAGTACTTTCCAGGTAAAAGAGGTCTTCAGGGTGTAGTTTTTATTTTGTTATGATCTTCAATATTAAGTAAATCATATTCTAAATGCCCTTCCCCCAAAAGACTTTTATCCCCAAAGTATTTTTATAGCTCTCTTGTGTCTTTGCTGCCCTCCATTATCAAGAATAATTTAGTGCCCTAACTGGTTTGGCTCAGTGGATAGAGCGTCGGCCTTCGGACTCAAGGGTCCCGGGTTCGATTCTGGTCAAGGGCATGTACCTCGGTTGCGCGCATATCCCCAGTGGGGAGTGTGCAGGAGGCGGCTGATCGATGTATCTCTCTCATCGATGTTTTTAGCTCTTTGTCTCTCCCCCTTCCTCTCTGTAAGAAATCAATAAAATATATTTTTTTTTAAAAAGAAAGAAAGAAAGAATAATTTAGTGATGAACATACATATTTTCACTCTTACTCACAATCTGAAACCTGGCTAAGTTGGGGATAAATAAAGTACTTTAAATAGTGAGTAACAAAATTACAGAACTCATTAACTGAAGAGGTGAGATTGACAGGACATACGGGATTGGGCTTAAAGCGAATTTAGTTGTTTCTAATGACAGGGACACCACTGGATTCTAAGGTGGTTAGAACTGGTCACTGCATGGCACAGGTTTAACTCAGTAGAGCTATCCCTACCTATTTCCTGGCCACCTCCTCACAGAATCACTGCAGACAGTTTTTGTGAAATGGTTCCTATAAAAGTACATTACAGACATCGAGGAACATGAGCCTCTAAGTATATGGTTCTTTAGTTAAATTTTTGTTATACAAAACCTGAAAGAAGATAGAAAATCTACTCTGGAGGAAAAACAGGAAGAGGAGAGGCATCAGGTTCAAGAGCCAGCAGAGTGCATTATTAGGAAGCTTAGGAACAGACGAACCTTCCATTCAGGTGTGGCTTAGAGCAGGGAGGAGCAAGGGTTGAAGTTTTAGCTACTTACTTCCCGGATGGCCCCATCACAGACCCGAATGACATTCAGGTATGTGGGCATGACCTGGGGCAGGAACTGCACACACTTGAGCCCCAGGGACTTGAAGATGAAGGTGATGGCCTGGACAACCATGGTGTGATGGTGCGAGAGGGACTGGTCTCGGAAGATCCGCATCAGGGCCACCATGGACACGGCTGGGTAGAATTCGTCCAGAGGCAGGTTTCCCATGTTGACCAGCATTTCACTGGTGCTGTAGTCAGCTAGGACAGGACAACGAGAATCATGAGATGTACATGACACGACTGACTTCAGGCAAAGCATGGTTTGGTTAACAACAATAAAAAAACCTCCTGACTACCATGAGCATTCATATCCTTTTCCCTTGGTCCAACACCATTGGAAATACAGGATATAGTAGGAACCAGTGGATAGATCCTCAGCATCAAGGACTAAACAGTTTTTGGCTTTCCTATTACCTAAACCACTAGAGCCTAAAACAGTACATGATGGGTTTCCTTTAAATTGCTTCTTACCAGTACAGTTCACAACTTTGTAGCTGAAACCATCTATAAAAATAATTACTCTCCCAAATGAAAATAAAGGGAACTAAATTAGGCAAACATCTGTTCAGCAGTTGCTTGGTCCCCACGGCAACTAAGACAAGTGAGTGGCAAATGCTACCTGACCTGAACAAGGATCTCAAAGACTTGGGGTGGGTGGTTTATGGTACAGTAAGGACAGGGTAAAACTGGATGATTGGCATTGCTGAGTAAGGGGAACACATGGAGGGACATGGCTCAGGCTCTGCTCTTGACAGGGAAACATCACAGGTACACTTCAATAATATGGAAGAACAAATTGGAAGCAACATGATCCCATCCATAGAACTTAGGAACAAATTATTTTATTTTGGGTAAAAAACATTTTGCTGGATAGTGGGAGAGTCATTGGTGAACATCCACACTTGGAAATAAGCCTGCCGTGATGAACAATGGGTATGATTAGAAAACTCTCACCCTAGCCCGTTTGGCTCAGTGGATAGAGCGTCGGCCTGCGGACTAAAGAGTCCCAGGTTCGATTCCAGTCAAGGGCACATGCCTGGGTTGCAGGCTCAATCCCCAGTAGGGGACGTGCAGGAGGCAGCCAATCAATAATTCTCTCTCATCATTAATGTTTCTATCTCTCCCTTCCTCTCTAAATTCAATAAAAATTATTATTATTTTTAAATTCTCCTGCATCCCCACACCCTATCCAAGCTCTTAGGCCAGTGATGGCGAACCTTTTGAGCTTGGCATGCAGCATTTTGAAAAACCCTAACTTAACTCTGGTGCCGTGTCACATATAGAAATTTTTTGATATTTGCAACCATAGTAAAACAAAGACTTATATTTTTGATATTTATTTTATATATTTAAATGCCATTTAACAAAGAAAAATCAACCAAAAAAATGAGTTCGTGCGTCACCTCTGACACGCGTGTCATAGGTTCGCCATCACTGCCTTAGGCAATATGTCCAAAGGCAAAGAGGCTCTAGGGCAAGACCACTTGATGGACAGAAGAGCCCTGGAATCTGATTGCTACTCGTGTTTCCAGGCTCCTGAGCCTTGCCTCAGATTTTCCTATCAATTAAATTCTACCCTCTTCCTCCTTCGGTGCCATGGGAATAGAAAACAATAGAAAATAGAGAAGCACTAACAAAGCATGAGATGTGAACAGAAATGTTGGGGTGGTATTTTACATCTCTCTCATCGGCCCAAAAAATGTGAGTACAGACTTAGCCTGTTGACCCTTGACAAAGAACCTGGATAGATATGAGGACTCCGGAGCACAGGGAAGCAGCATTCCTGATAAGATTCAAGAGGAAACTACTGACTTTTCATTCAAAGTTGCAAAGAAAGTCAATATGCTCTAATTTCATAGTTATCCAGCTCTTTCTAAACATAGCTGGCAAGGGCTCTGCGAGGTAAACACTTGGCAAGTCTCTCATGGGTCTCCTCAACTTACAGGAATCCTGACTTGATTTGGATTCTGACAGGCTGACAGCAGAAGCGTCCCGGGACTGGTCAATCATGCCAATGTTCACTTTGTGCTTGTAGGGATCCAAGGCCCCCAAAAGCCCTAACACCCGAATGGCCTGGGTGGGGAAGGGGAAGGAAAAAGAAAACACTCATCAAAACATCTGATTACAACAGCTCTCAGGGGCATTCTTCTCATGCCCCATGATATCCGATTCATACCCAGTGACCAGCTACATGAGCAGAATGGAGAGGGACAGGAAGTCTAATCAACATTGTCAGAGCATGTTAATGCCACAAACTTTTGTGTCTGTCTCTCCATTTTCCCAGCAAAGTCTTTGAAGACTAAGCATGCCATGCTCCCTACCTCTCTCCGTGTGCCCTGGTTCTGCTCAGTCTTCAGGAAATTCAGCAGCACCTCAAGCAAAGTGGGGTACTTTCTGTAGGGCTCCACCACATAGCCAGTGCTGGCCACCAACTGTCCCAGGGTCCACAGGGCCACCTGGATAGACAAAAGCTCACATGGTGAGTTGAGCCAATAGGAATTTCCAGTAAAGACACTACGCATGAACAGAAATCCTGAGAGTTGGGACATAAAAACAAGGCTATAAACCATTATGACAATCACTAAATCAAAAAGGAAACAACAGTCCCACCTTTCCCAAAGGAAATCCATAGCCCTTACATAGCTTCACTGAATAATAGAAGTCTGACTCAAAAGGAAATTAAAACTGCTCTTAATTTTAGTCTAGTCACCTAATGACCTCAATGACTAACAGGAAGCCAAGCTGGGGAGGGCAGGCTAAAGCTCTGCTGGCATCCATAGCCCAAGGCCAAGGCTTTCTTTTTCCCGTTAGGGGCTGGGGCCATGACAGATGATTTGCATTTTCTTTTGTCTAGAGGAAATGGCACTGGTCAGCCATGATCCTTACTGAACGTGACTCCTAGCCAGGATGACAGCTAATTCTGGCTCCAAGTCTTTCTTCCCTTTTCTCATTCAGCAAATATTCCAGAGTACATGTTATGTGCTAGATGCTAGCTGGAGACACTGAGGTGACTGAGAGAGACAAGGCCCTGGCCTCATGGAATCTGTCCTTCTGTCCTGCCGTCAGGATTCAGTGATACTCACCTGCCTTTTGGCCAACAGAGAGGAGTCCTGGAGCATGTCCATGATGATAATAAAAAGTTCATCAACCCATTTCCTCATTTCTAGGCCACTAACCTACAACATGAAAAAGAGGGAGTGGATAAAATTAGAAATTGTGACATTAAGAAGTATTTTGACTTCCTTGGAGGTGAAATAGTATTCTTTCCATCCAATGGAAAAGGCAGTTGTCTCCTTACCTGAGCCAACTCTCCTATTGTAGCCAAGACATTATTGATCACACCTGGGTTTGGATCAGGGTCTGGATCCTTCAGTTTCAAAATTAAAGCCTATGGAAACAAAGTATGAGAAACTGAATGCATGTTAGTCTACGAGAAACCTTTCTTTTATAAAAGCAAACTTCACACAGAGACCATCTCAGTCATGGGTAAATTACTGCTAGGTTCATGAAGCCAGGATTTCTCTGGAAAGTGGATTTTCAAACTTTTCTCCATACTGTGCACAAGTTTGACACATGACAGAGCTGGGAAGTGCCATGATTTAAAAACTTTTTCCATGCCTCCTCTAAATTATATCTGTGTGATCATCTGCCCTAATTCACATAAGTTATGAAAGGCAGTACATGGCTCTAACATGTTCAAATTTGAATGTTGTTTCAGATTTTAAAGCTCATTTTTTTTTGTCATTTTGGGGGAGCTGTTTTATGCTGCAAACCACCTACTTCTTTCCAAGCACACATTTGAGGATGTGCTTGAAGCATATCTCTTATAAGGAGAACCTTCTGCTGCAATCTGTGAGATTCTTGGGATTCTTTAACTGAGGGTGCTTGATGTGGCCTTTGTCCCTGGGACCAAAGAAATTGTCCAGTTTGTTCATCATTCCAGTGAGCACTGAAACAGTCTCATCACCCCAAATGAGCAGGCGTAAGACACCCCAGAGCAAGTGACAGTCTGTCTGTCGTGAGTTACCTTCAGAATAGGCTCCATGTAAGGGCGGATGAGTCGGGGAGCGTTGGAGACTAGGTGGCCCAGCATGCGGGCACTCTGCTCTTTGATTCTTCCAATACCGCTGTGCTCCAGCTCTGTCAAAATCTGCAGGGAAGAAAGGCTCACTGCAGCAGAGGAAATTGCAGAGAGGAACTGCGTGCCAAAGGGAAAGTGTGGACAGGAGAAGGAACCAGAACTCCACTGTGGATGAGGTAGCTGCCTGATACTCTATACGTAAAGGACATTTCTGCAGCTCAGTCTTGGAGACAGCAGCGACTGAAAGACAAACTGTTTGAAACCAGCCCCATCTCCCCATCACACCACCCAAGGTCCCACAGTCCTCTCCAGAGCACAGCTTTTAACAGTGCAGCACAGTCACAAAAGACTGAGAAGGGATAGCTGTGAACAGTGTTTTGCAGAAACGAGGAATGAAGGAAGGGCTCTCTGCTGGAAAAAATCTTTGTCCAGACAGCAAATTACTAAGAGTGCCTATAAATAATGACAAAGGAATCAGAGAATAGTCAGAACAGCTATGATGTTGAGAGAAATACCGATATTCAGTAGTGGCTTCAGGCACATCTAGGTAAACCCAAATAGTTAGGGATTATAGCAATAGAATCAATCTCCAAGGACCTTAATGAACAGAGATAACATGATTGTACCGACATCCTTCAAGCACTAGCAAATCACACGTTATGCTCATGGTGACACAGACATGAAGAACTTTTTAGGGGACTCTTTCCCCCTCCCCACGTGGGAGTCTGTGCTGTGAGAATCTTTCCCTTTCCTCACGTGGGAGTCTGTACTTGTTTTTAATAAATTTCCCCCTTTGCTATAAAAAAAAAAGAACTTTTAAAAAATATATTTTTTAATTGCATTCAAAGAAGGGAGAGGGA
This sequence comes from Myotis brandtii, assembly GCF_000412655.1. Taxonomy (NCBI): domain Eukaryota; kingdom Metazoa; phylum Chordata; class Mammalia; order Chiroptera; family Vespertilionidae; genus Myotis; species Myotis brandtii. The sequence goes on from NW_005365764.1 coordinate 1,730,587, forward strand.
GAGAGAGAAGGAAACATCAATGATGAGAAAGAACCATTGATCAGCTGCCTCCTGCACACCCCACAATGGGGATTGAGCCTGCAACCCAGGCATGTGCCTTGAACGGGAATCGAACCCGTGACCTCCTGGTTCATAGGTCAACGCTCAACCACTGAGCCACGCCGGCCGGGCTAAGAATTTATTATAGACAGACTTCTGAAGAGTTGAAGTTGCCAGAGGAAATCTCTGAAAAGTGAGGAAAGTGAAAAAACAAAGCTCAGGCTAACTCTGCTACCCAGAGGAGGAGTCCACAATGTGGTGTTATATTTTGTCTTGGTTACTGACTTAAGATTAATCCTGACTTTCTGGATCCTCTTAGCAGCCTGTTTTTCCTGTCACAGCAGACAGCAGCGAGAGAGGATGGAGTGGAATATTAAGAACAGACCCACAACAGCAAGGAGAGATGGCTGACTGGGAAGAAATGGGTACCAGTGAGGGGAGCACGACTCTCTGGGGCAACACAGGGCCAAATTAAAGTACCCCAAACTCACCTCTAGAGCTAGAGAGCATCACTGCACCTTAATCACAATACCCAATGCCCACCTCGATGACCAAGGCAGCAAGAAAAGGCTGAAGCACGTTTAGGTAATGTCCCTATCAAGGCTTGAAAATGTGCACTTCATCTCGGAAAAATTTGCATCTTCAAAACAAGAACGATTACTTAAACTTTGGAGTTTCGGAGGCTAAGACCAGTCCTGATATGCGCGCTCACTGGTGCTTCAGGCTCCCCGGTACCAGCACAGTGAGGCGGCCTGGTAGCTTACTGTAAGCTCCCAGAGAACGCAGGCTCCACCTGGCCTGCTCCCAGCACACTTGGAACACCTTGGAACACATAGGTGCTCAAAAGGTCTGTTAACTGAATTAACACACTGCTGTTCTCACTAGGAGATATTTCTACATCAAGCTTATTTAGCATGATTTGAACTACAGGTTCAACAATGATTTCTTTTTCTTCCCAAAACCTTAAGTATTTTTAAAAGACAAAACAGTAGGTATTCCTAACACAGGCCTAGCCAGCAGTTAAATAAGTAAACTATTAGGCTAAAAATAGAAGTGCCACTGTAAAATCTTCGAATTTATTGAATGGCGATATAATTTATGGTCACTTTAATTATGACAAATTGTGAATAAATAACGTTTCTCTAGGGTAAAAATTACATATATTAATGATTTTCTATGTTTAAGTTCTTTATATGTTATGAAAAGTGTTTATTTCAAAAGAAACTATGGGGGAGAGTCAGGAAGCAGAGGGTGAGGTGGGGACAGGGTAGAAATGGGAGCATAGGAAAGGACTGGGTGAGCCACACTGAGACCCAGAAAAGGTGGGTGGAAGCAACTGGAGGCAGGAAGGACTGAACCACGCATCGCTCACAGGAGGCCAGAAAACTTACTTGGGTAGGTCAAGACAGGTTTCAGCCAGAATAGAAAATCCTACTGGCTCTACCAGCAATGTCAATCTGGATTTACCGCAGGCTCTAGTCCAAGCAGCTTAGTTTGGCATCTCACACTGTTTAAGAATGAAAGCCAGGGACCACAGACCAGGAACAATAACTATGAGAAACAATGTTGGAACCTCATATTTGGCCTCTGTGCTTGACCTAGCATCAGCAAGAAAAGCAGGAGCCTGGAAGGATAGAGAGGTGCTGGGAAGACCATCTGCGGCGAAGAGCGCCAAGAAATAGAATCGCTGGTGACTTGCCAGGAAAAAGAGCTGTGTGAGAGGTTAGTCTGGACTAAGAGGCACACTGGAGTCATACTGACAAGAGACTTATTGAGGTGATAAACACTAGAATTGCCAATTATAAAGCCGGGGAAACGTGGACCTTGGAGCCAAATGTGGCTTTTACCAGGCATCTCAATCCTGTCTTTAAATTCTCTTTCTCCCAACAGCTGTCGTGAGAAAAGTCCTCTCCCACTGCCTCTAGCTTTGACTGTCATATCATTACCTGGATGAGCATCTTGCGCAGGAAAGGCATGACGAAGGCTGGGTTCATGCTACTGAGCCGGCCCACCGTGCAGATGGCCAGCTCCCGGATCTCAAACACCTGGTCATTCAGGGCCACAAACAGGGCCTGCAAATTCTCTGCCTGGGCCAGGTGTGCATCAAAGCGCTCATCCAGGGATGCCAAGACACAGTAGCGAATGTCAGGGTCTGCAAGAACAAGCGAGCCTTTGAACACCTCTTCAATGCACTCATCCTTCCAGCCCTTCCCCAGTGTTCCCTCCACTGCCGTCAGCCTCGTGAGAGGATTCCAGATACCCTTCTCTCATCTAACCTGTCGTTCCTTTCTCTACTCACAGGAACAAAGAGAATAGAATTAAAGACAGGTTATCTTACAACAACAGGATGGCGCAGCCAAACCTAACACCTTGGCAGAGAAAGAGCTGAACGCCATGAGGCTGAAGGTCTCTGGAGAGGCCATGCCATGAAACTGCCCCAAACCTCTAAGCTTCCCGCGACTGCTTCTGTCTAATAAACTTTACCGGGATCTGTTATCCCAACCACGAGCAGCTTGCTGAGCACGTCCGCCACCACTTGCACTGCAGTCTGGCTGACCACGTGTGCGTGGCCGCTGATGAGGTGGACAGAGGGCGTGAGCAGGCGGGAGCAGGTGCGGGCGGCTTCCATGCGGATTTCCTTGTGCTCACTGTTCAGGAAATGATCCGCACAGTGGCGGACAAACTGGGTCAGGGAGTGTCCTGGATATAAAGCAGAGAGAAAACAGAACAATCACTGCTGCTTCAGACAGCAGGTCTGCAACTTGCTAGCTGCATTTTCCACTTTGTGGCTACTAATTCAATTTTCAACAAGATATTGATCAGCAAGACATTGACCCAGAACTCTTCCTAACAATGAGCTTTCAATCATTAGAAAGGCAGAAGGGAGGCGGAGGAGCCGGGAGACAGAAAAAAGGCATTCTCCCATTCTAACTGTCTTTTATTCTCTTCAGAGAATAAATCATTTTGTTTTATTCTGACCCAACCCCAGAGAGTAAAACAATTCTTGATCAAATTTACCTTGTCTATTTTAGTTCCTGATTTAAAGACCAAAAAGAGAGTCTGTTGTAGGCTGGGTTTAAATATAGCTACTTTCTATTCATTACAAAGAAACTGTCCTGGATGTTAATGTGATGAAGGAACTGCAATGGGGAAAACACAGATGGCTGTCTGTATTCAGACCGCATGCCATTCAGGCTTTTGGTACTTGCTTGTTTCCCTATAGGCTTGACTAAGACCGCCTACACGATCTTAAATTTCAAAAAGTGTCCATTTTTCTTTCCTGAACTAAATCTTTCTAGGGAATTAGTGGAGTTTACCTGCAGCTTGGAATTCCAAACTGAACTACACAGCATAGTGCTCTTGGAAATCACACAGCCACAGGAATACAAACACCCAAAGCCCATGCTCACACATGTTAAAGCATTAAGTACCGTCTTAGCTACCCGGAGATGGGGCCTAGGGGATCCATCTCTGACTTTTCCATCTCTGAAGCATTAGTTCCTTGGACCAAAGCACACTTTTCCTGAAACACCATCTGCCCCAAAACGCAGTATGGGACAAAGAAACAAGCAGTAGGAATTAACAATATACAGAAAGACTCTAGGAAAGATGAGCTGCTACAGAGACAGCTCCCCTGTCTCCAAGGCCCCTAGCAAGATCCAGGAATTCTAGACACCCTCATTTCTTTCTCAAGGTACCCAGCATCACTCACTATCTTTGCAAGATCTATTGCAATTTCTTACCTTCAAATTCAAAGCTGCCAAGAGTTCGAAGGGCAAGAGTAATGCTGCCCACATCACTGGCCTCAGGGAGGGTTGTGAGGCCAGGGGAAGCCAGCTGATGGGCCAGGCCCTTGGGCATGCCTGGGTGCCGGAGGGGCTTGTGCATGAGGACCAGGGATAGCATCTTCAGTAGCCCATCTTGGATGTCCTTCTTTAGCTGTGGAATCTGACGGCTCAGGTCGTAGAGCACAGCTGTGAGGGCGGGGCTGAGAGGGAGGACACCAGTCATCCATGGGTTGTATACATGACATTCAGTCTGTTCTTGGGAAGAAACAATCCTCCTTGTCCAGCAAGGGGATCGGGCCCCTTCACGCTTGGTCTTTAAAGTAGATAGGACACTACAGAATACGTGGTCTGAACTCTCTTGGCCTGGTCGCAGATTTCAAAACAATGCGTTTCTGGTTTTTGCCATGAGAGAACTTGCTGAACATAATTCGACCACTGTAGAAGACCAAGTCTCAATAAACAACCTGGGAGTCAGATTGAGAGCACTGTCCTTGTTTTATAGATGAGGGGTGGGGAATGTCCGGCCTGTGGGCCATATAAGGCATGAGAAATCATTTGGTCTGGCCCTGACAAGGCATTAGGGGTGAGTTAATTAAATATCTGACCAAATATAACAGGCTAATTTTTAAGTTGATAATTTTGTATGGCCCAAGAATGATGCTATAAACTATCCAAATGACCCCTGGGAGAAAAAGGTTCCCCACCCCTGTTATAGATGAAGAGAACTAGTGTAGAGAGCTTAAGCAATTTTCCCAATAAACATATAAACGATAGCTGCAAACATTAATTTGGCACTTCTTATATGCAAGGCACTGTGCTAAGAGTGGCTATTTCATGAACGCTTTCACTTAATCCTCCGAACCCTAGACAGCAGGAATTGCTATTATACCCACATTTCAGGTGAGAGAATCGAGGCTCAGAGAAGTAAAGTAACTGAGGATCACATAGCTAGCTAGTGACAAAACCAGGATTTGAAACTAGCCTACGTGTTTAGTGAGAACTATCCTACCTATCCAATTTAGCGTGCAAACAATCATGCCTCGCTCTTTCAACACAGTCACAATCCTATGGCTCATGCCTCTACCAGAGACAGGGAAAGCCGAGGTTTCTGACACCCACCTCAGTCCCACTGCCAGCATAGGCTCCAGCAGCTCCTTGATATCCTGCTGGATGCCTGGCCCCATTGCCCGAGCCAGCATGCTGATGCAGGTGAACACTGTGGCATCCACCTGCATTGCCTTCTGTCTCCTGCAGAGAACCAGAGAGGGGCTAGTTTAGACACAACATCATTCTGTGAGGCCCCACCTCAAAACTGCCTTGGGGCAAGGAGGGCCAGTTACCCAGGTAGGGTCACCACACGTGCAGGTTATCTACTGCACAATTCTAGGGGGTCCATCACACCACAGTCACTGTAGATCTGTCCACAGCATTTAAAACAACAATCCAGCAGATGGCAGCACTGGTAAAGTATCTTGAGGAAGGGGCCCCTTTCCCCAATTCACACAAATGGCACCATGTGGTTTAGTGTGGTGCTGGCCAACGTACCTATTTAGGAAGCAAACTGAACAATGTGTACATTAGGGACCATAAGTGCAGGGCACAGCCATTCTTTGGAAAGAAATTCTTCTCCCTATTAATTGGCCAGAACAATCCTTGCTACTAATACAGGAAAATATAAAGACACAATTAAACCCTGGCCTATCCATCTTGGAGGTGCTAATGGTTGTTTTCATGCTTGATTCATTGGAAAGTTTCAAGAGATGGAATAACTCATCCAACTAAGTTCCAGTCTAGGAGTCTCTCTTTAGGTCTTATATCAAATTAAGACCTTTGAAAGCCAGAGAAAAGAGCAAAACCAGGTGATTCCCAGTGAGTAATAATATTGAAAACAGCACTGGCATCTAACATCCTCACAGGGTATTCAATCAACCCAAAAATATCAATGCCATTTCATTGGGAAAAGGTTGGCACTCAACTGAGGAAGGCTGTTCTTTTTATGATTTTGCTATGACATGGAGGTTAAGGAGACAGAGAATGGACTTAAGCTCCATGGAGATGGATGGTGCATCCTTTCTCTCCCAACTAGGGTGGCAGGGGAAATCAAAACAGAGATGCTTACTTATGGGCAAAGTCCTTAGGGGGCAAGGCTGCTCGGATGATGTCCAGCACACGAGGTAAGTAGATCTTGAACTCAGACCTCACTGCCACAGAAAGGAGCCCCAGGGCTTGGAAGGCTGCTGTCCGTTCCTTCTCCTTCTTGACACAGCTTAGGACATGGTTCATGGTATCCTGGAGGTACTGGGTATCTGCATACAGAAAAGACAAAGTGTATGGCTCAAGGTCAGGGTTGGTCTGTATGTCAAAGGCCAGAGTTCCCATAAATCACTTAGATTTAAGAATATATTAAAAATGCCTGTTAGAAAGATGGTAAGAAGAATTTAGAGGATGTACTAAATAACCAATGACTTATGCTTGATAATCACTCTTCAAATACACCTTTTGGAAATACTAAAAATATAACTTTTTTTTTTTTTAATTAGAAAAACCCACAAAACTTATAGGGTCTCCAAAACAATATCACATAATTGTTCCATTAGCGTTATACTTTGAGGAAAAGATTACATCCTCCTTTTTAAGGAATATATGTTACATCTTGTTTAAAAACAAAGAGAGGATCACCTAAACTATTTTATATTGTATTGAAAATTTAAAGTAATATTAAATACTATTTGCAATAAACAGGCCATTCCATTTAGGTTAGGCCTAGAAATCACTGCCATTACCTAGAGCAGTGGTTCTCAACCTTCCTAATGCCGCGACCCTTTAATACAGTTCCTCATGTTGTGGTGACCCCCAATTTCATTGTTACAAATTGAACATAATTAAAGCATAGTGATTAATCACAAAAAACAGTATGTAATTATGTATGTGTTTTCCGATGGTCTTAGGCGACCCCTGTGAAAGGGTCGTTCGACCCCCAAAGGGGTCGCGACCCAGAGGTTGAGAACCGCTGACCTAGAGATTCCTGTTACATTTATATTTAACAGAACAAGATTGAGTCTGTAATTTGGAAATCCACATGTGTGTGTTCATTAAGTTTACATTAGCCAATGTGCATGGGTAGATGATTCTTGGGCAATTTAAGCTAAAGTGTTATTACTCCTGTAAAGGCTGGAATTTCTTGATTCTTGCCTCTTCTTATGTTTCTTCTGTTCCATTTAATTGGCACCAGAAGCACATAACAGCAGAGAGGGAAGGACCACACATCCATTAGAAAGTTAGGGGTGTCGAGGGCTTCTGAATCACCGTTAGGAGACAGTGCATTAGACTCCCAAACAGCACATACACATCACTATATTTATTCTAACAAGACACGTCTTCTCCCACAGCTCTTGTGAGCAAATGACATTAAAGCATGCTGGGGCTTGAAAACGGCCACAGTGACTCGACCCTACCACCAGAGTGCATCATCAAGGAAAACCAGGCCTTTGCAAAGGGGAACAGCAGTTCAGCAGGAAACGGACCTAACTCAAGAGAAGTTCCTTTTCTAGATTTAGCACCCTAAGAGATTAGGAATCTGACTTTGTTAGAGATTCCAACCCAATCAATCTTAGGGTATTTTTGATGTTCAGAAAGCTGACATCATCAGGAAATTCGAGCAATGACTTCTAAACTACAAACTTTAAATAGGCAGCACTTTCCTGATGAGACATGTACTTTGGAGGCTGCCCAGAAGAATTTCAATGGCATATTTTAGTATATTATTTAATAAAACAACAAAAACCCACTTCAAAAGAATAACCCAGGGGCCCTCTGAGTCTTTGTGTTCTGCTGCCGGCAGCCTTTGGAACATACTAGGGGAACTGCTTCCACACCATGCCAGACTTTCATCAAATTTGGCCTAGTTATTCGGGTTTTCTTTTGAACCACAGACTTTCAACCCAAGATCATTTACAGCTCTACTGAACTGGGGCATGTCTGGTCATTAAAAAGAAAAAAGCTGCTGGTATCAAGTGGGAAGAATGGAAAGCTGAAAAAATAGGGGTGATTTTCATAATATCATTTCTCTCTGGTTTATTGATTTTATGTGGCTAATTGTCTTGTCCTTACGCAACACAGTTCTGTTCTCGCACAAAGCACATTTAACAGCTCAACAGCTCTATATTTCTCCTGCTTGCATCTGGGCTGGGTGGTGTGAAATGAGTCTGTGCTAGGGAATGGCATCTGCCGAGGGTCAGGCTGGCCTTCCACTTACGCTCCGGGCTCTTACTTGGTCCTGAATGCTTCAGTGTGCACCACAATGAAGTACAAGGACATGTCCCAGATGGGGCCTCTACACTCAGCACATACAGAGGTGAAACAGGACATAAATATGAGCAGGCAACTGGAGCATACTGTAATTGTCACCTTTATCTAATTTCTAAAATGGATTTGAAGTACCTAGAGGCAGCAATAGTTCCCATTTTGGAGGGCTTACTCTGTGCCAGGCACTTAGAGCAGGTGCTCAGGCATTACTGCAGTTCACCTTGTGATGCAGAGATTGCTGTTTTAATGTTACTGTCCAAAACCTCAGCTACAGACAGAGGCAGGATTCACCCCAGGTCTGACGCATAAGCCTTTGCACAGCTGGGGCTATCATGGAAGAGGCAAGGAATATTTCTAGCTGGAGTAATCCAGGAAGGCCTCGGGGAAGCCAGTATCTGCGTTGGGCCACCTTCAGGAGCCAGGAATTCATTTCCCGCTGACAAAGGGCGGAGTATGGGAACCCACCGTCTATTATCCACGAAACCCGCCTCTGGGACATTCAGCCCTTTCTTCCTGTGAGTGGAGAGGCATCTCAGTGACCTCCTCAGAGGCAGAAGCAGGACAGTTGCCCAGTCCTCCCTGCCCCACCGAGTATCTAAAATGCAACTCCCTTCCTTTGGTCTCTTTTTAGTCCATTCATGACCTTGTTGTTGGCTTCCATACCTGAGAACTTGCTTGGCTCTAGAACTGCCTCTGTGCCTACACGTTCTGCTACCTCAGACATCTATAGAAAACCTGAACTAATACGACTGAAATTGGACAGGAGGCAAAGAAACCAGAGACTAGCCTCTAGTTGGCATTGCTTCAAATGAGAAGCAGACATAACTTTTTGGAATCACTTCTCTGTTTAATTACCCTTAAGTGGGTAATGACGTCTTCCACGGACATCCTCACCTGTGAAGGCAGAAGGTCGGAAGGCGGCCAAGCGGGGTAACAAATTAAGGATTGTCATTTGAATCAGCGAGTTCTTGCTATTCCTGCATTTCAGCACCCACTGGCACACCTGAGAGAGGAAGGGTACAGGGTTGGCAAAGGAAAGGGAGGTATGGAGCTTGGAAGGAGGGAGCGGGCCTCTTGCCACCTACCTGATCAAATTTCTCCTCCATCAAGTCTCTGCAACACCGGCTCTCCACCAGAGTGGACTTAGCTGGGCTGGGGGAAGCCCCAAATCCCATGAGGCTTTGGTGAGAGCTGTACCCCAGCAGTCCCACCAAGGCGTTTGACGGCTGGGGCTGTACAGCCTGGAAACTGGTGAAGGGGGTAATGTGACGAGGTTTCGTTCCGAAGCCCATGAGATCTTTGCAGTACTTGTCATGTACCAACTGCTGCTGTGTTATTTCTTCCATTTCTTCTCTCAGGCGCTATATATGTAGGGAGAAAAACACCACCTTTCTTTAAAAGTAGCATTTGCCCAGGCACTGTGACCCTACAGAGCAGCACATTTGCCCGACCCTGAAAGGAACTAGCTCCAAAGTGGACGGTGGCCACTCTTCAACTTTAGGATGAAGGTTTCTCCAGAACCCTACAGGAGGCCACCTACCGGGATAACAGATTAGAACAAAATTTTGTTCTAATTTAGGTAAAAGAGCACCACCTACTGAACAATAAAGAAGCAGTAGGATGCGACTGCCAAGGACTCGCCCTCCCCCCACCCCAAGTTGGTTTGGGAAAGCTGATTTGCAAATTGCTTTGCCTACAGACCCGAGTCACAGCAAGGAAGTCTCTTGCTAAGGTGAGGGGCAGCCCCACTCCAGCATCCTGTTAAGGCCAGTCTGCTTTCTTGCTTCTGGCCGGAAACCCAGGTAGAAACAACTTAGGCAAATCATTCTCTAAGAACCCTAGGAATTCCATAGGAGGTGTGCAATATGCTGGCTGGCACAGAACTCACATCTATTCCCTGTTCAAAGGGCTGCTTAGCAATTCACCCTCCAACAGTCCAAAATGAGGATATAAAACAATTTTCTAAACTTCCAAACTTTTCTCAACACAGATTCCACCCCAACCCCCCACGCCAAATCTTGTCTCCTATTCCTGTCAAGGTCACCAATGACTCTTATGCTGCTAAATCTGAAGGCCAGTTCTCAGGCCTCTACTTATGTGACTTATCTGCAGCATTTGATCCAACTTACTATTTCCTCCTCCCTGAAACTCTTTCTTCACTTGGCTTCTTGGACCTAGAGCTTTCCCGCCATGGTTGCTCCTCATTTCTTGACCTCGGGGTCTCAGACGCTATCTCTTGTCCAATGCTAGCTGAAGATGCCCTCTACCTTGTAGCCACTCTAATCTGCCCCTCCCATCTCCATCTTCCCCCTCAGTAAATGGCAATCCCAGTTTCCCAGGCCAAACACCTGGACTCTTCTCTCTCCCATCGACCTCCAAATCCCAAATTCAGAACCCAGCCACTCCTGGTACCCCTATAGCTGCCACTATGGTCCAGGCCACAAAGGTCCCCTGCTAAGACTGCTGCAGTTCTCTCTGAACTAGACTCCTGGCTTCAACCCTTGCCCCTTCGATAAGCCATTTTCAACACAGTGGCCAGAGCGATCCTTTTGAAACATGAGTCAAATGCCACTCCACTGCTTAAAACCATTAATAGCTTCCCACTTCACATACAAAGTCTACAGCCTGGCTTCTGAGACCTTATGTGATGTGCCCCCACCCTGCCCCAGGCATTCCTCCAACCCCCTCTCCCACCTCCTCCCTTCTCCTGCTCTGCTCAGCCACAATGGTGACCCTGCTGCTTCCCAAAAAGAGCGGCCTACTCCTGTCTCCTCAGGGCCTTTGTGCCTGCAGAATCAGCTGCCTGGACTGCTCTTCCCCAGGTACTTGTATGGCTTTTTTTCTCACCTCTCCCATGACTGTGCTCAAACATCACCATATTTTAAAAGATAATCCTTAATCCATGCGAGCATCCCTATTCCCTTTCCCGGCCCTACTTTTCTCCATAGCATTCATTGCTGTAAGATACACTGTACAGATTTACTTATTTGTGCATTGTCTGTCTCCCCCTGCTAGAATGAAATGTTTTATTCATGCTGCATTATTCTAGCTCTTAATACATGATGTAGCTTGCCCATAGTATTAGGAAATTACAATACCTTACATCTGGATAGTTCTTGGGAATTTACAAAGTACCACGATAAGAGCATTTTGTTTAAATCTGTGAGTTAGGAAATACTGTCCTGTGTTACTGGGAGAAAACAAAGGTACCAGAGCTGTCTGGGCTACCATGGAAAGCACCACGTCATATATGGCTGGGCAAATCTCTGAGGGCTACCATTTAAGGAATCCCCACTATGCATCAAGAAACCTCCCAGGAACTCAATGAGGAGAGTAAAATCCCTGTCAAAAGTGAGGAAAATGAGACTAAAGGAGGTAAAGTAATTGATTTACTGCCTGTTTCCCTTCTCCGTGAGGACAAGGACCTTGCTTTGTCTGGCTCAGGGTGTCAGGGAGAAGCCTGGACTTCCCTGACACGGCTTCTCACCTCTCCCTCCATGCTGCTGATTCGGACCAGCTCGTTGAGGATCAGCAAAGCTCCATGGATCCGATCATCCCGATTCATGCCCTTCTCCTTGGCCAAGGTCTCATCAAACCCTTTCTCTGCTTCTTCAAACGTGTGCTATGTAGAGAGAGAGAATGCCTTAATTACCCAACATCCAAAATTAGAGAGGACACAGGCAGACCCCATCTATATGGGGGTTCGGAGGAGTTAGCGTGCCTGCCCAGTGCCTTGTACCAGTATCATCGATAATACTAACTCACCAAGCTCTCACCTTTAATTTAGCTTCAACTCTCCCAATACCATGAGGCAGATACCATTACAGCCCTATTTTAATAAATAAAAAATAGAGGCTCAACGAAATTACGTGACTTGTCCCAGGTCACATAGAAAAGCCAAAACTAGAACCCAAGTCTCCAACCTCATGTTCAGGGCTCTTTTTGTTGTACAGGCTCCTTAGTAAATTCTCTTGTCAACAGCAATCAGCACAGGGCTCAACATTCTAGAGGAGAGAGAACTGGCACTTTCTAAATTAGTATTAACCGTATTTCATCGATTCTGAGACACCCCTTTTTTCCTATTTTAAGGTATCTGAAAAGAGATATCTTATCATTGTTGACAAGAAGGCACTGAGTCACAGTTTAATTGGCATCATATTTTCAGTCTTAGTGGTACATGAAATAATGGTATGCTACCCATGAATCTTTGCTTTATTGAAATAATAAAATAACTGTTGATTTACTAGTACACTGAGCTTAAAAAAATCATGAGACCAAAACAAACTTGCTGTGTGGCCAGGGGCCTGTTGCTGCCCAAGGCCCGGTGATACTCTTTGTGCATGTGCTTTGCTAGCGGCTGGAACGGAACCATCTCCTCACCCTGTACCACTGAGGCTTCTGCATCTCCTTTGGCTCACGCTGGGTGGTGAGAATCAGACAGGCACGAAGGGCGGCTACAGCTCCTTCACGGATGGCCTGCTTGGGGTCCCACACAGCCACGAAAATGTTGTCAAAGAAGGGCTGCACTTGCTGGAAGAAGAAGGTGGGGACGCTGATGGCCAGCTCACGGAGAACCAGAACCTAGGAGAAAAAGGCACACTTAGAACTCTCATCTGTATCATGGAACTTTTTTAATGTTTTCTTTTTTTTAAGTTGATTTCAGAGAGGGAGTGGGAGAGGGAGATAGAAACATCAATGAGAATCACTGATCAGCTGCCCCCTGCACATAGCCTACTAGGGTTTGAGCCCAAAACCCATGCATGTGCCCTGACCGGGAATTGAACCATGACCTCCTGGTTCATAAGTCAATGCTCAACCACTGAGCCACACCAGCCAAGCTGTATCACACAGTTTTGTTCTCTCAGGAATATAGCTTCTGGCTTCCTAGAACCTATGTACATCAGAAAAAGAGCAGACTTGGGAATTCTGGGGCTCTAGGAAGGAAAGGAAAACTGCTCAAACATCCGCGTTCATTATCCTAGAGTGCTTACACACGATGCTGGTAATGTTAGAACACAAGCTCTGGAGGGGCAGGCTTGTTTTGTATCCTGTTTTACTGGCAGCCTAGCCCCATACATACAATATAGCAAGTTTTCAATAAACACTTACTGAATGAATGAAAAATCCTCTTTAATACCTAATCTTGTTATTATTTTCACTCGGCAGTGAAAGAAAGTAAAGATCAGAGGTTGCCCCAAGTTATAGAGTTAGGAAATGGCAAGGCCAAGACTTGAACCACGGTCCCAATGCGGGCCCCTCCCCCACACCATTCTCCCTCCTTGTGGTGCTGCCTCCTCATGAGGGAGCTGACTGGAAAGGATCTGATTGATGCCTGTGACCCCCCCATCACATTCATGTCCAAATTCTCCCTCTTGAAGACAGACTCTCCTATCTCACAGCATGGCGTCCTAGCCCAACAAACCAGCCTCAGGGAAAGCTTTGAAAACCACGGAAGATGTACCCCCAAAAGAAGAGGATAAGCTACCACTCCCCCAAATGCAGAATAGCCAATGGGAAAAGAGGAAGTCTGGGCTAAGCACCAACCAATGAACAAATGTCTACAAAATAAACAGGAAAGGCTGACCAACTCTCCCACTGGGGGTGGTGAAGGTATCTACTCCCCCTGCTCCTCTCTTAATCCCAGTTCTTGCATATTCCCCCGGTAGATGCAGAGACCTTGGCAAAGACACGGTAGGGATCATGCAGATAGTACAGCTGTCTGGGGCTTTGGAGTCTTTTGGCTGTGGCTTCTTCTCTTGCTATGGCTCTTGCAATTTTGATTCTAGAAAATCAGAGCTCAGGATAAACACTGCACGTAGGGCTGCCTCTCAAGCAATGAAAAAACAACTTTTAAGTTTCCTCTTCAGGTGCAAAGCTCAGGGTGAAGACAGAAAGGAATTCCGGACAGAACCTAAGGCCACCAAGAAGCAGTGTCTCTGCCTGGAGCATCCCCTCTCATTCTCTGCCCCTCGGGGACCTAAGCACATTGTGTGAGGGATCCCGACACGATGCCATCACTCTCTAGGCCTGGCTGGCTGTGCTCCTGCAGGCACTCACAGCTGCGTGTCTCCGGCCCTCGTTGCGGTCAGCGCCCAGCCATTCCAGGGCTCGCTTCACCTCAAACTCCACATACTCAGCGGTAAAAGTGTCCCCTGCCATGGCGAGGCGACCAATGGCCTTGGATGCCATTTCCATGACAACTGGGTCATTAGAGGGGAGGAGGTTCCGAAGATAATTAGCAAATCGCCCGATTCGGGTGGCATTCCCACCTTCCACTCCTATGAGGCTGGCTGGAAAAGAGAAAGGCAAAAGGTGAGGATGAACACATGCGGTCCAGGAAAGGGTGTTGCCTTGAAAGGAAAGCTGGCAGGACCCCTTCCTTTCATTCTGAGTACACACTGTAATGTCCAGACGGTAAGCAATGCAGACACTTTTCATTTTAACCAACAGATTTGATATTTGTACAAGGATATTTGCATAAAGCAAAATGCTCTCATTTTAGTATATATAATTTGTTTTCTCAAGAAAAGGAAAAGAAACTGGGACTGAAAATTAAATCGCAGGCTGGATGACCACCTCTGGGAGTTGAAAATTACCTGCCTTTTGTTCACTGTCCCAACTCTACTTTTCCATTCATGAGCCTTATGGCAAATATTACTCTACAGAGAAATTAGAACCTGCAAAGAGCTACATGGGGTGGTGGAAAGAAAGCTGGCTTCTAGTCTCAGCTCTGGCACACTGTCTGGCCTAGAAAAGTTGCTTCATGGTTCTGAGACTCCATATCTGAAAATACTTGCTTTGCCTACGTGCCAGGACTATTGCTATAATTAATACCTAAATAAGTACATGGAAAGCCACCGAGCTCCTTAAAATTCAATAAACGAATATGAACTAAGCATCTAATAAGCAGCAGATACGGGGTGCAGTGGACACAAAGGTGAACAGTCCTTTGTTCCCAGTTGATACTGTCACCAGAGACTCTGTCCTTACCTATGGCCAAGATGCCACCTTTCCTCTCATTGGCATCTGAGCTGGAAACCAGTTCAAAAATGTGATGGTTCAGCTGATCATAGAAGCGAGTAGACTCCTCTTGACTCATCTGCAAAGGAAGATGTACTCAGAACAATTTCTAGTGTCTCCCTGATGATGGTGATGGTGCTGGTGGCGTGGTTTCCAAAAAATAGGACCTGACAGGTATCAGCAGGTATGGTTTAAACCGAACATAACAAAGGCACTTCCCATTTCTATAAACTATAGAGCAACTGAACTCATAATTCATCTATTTATTTAACAAATACTATTGAGTATACTCCGAGGGTCCTATCCTCGGATCTAGTACCAGGGGTGTAAGAACGAACAAGACAATATCCCCGACCTCCAGTTTGGTCTCTATTTTAAAAACCCCAAGCTCTTCCAACCCACCCCAACCAATGTTATCAGGCAAAAAGAATCAAAGGTCTGTGATTTTCACACTGAATCAATGCAGTGTGAAAAAGAAAAAAAAAAAAATTTAAAAACAGCTGACTCTAAGCTGATTCCTAAAGTGTCACAACACCGAGAGGCCACAGAAAGGTATAACCGCAGCAAAGGAACCTGCATATTTTAGGGATGTGAGAAACTGGGTGCCTTTCTGAAATAGAATCTTACTTAGCTGTCCAACGAAATCTAAGCCAGGGATGGTGCACTCTTAGCCCAAACATCCGTAACGAATGGCCCCAAATCACAGAAGCCCCCACCTCTCGAAGCTCCATGGTGACATAGTGCTGGAGCTCCTTGGCAGCTTTGGCCCTGGTCTCCTCATTCCGGCTCTTCAGGCCGCTGGCAAACTGCTGCAGGATGCTCACATTGCTAGATGCCATGGCAGCTGCAGCGGCGGCCGCGGGTCCGGTGCCAAGCATCTTGCCCTGAGGTTCTGTGGAGAAAAGCTTCCTTTAATATTCTGGATAACAAACTACGGCGATAAACTTATTTATGGCCCCGTTCCTCAACACAGATCTCCACCCTGTCCACGTCAGGTAGGGAGACCTCGCTGAGGACTGTGTAGAAAGCCTCTATTTATTCAACAATGACTCATGTTTAGAAGAGGCAGCATAGTAAGAGGGTCAAATTGTGGGCTGTGGAGCCAGGCTACCTGAGTTTGAATCCAACCCCAAATTATATACCTTGAGAAAATACTTAAAATGTCTATTTCCTCAGCTGCCACTGGGCAATAATAATACCTAACTCATAGGGTTGATGTGAGGACTAAGTAAGTTAATACATGTTAAAAAGTGCTGGGCACACCGCGAGTTCTTAAAATTGTTAGCTATTATTATCATTATTACTACGATGCACATGGCAGAGAGCCAGGTACTAAAAGTGGGGAGGTAAGAGAGAATAAATCATACCTACAACTACCTCTTTCCTCAAAGAGTTCAATTTAAAGAGAGTAATTATTCTATAGCAACACGGTCCAACTGAAATAAAATACAAACTGCAAATGTAATTTTAAATTTCCTAGTAGCCATATAAAAAAAGTAAAAAGAAACGGGTGAAATGAACTTTATTTAATACAATATATCCAAAATATCACTTCAATGTTATTAATATCAAACATGGATATATTTCCATCCTTTTTTTTGTACCGAATGTCTAAAATCTAGTGTGCATCTTACACTTACAACAATCTCAGTTTGGACGAGTCACATTTCAAACACGCTACGCCACATGTGGCTGGTGGCACGGCATTGGACAGTGCGGGTCTATAGAATACTAATACTTGAAAGGACCCCAAGAGCATTCATTCATTCCTGCATTAGGTACCATCTCTTCTCTCCATGAGCTTACAACCTGGGGGTGAATACAAATAATCAGGCAACCGCAATAAAGCGGCCATAATAGGGCTCAGCCAACATATATATACATATATATATGTCTTCACATACATTATATGTTATATATATACCTACACATATATTATATACATTATAAACATTATACATATTACATATATAGTTACATGTACACCTACATAAATACATATCTCCTACGTATGTCCAGATTATATTAGAAAACCAGTTTTTCAAAATTCTTATTTTGAAAGAATTTGTGATGCTGAGAAAGAAAAAATAAACAAGGAGTAAATGCTTTTGAAAGCTTTTCAATACTCCAGTGCCAAGAAAATGACTGCAAAGGAAGTGTCACCCTTTCGGGGAGAGGAACGCTCTATCCACTGAGCCAAACCGGTTTCGGCAGGAGTAAATGCTTTTGAAAGCTTTTCAATACTCCAGTGCCAAGAAAATGACTGCAAAGGAAGTGTCACCCTTTCGGGGAGAGGAAACCCAGAAACCCACGACAGGGTGCGCGGCCGCCTCTGCGAGAGGCAGGAAACGTCCATTCCCGGGAAGGCACCTGCCTCTCTCGGTCCGGCCGAGGCCCACGGGCCCCCGGCTCCTCGCAAATGTCAATGGAGGCACTGGCAGGCAGGCATCCGGAGGACCCTGGCGAAGGCTTCAGAAAGGAGCCGAAGTTGGGAGGCTGAGCCTGGGATGGGAGCGAGGGAGGCACGAGGACGGAGCCTGAGGAGGGGACCCAGCTCGGAGTCGGGGAACGGAGCCCACGGAGCCTCCAGGTTGGAGTGCAAGGGGCTGACACCGGCGCCGGTCCCCCGTGAAGACAATTGGGAGGTGGACGCAAAGGCGTGCCGGCAGTCCCGGGGCTCATGGGCCGGCCTTCG
>NW_005365764.1:1748716-1750691 GCF_000412655.1 Myotis brandtii
GCCCCCAGCCCCACCACCCGCCTTCCCCACTGTCCTCTAAGCCGCGGGAGGGAGGGCAGGTTCCCAGCCCCAACGACCAATCGACAGGCGCAAGAAGACGATGGACTGAAACGCTGGCCAATAGGAATGAAGGAGAAGTGAAGCTTGGGGACCCGGCTTCTCTAGGGGGCGGGGACTGTTCAAATAGACAAACCACGCGGCCAGTGGCAGACGAAAGGAGGCTCAGGTTCACTCGGGAGAACCAATCGGTCGTGAGTTGACTTCAGTCACTTCCACGCACACATCCGGTCCATCGCTACTATAATTCCCCCCCCCAGCATTGGGGGTGCGGCCCTGTCCAGTCCGCTGTCTGGTACCTGGGAAGGGGCTGAGCGGTGGTAGGCGAAGGCTCGCGACCCCGCCCGGCTTAGTTATGAAAGGAGAGTGTGAGCCACGGCTGGAGGAAAAGACGTAAACTTTTCGGGCTTATGGGACCGCGATTTCTCTTTTGTTAAGTGTAACATGTATTTGAAAAGTTTTTTACTTAGATTTACTTATTTTCCAAAATTATCGAAGCTCACAAGGTCATTCGCGAGAAACCATAGCCAAATTTGAACTAAATGAGCTTCTCCTAAATCAATAATTTCAAAGCAACATAATTTTAAAAACAACTTTTCAGAAAACAATAACAAAAATAGAATTTGACTACATCTTAATTTTTAAAAAAACTATGGTCTATTATAATAAATTTTGAATATTCCTAAATAATTCACAATAGGAGTCATTAAATAAAATATAACACATTTTTATTACATATGTCGCCATTAATAATGGTAATGTAGATGAATATTTGTTAAGAAGGAAGAGGGTTCATAATTTATTAAAAATATAAATTACACAACAATATAAGTATCATATAACCCAGTGGTTCCCAAACTTATTTGGCCTACCGCCCCCTTTCCAGAAAAAATATTACTCAGCGCCCCCTGGAAATTAATTTTTTTTAAATTTTAATAGCAATTAAACAGAAAGATATATGTAATAATGTTTCTACCTTTTTCGTAAAATATAGTAAAGAAAGGTGTAAATTAGAAACATTGAAGTTTGAAATTATGAAACTATTTATTGAACTCAGAATAGAAAGGTAATACAAAAAAAGTTAAAACAAATGCACCTGTGGCCATCACTGCCCCCCTGGATCGCTGCAGCGCCCACCAGGGGGCGGTAGCGCCCACTTTGGGAATCACTGATATAACCATTAAAAACATTTATGTATTTCTTATGTGTCTTTGTTACCATGGGGAACATGTACAAAGATGTAATGAAATTTGGGGGAGACATACTATTTTCTTTATACATTACCATCAATGACTTGTGTAATAAAAATATAGTGTTTTTTGAGGATATGGAAATTTCCTGAAGTGTTAACCTGCCAAATTAAAAAGGTTTGGTAATATTCTGTGGCTAACAAAATACTCTGTCAGATTGAAAAAAAAATGATTACTGCTTTAAGTTTAGGATCTCTTCATTGCATTGATTTTCTGTGAAATAATCATTCCTCTGAATTTCACATTTCTCACTTGTGTTCAACATGTCCATATTTACTCATTAAACATTTTTGATTATGTAATATATTCACTGCTCAAATCTCAAAATAAATAAAATGGTATTTATCACCAAGTCTTGCTTCACCCCTGTCCCTTCACTTATTTTCTGTTTTTCTGTATCCCTAGAATTTCTTTATGTAAATATAAGCAAATATAAATATATATTTTTATTTTTCCATTTTGTACAGAAGATCACTGTTCTGTACTTTAAAAAAATTAGTATACCTTAGAGATCTTTCTGTCTTCATAAATAGAAAGCTTCCTTGTTCTTTTGTTGTTATAGCTGCATAGTATTCCATCACATGATGTACCATCATTTATTTTTCCAGTCCTCTGTTGATGGACCTTTGTATTGTTTACAAATTCTTGTTATTACTAATGATGCTACA
>NW_005365764.1:1750786-1755256 GCF_000412655.1 Myotis brandtii
ATATATATAATTTTATTCCCTGGCATTAGATCAAAATAGATACCCAGAAATGGGATTAGAGGGGTCAACACGTGTAGTTTGATGGGTATTATCAAATTTAACTCTATGAAGGAGGTACCAATTTTCATTTCCACCAGCAATATGAGATTTTTGCCACCCTAAGACATGATAAGGCTGTTTTCTAATTAACTATTAAAGATGGCTTTATAGTAACAGTAATCAGTGCATTTGTAGGCCTCTTTTCCAAATTTACAAAGAGCTTTCTTATCCATTATGTTAAAATAATAACTAATATTTATTGAGCATTTACAAAGTGTCAGGCATTTTGGTGGCCATTATGTTTTTTAAAAATTGGTTTTTAGAGAGAGAGGAAGGGCTAGGGATAGAGAAAAACATTGATGTGAGAGAAACATCATCAATCAGCTGCCTCCTGCATGCCCCCTACAGGAGATCGAGTCTGCAACCTGGGCATGTGCCCCAACCAGGAATCTAAACAATTGCCTCTTGGTTTATGGGTCCACGCTCAACCACTGAGCCACAAGGACCATGCTGGTGGACATTACAGAATAGAGGTTAAAAGCAGGGTAGAGTCAAACTAACTGAATCTGAAACTTAGCTCTAGCACTTACTAATTATATGAGCAAGTACTTAATGTCTATATACATATTCCCTTACTTGAAGAACTGAAAGATTATAATGTACCCATTGACAACCAAGGGTTGGATGGTTGTTGGCACCAATTCAGTCAACAGGAATCCCCCATTAGGCATGTGGTGAAGAAGGAGCTTTTATTCAGTGCAAACAGCCCAACTGTGACACAGCATGGCTGTGGAACAGCTCAGTAGCATTTCAGCGGCAGTCGGGGAAACACAGTCTTCAGTGGAAAGTGTGCTTCCACAGCCAGAGGGTCGCTAAGTTATATAGACAGAAGTCCCTGCCTCTGGTCCCTGATTGGTCTGTCCTCATGCAAATGAAGATTCCAAATCCTCGAAGTTTGATTGGGCCAAAAGGCACTGTCCTGATTGGCCAGCATGAATCAGTTCTGATTGACCGGTGAAGATGTTGATGGGGGATATAGCTGCACAGCTAGGATTGGCTCAAGTGACAGGAGCACATTGCAGGCAGGCAGTTCAGTGCTGGAGGCAGGTAGCTGAATGCAGGCTTCTCCCTGAAGTGTGGTTTGCATAAGACGCCCCAGTTTAGAAATGGCTGTTAGGCTGTGTGTGTGCGTGCGTGTGTTTAAGGAAATTTGAGCCCAGTTGGCCACCAGGAGCCCTTCTTAGTAGGAATCTTTTTTCTTAGTGTCCACACTACCTTGGTAGGCACTGTTGTAGGGGTTAAATGCTACTGCATGTGAAGTACCTAAAACACTACATGACACATGCAGACTCAATAAATGCTGTTACTGTTCTTTCTGAACATTTCCTACAAGGCAGGTTGTATTGTCCCCACTTTATACTTTCTCCATGAGTAAAAGGACATATAGAAGGATTGGGTCATAGAATTGGTAAGGGAGGAGTTAAAAAATATCTGCTTCTTCCTAGTGTCCCATTGGCCGTATAGGTTACTTGGGTTTGCAAGTATGTGCTGGGTGCTAAAGTTGCAAATTAACAACCAGCTTCAGCGGTTCTCAACCTGTGAGTCGCGACCCCTTTGGCGGTCGAACAACCCTTTCACAGGGGTCGCCTAAGACCATTCTGCATATCAGATATTTACATTACGATTCATAACAGTAGCAACAATACAGTTATGAAGTAGCAACGAAAATAATTTTATGGTTGGGTCACAACATGAGGAACTGTATTTAAAGGGCCAGAAGGTTGAGAACCACTGAACTAGCTAGTAAGGGAGGGACCATGTATGTCTATACAGGGCTGGCTTTGTGGCTGTTGTGATCTGTGAGGTTATAATGCTCTGTCTTGAAATTCTTAATGATTTTTAAGAAGGGGCCCCACATTTTTATTTCGCACTGGGTACCAAAATTATGTAGTCAGTCCTGTGGACATATGTGTTATATTTTTAGTATAACTTTCATTGATATAAAGGATGTGTAGCATACAACTTACAAATAATAAAATACACAATACTTTTAAAAATACGTTTTTATTGATTTTAGAGAGAGAGGAAGGAAGAGAGAGAGCTAGAAACATCGATTGGCTGCTTTCTGCATGCCCCCTACTGGGGATTGAGCCTGCAACCCAGGCATGAGCCTTGGCTGGGAATCTAACTGGCAACCTCTTGGTCCATGGGACGATGCTCAACCAACTGAGCCACAATGACTGAGCCACAATACTTTTTATTGTAAATTCCATATAGCCAATTGATTCTAACAGGAGTCTTTTTTTTTTTTTAATATCGTGTAGCCTCCCTATGGTTGCAGTTGACCAATGAGTATAGTTCCAACATGAATGTTGGTTGATATTTTCTTTTATGTTAATGAGTAAGGGGAAAGTGAGACCATCAAGAGATACCTTGAAATTTCGCTAGTTTGTCAATGACGTGAAGACTTCTTTGCTGAACTGGATAATCATTTTCCAATACTGGAAGAATATTTCCTCATATTTTTGCTGCTATTCACAATGTAAGGGCTATAGAGTTGACACACTTTTAAGTTTAATCTGCATGATAAACTTTTTTCAGTGATTGTAGTCTAGATGAACAAAACAATTATCAGGCATTTGCTGATTTGCATGCAATAAATATTCCCACTATGGCAGGTTCCAAACTACCAATGACTGTCACTGAATGAAAAGCTGGGAAGAGATATGAATGAGCAAGTAGCATCTTGTTATAGAGTATTTCCACAATGCAGATACAACACATGTGAACAGCCCAACCAGGGTTGCTCAGTGGTTGAGCATGGGCCCATGAGCTAAGAGGCCACTGGTTCAATTTCAGGTCAGGGCTCATGCCCAGGTTTCGGGTTTGATTCTTAGTAGGGGATGTACAGGAGACAGCCGATCCATGATGTTTCTCTCATTGATGTTTCTATATCTCTATCCTTCTCCCTTCCTCTCTCTCTAAAGTCAATAAAAACATTAAACAAAAACAAATGTGAACAACCTAAAGAGCACAAATGGTAAAATGTAGTAATGAGGAAGTAATGAGCTTAGAGTATTTGTTAATTTTATTTTAATACTAGGGACCCAGTGCACAAATTCGTGCACCTTGAAAGGAACTGTGGGCAGCGAGGCTGCAGTGGGCAGAGGAGTGGGTCTCGGCCCATCCTCTGTGCCCCTGCTTGGCTCCTCCCACCAGGGCCCCCGGTCCCCTGTCTGCTGGCAGCCCCGCTCCCATTGGCTCCTCCCGCCAGGGCCCCCGGTCCCCTGTCTGCCGGCAGCCCCGCTCCCACCACTGCCGCTCCCAAGTGCTGACAGCGCCGGCCCTGCTCACACCCGCTGATGGCACAGAGCAATTGGGGCCAGCACCAGCAGCGGTTCGAGCAAGGCCGGTGCCGTCAGAGGGTGCAAGCGGCGGCTGCTGCCCTGATTGCCCCCCAGGAACAGGGGGAGGTGAAGAAGCCCTCAGGGGCAATCTGAGCGATTGGGACCAGCTGTGGGTGCAAGTGCCAGCTCAGGTGCTGGCAGCGGGTGCGAGCAGGGCTGTTGCCTGCAGCAGGTGCAAGCGCCATCAGACTGCGGCACGTGGGAGCAAAGAACTTTCAGTAACCACCAGAGGCTCACCCGATGACAGCAACCGGCGCCCTGCCTTGATCTGGTGCCCCCACTCACCAGCTCCACCATCCCACCACAGCCGACGCCCACCATGTCCCGTGTACGCCCCCTGGTGGTCAGCACACGTCATAGTGACCAGTTGTTTGGTTGTTCTGCCGTTCGGTCTATTTGCATATTAAGGATATATATATATATATAACTGTACTAGTAACTTTGTGTAGTTTAATTTTTAATAATGGCTGTGCTTAGTGAGTGGCTCACAAAACTCCTAAAAATTTAACAACCAACTCTCCCCAGTCAGAAGGAGCTCCCGAAGCTCCCAGTTGGTGGGCAATGAGGGCCGGCAATGAAGACACCCAGCCGGCCACCTAGTCTGGTGGGAAGGGCAGTTATTCGTGTGCTAGGAGTAGGCAGGCCAGTTTACGCTATTGGAAGTTGCACAATAGAAAGTGAGAGCTTTTGCTGTCGTGATTATTATTAGAGTTAATAATTTCTTAGACACCATTTACCGTTTCAGAGCTTCAAGTTTCTCATTTGAAAAAATCGGGGATAATGATACTTTTCTTACCTCCTCAATACGCTCCCCGATTTTTGTTGGTTTTGTTCATTGCTGCCTACAATAGTGCGCCTACTGCATGGAAACAATGAGTGCGTCATATTTCGGTGCATAAAAGCTCTTGGGAAGTCGAAAAGCCACATGCATTTTGGTGGTTCGCGTGATGCTAAGCGAGGCTGCATTCAGCGGGTCTGGGAGCAGCTGCGGGGCGCACACCTGGGAGAGAAGGCTGCCCCGCCC
>NW_005365764.1:1755510-1781040 GCF_000412655.1 Myotis brandtii
GCCCCGCAGCCCCGCTGCGTCCCCAGTCCTGCCCCGGGGCGGACCCGAAGGAAGGTCAGGGTTGGACGCCCCGCCCCTCCCGGTCCCACCGCCGTGGCTGTTCTGTGGGTGGCTCACTATCAACGTTGACGACTTCAGCCACCTGCACCTCCATGGCGGCCTCGCCGGTCCCGGGGGAGAAGATTAGCATCCAGGCGGGAGAGACCGCCCCGGCCGAGGACAGGGACCTGCTGGGCAACGACTGCCCCGAGTGGGACAAGCCCGTCCCGCGCTCCTGGAGGCACAAGTGCGCCTCCTATGTGCTGGCCCTGCGCCCCTGGAGCTTCAGCGCCTCGCTCACCCCGGTGGCCCTGGGCAGTGCCCTGGCCTACAGATCCCAGGGCGTCCTGGACCCCAGGCTGTTGGTGGGCTGTGCCGTGGCGGTGCTGGCCGTGCACGGGGCTGGCAACTTGGTCAACACGTACTATGACTTTTCCAAGGGCATTGACCACAAAAAGAGCGACGACCGGACCCTGGTGGACCGGATCTTGGAGCCCCAGGATGTGGTCCGGTTTGGAGTCTTCCTCTACACTCTGGGCTGTGTCTGTGCCGCTTGCCTCTACTACCTGTCCGCTCTCAAACTGGAGCACTTGGCTCTCATCTACTTCGGAGGCCTGTCTGGCTCCTTTCTCTACACGGGAGGTAAGGACTGGCCCGATTCCTGTGCTGGAGGTCTTCGTTTCATGGACTCCAAACTGCTGCTTTGGGTGGGAGTTAGGACTAGAGGCGTGGATTCAAAAGTTCTCAGGCCACTTATGTGAAATCTATAGTGTGCGGGTTATGTGGGTTATTTTGAAAACAAGAGTGGGTTGAGAAGATCCTGGCTTGGCTTATGGATGTTAGAAATTATATATATATATATGTCATTGCTATATATATGGAAACTTTTTGTATCTAATTTCTTTTTGTTGGCCCTATCTTATAATGCCACAGTTACAAATTTTAGTGGAATTAACTTTGAAGCGCTCACAATTGTACAGCTGATTAAGGTGGTGCTGGCCAGGTGGCTAAGCTCTGTTTATTGAGCATTTATTATGTGCCAGCACTGTTCCCTGTGAACACAGCAGTCACAGATATCCCTGCTCCTGTGAAAGTTATTTTATAGATGATGAGGAGAGACAGAAAGCAAAACTAGTAAATTATAGTTAGGTTGACCAATGTCCTGGTTGCTCAGGACTGAGAGGGTTCCCAGGATGTGGGACTTTGGGTGCTGAAACCAGGAAAGTTCCTGGTAGGTTAGGATGAGTTGGTACCCTGATGATAGCATATGAAAGATGATTAGTGCTACGGAGAGAAATAGTAAGTAGAGCCAGGAAGGGGGACACAGCGGACTATTTTAAGTCGTTGGATCAGGGAAAGCCTCATCAAAAAGGTAATATGTGGGCAAAAATGGAAGGAGGTGAGAAGTGAGGGAGTTGGCTGAGCAGGGTGTCCCAAATCTTGGAACGGCAATTGCCAAAGGCATTAAGGCAGGAATGTTCCTGAAAAGTTTGAGGAGCAGCATGGAGACCAGGGTGAGGGAGAGAGAAAGTGAAAGGAAGTGAAGTAAGGGAAGTATGTTTGGGGAGGTCAGGGAGGCACAAAGATTATGTAGGCCTTACTGTTTTAAAAGAATCACTCTGGCTAAAGTATGGAGAATGGATAAAGGGGAGTGAGCAAGGGTAGAAGCAGGGAGATGGAGGAGAAGGGAGCTGTTGAGTAACCCAGGCAAGAGATGTTTGGTGGCTTGGATCAGGCTGGTAGTGGAGAGGGAAGAAGTAGTCAGGCAGGGTATGCTGATAGATGGGATGTGAGGCAGGAGAGAAAGAAGAATTAAGCATAACTCAGAGGTTTTGGCCTGAGCAGCTTGAATAATGGAGTTGATTTCAAGTGAGATAAAGTTGAAGGTAGGTTTTGGGAGAGATAATTGACAGAGCATCCTAATGTAGTACAGTGGTTCTCAACCTTCTGGCCCTTTAAATACACTTCCTCATGTTGTGACCCAACCATAAAATTATTTTCGTTGCTACTTCATAACTGTAATGTTGCTACTGTTATGAATCGTAATGTAAATATCTGATATGCAGAATGGTCTTAGGCGACCCCTGTGAAAGGGTCGTTCGACCGCCAAAGGGGTCGCGACCCACAGGTTGAGAACCACTGCTCTACGTAGTAGATCTCCAAGTGGAGATGTCAAGTGGATGTAAGAGCGAGTTCAGGGAGAGATCTGAGCTGGAGATAAAGATATTTGGGGATCATTGGCACATAAAGTTGTACGACTGGGTGAGACCACCAGAGGAGAGCGTGTTGTTGATAGAGATGTGAGGGGGACCAGGACAGCCCTGGGCCACTCTGACATTATGAGGTGGGGAGAAGCCCTAGCCTGCGTGGCTCAGTGGATAGAGCGTCGGCCTGTGGACTGAAGGGTTGCGGCTTTGATTCCGGTCAAGGGCATATGCCTGGGTTGTGGGCTCAATTCCCAGTGGGGGGTGTGTGGGAGGCAGCTGATCAATGATTCTCTCATCATTGATGTTTCTATCTCTCTGTCCCTCTCCCTTCCTCTCTAAAATCAATAAAAATATATTTAAAAAAAAAGAGGTGGGGAGAAGAGAAGGAACGGGTAAAGGGAACTGTGATGGAGCATCTGGAGGAGAAAGAAGACCAAGAGACTGGTGTCCTGGTGGTCACTTAAGAAGTTCAGTAAAGGGAACCAGTGGATGCTGTAACAGAATGTGTCAGGGGGTAAGGAGGGCGACACTTAATCTAAGACTTGAAGGATAAGGAGCCATCCTCGGGCAGAATTGGGGTCTGACTCAGGTGCTGAATCCGTCAAGGCTGAAGGAACAGCAAACGCAAATGCACTGGCGTGGGAGAGAGCTTGACATCTAGGATCCACTGAAAGGCCCATGTGTTCGAGAGGGAGAATGGAGATGTAGTTGGAGAGGTAGGCGGGGGCTAGATCATGCTGGTCTACTAGGGCCTCAGTCTTCTGTGTGGGTTTCTCCTCATTCCCAGCTTGCAGGCTTAATCCTTAGGTCTCTTTCCTCTGTCTCCATTTCCTCCTTTCGTGATTTTAGCCAAGTCTCATGGCTTCAGATGCTAACTGGTGACTCAAACTTATACCTCTGGCCCAGATCTCTCCACTACACTCCAGACTCCTACTTAGCTTCTTACTCGGTAATTTCTCTTCGAGGTCTCCAGGCACCTCCAGCTAAGCATGTCTGAAACCCAATTCCTGGTCTTCTCCCCAAAGAAACCTGCTCTTCCACAGCTTCCCCCTCTTACTCAGTGGCAACTTCTTCCTTTCAGTTCTTCACAGGCATCATCCCAACTCGTTTCTCACATCGTGCATCAGTCCATCAGCAAATCCTGTTGACTGTCCTTCAAAAATGTATTTGGGATCTGACCTTTGCTCACCACCTCTCACCACGGCCACTCTTATTTCCCTTGAGTATTTTGGCAGGTTCTTTACTGACTTCTGTGCACCCACTCTTGTCCCTGGCAGGGTGTTCTCAAGCCAGCAGCCAAAGTAATCCTATTAAAACAGGCAGTTACATCAGTCCTCTGCTCAAAATTCTCCAATGCCTTCCATCTTTTTTTTTTTTAAATATGTTTTTATTTCAGAGAGGAAGGGGGAGAGAGAGAGAGAGAGAGAGAGAGAGAGAAACATCAATGATGAGAGAGAATCATTGATCGGCTGCCTCCTGCATGCCCCCTCCTGGGGATTGAGCCCAAAACCTGGGCATGTGCCCTGACCACATGCCTTGACTGTGAATAGAACCATGACTTCCTTGTTCATAGGTCAGCATTCAACCACTGAGCCACACCCATTTGGGCAGTGGCTCCCATCATGTTCAGAGTAAAGGCCAAGGTCTTGACAATGATCCCAGGGCCATTATCTTCCCATCTTCTCCAGTCCCCCCACTCCGATCTGTCCTCTTTCTTTCCTTTGCCTTCTCACATGCTCCAGCACACTGCCCTCCTGGCTGTTTCTGAAACACGGATCCTTTGAAGATTCTGCTTCCTGGATTTAGAATGCTTTCCCCCTTCTATCTGTATGATTCCATTTCTAACCTACTCTTCCCATTTGTCAGTTGTTTAGTGAGGCCTTGCTTTCTACCCTACTTAAAGTTACAAAACAATGCTTTTTGCAGCAGCTGAGAAAAAATAAAATTACACACAAACATACAATACACCCTGTGTCCCATCCCCCCCAAACTTGCCGTATTGCTCTTCTCTGCTTTTTCATCACAGCATACTACCTTTTAGCATAAGTAAGTACGTACTTTGTTAATTATCTTCCCTCTTAGACTGTAAACTCCCTGGGGTTAGGGATTTTAGTCTCTGAACCCATGGTGCCCAGAACTGTGTCTGGCATGTAGTCAGTACTTAATATTCATGGGATGAACAAATGGGGAGATAATAAAATATATTGAGCAGAGTAATGACATAATCTGATTTTATGGTTTTTTAAACACTGTCAATTATATAGCAATAAAAGTCATACTGTGAAGTGCCCAGATTTTAAGTGTTACAGTTTGATGAATTTTGACAGATGCATATGGCTGTATAACCCAAACCCAATCACGATACAGAACATTTCCATCACCCTCAAACGTTTCCTGGTGCCTCCTCCCCGTCAACCCCTCTCTCCCCATCCTGAGCCAGAGGCCACCAGTGCTCTGATTTCTGTTTATGCAGATTTGTTTTGCCTGGTCTAGAACCGCATAGAAATGGAATCATTCCTTATGCATCCTTGTGCCTGGCTTCTTTTGCTCAGCAGGAGGGTTTGGAGATTTGCCAGGTTGTGATGTACATTAGCAGTTCCTTTGTTATTTATTTATTTTTATTTTATTATTTTTAAAAAATATATATTTTATTGATTTTTTACAGAGAGGAAGGGAGAGAGATAGAGAGTTAGAAACATCGATGAGATTTCAGAGAGGAAGGGAGAGGGAGAGAGAGATAGAAACATCAATGATGAGAGAGAATCATTGGTCGCCTGCCTCCTGTGCAAGTCCCCCACTGGGGATCGAGCCTACAACCCGGGCATGTGCCCTTGACCAGAATCGAATCTGGGACCGTTCAGTTCACAGGCCGATGCTCTATCCACTGAACCAAACCAGCTAGGGCAGCAGTTCCTTTGTATTGCTGAGTAGTGTTCATCGGATGGACATACTGCAATTTGTTTATCCATTTTCCTGGTCCTCAACATTTGACTTGTGTCCGTATTTTGGCTATTTTGCCTGAACATTTGTGTTCATGTTTTTTGGTATTTGTTTTCACTTTCCTTGGGTAAATGCCTACAAAGGGAATTGTTGAGTCCTAGGGTAGGTGATGTTTAACTTTATGAGAAGTTGCCAGTGTTTTCTAAAGTGGTTGTACTGCTCTATCCCACAATATGCAAGAGTTTCCGTTGCTCCACATTCTTGTCAACATTTTGATTCCTGTTGTAACGAATTCATTCCAGCTGCTATGTGGAGATCGGGCCCAATAGTTCACTGTGGAAAATGGTGTTGGGAGGGGTGGGCGTGCCTTAAAGGAAATGCCCAGGTGGGCCACATCTCTGGAGCAGGTGTCCACCTGTTGGACACTTAGGACATTGGGCTGTCTCCTCAGGGCACTAGCATTTTCTTGGGTCAGCTATACTGTAGGACAGCGATTCTCAACCTGTGGGTCGCGACCCCTTTGGAGGTGGAACGACCCTTTCACAGGGGTCGCCTAAGACCATCAGAAAACACATATATAATTACATATTGTTTTTGTGATTAATCACTATGCTTTAATTATGTTCAATTTGTAACAATGAAATTGGGGGTCACCACAACATGAGGAACTATTAAAAGGTCACGGCATTAGGAAGGTTGAGAACCACTGCTGTAGGAGGTTCTAGACCTTTTTCACCCCTAAAGTGGGTTTGCGGTTGGTTTTGGGGTAAGGCCTGTTGAAGGTGGGGGCTTATCCTTGCAGGCACAGGTTTCTGTCAACTTGCTCACATCATTGTTTTGCTCGGTGTCCTCAGGAGGTGTTCTTGGGTAATCTTGGGTAAGCCAGAGGTCAGGGCTTCAGAGCTGTGTGTTTTCTGTCCTAGTCAGAGCCCTTCACTCTGCTTGGAGAGCTGAGAACATAAGCCACAGGAAAGCAGGCAGCTGGTGGAGAAGCCAGATCTGTGCTGGGAGTCTTCCTACCCAGCATCTTCCTCCTTGGGCAGGGCTACTGCAGTCCCCCCTTAACTGCGCTTTCACTTTCTGTAGTTTCAGTTTTCTGTGGTCCAAAAATATTACATGGAAAATTCCAGAAATAAACAACTCATGTTTTAAATTGCGAGCTGTTCTGGGTAGTGTGATGAAATCTTGTGCTGTCTGCTTTGTCCCACCCTGGAAGTGAATCATCCCTTTGTCCAGCATATCCTCGCTGTATACGCTCCCTGGCATTAGCCGTATTTAGTAGCTGTCTTGCTTATCACATTGACTGTAGAGATATCACAGTGCTTGCGTTCAAGTGACCTTTATTTCACATCACAAGAGTAGTGATGCTGGCAATTGGGATATACCAAAGAGAAGCCATAAAGTGTTTCCTTGAAGTGGAAAGATATGTGCAGAATGCACATGAAACAAACATAGTACATATACGGTTCAGTACTCTCTGTGGTTTCAGGCACCCACTTGGGGTCTTGGATGAGGATAAGGGGATTACTGTAGTCCTCTAAATATGTGAGCTATTGCAGGAGACATCGATTTACTAATTTAGAACTGGAGCTAATGTTCTGCTTGAGAGAACTTCCTCCTGGAGGGCATGTCCTCAGACAACCAGGCAATTTATCAAAACACTGCTGGGGAGTACAGAATTAGCTTGCTGCGTGTTGGTGGGTATAGAGGGACCATGCCTGTGCTTCAGTCCCCTGGGGCACTTCATTCTTAAGACCCAGGGGTGGTCGTTAGGTGACAGATGGAGGTGTTAGCTTACGCTATGGTGGGAATCATTTTGCAATATAAGGGTATCAAGTCAACGCTTTGTACACCTTACACTTACTCAGTGTTATGTGTTAATTATATCGCAATAAAGCTGAAGTGGGGGGGACAGAAATCAAAGAAGCCCAACGACTAGTGTGAAGGTGATGTTGGGCTGAATCTTGTTCTTTGGCTGCCTGGCTTCAGACCCTCTATAGACCATTGTCCCTTATCGCTTTAGGTGGTGAAAGCAGTTTTCCTGTGGAGGCTGTGCCTTGGTAGCTTGGTGATGGGTGCACAGGAATCAGTAACCTGGCCCAGCCCGGTTGTGTTGTAGGCCCAAACTGTAACAGAACAGTGATTTGGTAAGTCACAGAGGTAGAAGGAGTAATTCCTAAGAGAAAGGGGCTTAGGAAACAAGTTGTGGAGGTAAAGGAAGGGCCCTTGGAGCTTGTGGAGATGAGGGAAAGGGGAAGGGGAGGGAGAGCATGCTGGGTCCTTATCCTAAGATTTTTTTAAAAATTATTTTTAACTATCTTTCGTATATTTTTTATATATATTTTTATTGACTTCAGAGAGGAAGGGAGAGGAAGGGAGAGATAGAAACATCATTGATGAGAGGGAATCATTGATTGGCTGCCTCCTGCACATTGGACCGAGCCCACAACCCAGGCATGTGCCCTTGACCGGAATCGAACCTGGGACGATGCTCTATCCACTGAGCCAAACCATCCAGGGCCTTATCCTAAGATTTTTAAGGGAGATCTTAGGGGGGGTTGCGGGGCAGGATCTCAGTAGGACATCCAGCAGCTTTCCAGGGGTCCTTTCAGGGTTGTGGTCTGCACTGATTGATTGGTGGGCCCAGGGCAGAGGGCATTACTCAGTGCAGCTGCTCTGAGGTCAGCCATGGGGTCGCTGGTCTGGTTTGGCTGCTTCTCTGGGCCTGGAGCTGAAATATAACTGGGGACTAGATGTTATCTCTAGGGAGGAAAGGTCAGGGGGTCCAAACCTCATGACCAGTGATGTGCTAGGGGAGGAAAGGTCACCCTGGGGGCGAGGTCCCCCCTACAATTGTTCTTTGCTTGGCACCAGGGGCTCTTCACCCTGGGGACCTTCTGTACCTGGCCCATCGTCCTGTTCTGCTCATGTCTAACTGCCCCCACAGTTAGGCCTGGAGTTTCCCAAGCTTCTGTGGCAGTGTATGCGTGGGTCACCTCTCGCCCATCCGTGCTGCTTTACTCTGAGTGGGGTGTCTGTCTGACCTCGGACCCATATTCCAGGTGCTTGTTATTGTAGCTCTGTGTTCAGTTCAGCCTGTGCCAAGTGCTGGGGAGCGAGCTGTGAACAAGCTAGACACAAGGCCCTGCCCTCATGGAATCTAGTGTTTGTTGGAAAGACAGACATTAAATGATGACAAGTGTGATGAAGTTTATGAAAGTAGAAGTCGGTGCATGGAACATGTTGCAAGGGGACCGAATGTGGTGTAGGGGTGAAGGAAGGGGTGAGGAATGGCCTTTATAGTCTTGAAGGGTGAGTAGGAGTCAGCCAGGCAAAGGGGGGAGGATGGTTCTCAAGGCCTCAGGAAATGAAAGGTATGAGGGGAGAGGGGAGGAGAGCTCTAGGTGAGCAGGAGAGAGCCAGGGCAGGCCAGAGGGGAGCCAGGAGAAAGAAAGGTTTGGCTTTTATCCTGAGGACAATGTGTTGATAAGGGTTTTTGGGTATATGTTGGTGGGGGAGGGCATGGTCAGATTAGTATTTTTAAAAAATATATATATTTTATTGATTTTTTTACAGAGAGGAAGGGAGAGGGATAGAGAGTTAGAAACACCGATGAGAGAGAAACATCGATCAGCTGCCTCCTGCACACCCCCTATTGGGAATGTGCCCGCAACCAAGGTACATGCCCTTGACTGGAATCGAACCTGGGACCCTTAAGTCCGCAGGCCAAACCAGTTAGAGCTCAGATTAGTATTTTTAAAGGATCACTTTGGCTGCATGTGGAGATTAGGTGGTGGTGGTAGGGGGGAACGGAGGTTGTTATAAGAATGGAAGCCATCCTTACAACAATTTGGGAGTTGTTGCAGTATTCCAGACATATAATGACCACTACTTGGATTTGGAGATGGGGTGAGGTGGACTGGAGTGTGCCGCTGGGGTTGCAGAGAACTGGGCAGGTTTTACGGAAGTAGATTAGACAGGATTTGAAGTCGATAGCAGTACAGGAAGAGGCGTTAAGGATGACTTAGTTTTAACTTAATGGGAACCAGAGAGGGGAAGCTGCTTTGTAACTTCATCATCTTAGTTCTTTTACTCATTGTGTAGCTGAAGGTTTCTTTATGCAAAGTTTGGGAACCCTGCAATTTCACTGAGATTCGCTTGTGGGGTGGGGGTGGGGGGGTGGCGGTGGTTTCAAAACCAGCAGCTGCCTGCAGAGGTTGTAGAGGAAGGAGGCGGAAGCGTAAGACTGGGCTGGATATTCCGTGACGGCTGGCCCAGCGGTGTTACAGACAGAAGCGGTGTCTTGCAGGGGCTGGAAAAGGGTGAAAGAAGCCGAAAACTGGACTGTAAGACCTTTCAGATCCTCACGGCTCTTCTGTGGAACTGTGTGTGGTGGGAACCCACAGCTCTTTGCTGCAGGATGTAGTTGGGGGGCAGTAGAAAGGAAGGACTGGGTGTGACTCTGAAGCCTCACCGAGTGCTAAAAGGTCAGTATTCTCTGGACCTCCGTGTCACCAGAGGGGAGGGAACTCAGTGACGGCCACTCTCCTCGGCTGAGAAACCAGCGCTCCCGGCCCGAAGTGGCTGGTCTCTGACTGATGAACAGTCCTTGATCTCACACCAACTCTCTGGGTTTTCTGGCCACAGGGATTGGATTCAAGTACGTGGCTCTGGGAGACCTCGTCATCCTCATCACGTTCGGCCCGCTGGCCGTGATGTTCGCCTACGCCGTCCAGGTGGGGTCCCTGGCCGTCTTCCCACTGGTGTACGCCATCCCTCTCGCCCTCAGCACCGAGGCCATTCTCCATTCCAACAACACCCGGGACATGGAGTCCGACCGGGAGGCGGGCATCGTCACGCTCGCCATCCTCATCGGCCCCACCTTCTCGTACATGCTCTACAACACGCTGCTCTTCCTGCCCTACCTGATCTTCAGCATCCTGGCCACGCACTACAGCATCAGCCTGGCCCTCCCCCTGCTCACCATTCCCATGGCCTTTTCCCTGGAGAGGCAGTTCCGGAGCCAGACTTTCAACAAACTGCCCCAGAGGACCGCCAAACTCAACCTCCTGCTGGGGCTCTTCTACGTCTTTGGCATCATCCTGGCACCAGCAGGCAGTCTGCCCAAACTCTAAGGGGACCAGGAGCTCCTCCGGCAGCAGGTCGCCCTGTCTGAGACTGTGTTGAAAGCAGTTTCTCAGGAGAGAAGGTGATTTGGCAGTGAGGACCCTAAGGATGGCTTGTAAACTCCCACCTTTTTTAAAGTTATTACGTTGTTAAAGATAATGTCTTGTTCTGGGGAATCTTGAAATCACTGGTATCAGAAGGTGAATTGGCTGCATGGCCCTTGTGTTATTTATAATTTCCACTAGAGGGTGTTGTTAGGTCACTTTAAAGTAGACTAAAGGCCCTAAGACGTGGTGAAGGAGCCGCCTGGCTTGGCCTCCAGTCCTAAAAGAGCCACGTGGTAATGACTGGTGTCAGGCCCGGTGACACCAAGAGCACCTGTCTCTTCCTCTGAGCATTTGGGTCCTGAAACAGCCTAACGTGCCTCCAGGCTATTTGCCTAAATTGTGATGCAGAGGCTTTTGTCCTTTCTCTCTCTTCACTTCTTGCCACAGTTGAGGAATAGAGTCAGATCACCCTGTGGCAAAACAAGCCAGCAGGACTGGGAAGGGGAAAGACCCACCCCTGGAGGAAGCTGAGAAGATGCTGCTTCAGGATGGAATGGGCAGGGCGGCTGTTTCCCTTTGTGGAATCTGCTGGAATGATGGGGGGTGAGGGGGGCTACGACTCGCAGCCCTTTCAGTTACTGTTAGGAGCCCTGAAATTGTAGAGGCACCTGCTCTCCTTGCCAGCTACTTCCGGTCCACGAGGCTTCTTCGTCCTGCCCAATTGCCTTCCGGTTGCTCCTTGACGCCCACCCTCCATGTCTGTCAGGTTCCCATTTGTGTCTCTCCCAGCCTGGCATCCTGACTGACTGGGCAGCAGCTCAGCAGCTGAGGCCGGGACAGTTGCCACTTGCCACAGAGCCACAGGACGAGCAGGCCAGGGACATCAGCTCCTCCATGAAGGAATAAGCCAATAGACCTGGGGTGGGGGACGTCCGGCCCTAAATCGTTTGGCCTGGCCCTGCCCAGGCATTAGGAGTGAGTGAATGAAATGTTTGACTAAATACAGCAGGCTCATTTTTAAGGTGATCATTTTGTATGGCCCACGAATGATGTTATAAATACCCAAATGGCCCCGGGCGGAAAGGAAGTTCCCACCTGACCCCGTTCAGACAGACGACAGGCCTGCCAGCGAAGGAACTGCATCTCCCTCCTTGCAGACAGATGTGCAATACTGACCCTGCCTCTCCCAGAGCCTTCAGTTGCCTTGTGCAGAGATGGTTTGCTCCCAGAACGGGGGAATTCCAACGTGGATCAAAGCTGCTTTTCATTTCATTGCCTGGGAAGTATAATTTCTGGGCCAGACTTGCTCAGTTGCATTTGGTCTAAGACTGAAATAGATTGAGGCCATCATTGTTATATTTTTCTGTTGTGATGATGGCCCTTCTGATAGCTATTTCAGAGGCTTGACCTGCAGAAAATGACATAGAATTAGTTCTTAGTCCTGAAAACCAGGCTAATGATATGATTTGGCTCCTTGAGTTGGAATTAGCTTACTTGGAAAAAACATTTCTGGAAATTGCAGAAGTTCCTCAAAGGTGACGGTGGTTTGTATAGAGATCTGGAACCCTCACATAGTGGCCCGAGCCCAGGAACTAGGGAAGCGGCCCTTCTTCCCAGCACCATCTTTGCTTCACGCCAGGCTTATGGCGTTTTGGTGCTCACAGGGTTCTGCCTTCAGAGCAAGCTCTTTGGGCCCCTCCTCAGAGCCGACCGTTTTCACATAGGGCTCAGCCTGAGGCTGTAGGACCAAGACCTTCTGCGTCTGCAGACCAGACCCACCTTTGTAAGCGCTCCTGTTGGGGTGTCAGCCTCCACATTGTGTTCTGGTGCAGATTTTAATGCATATTTTTATACATAAATGTTTCTAAAAGGCCAAACGTGATGCCAGGTTTTATATGCAGGTCACCATAATTTATATTATATCCGTAATTCAATGAAATTTTCTTTAGACTTGTTAATAAAATAAAATAAAAATTATGTTTCCAGTTTTTCTTTGCTTTCCTCCTACTTCTTGTCTTATTGTCTGATTGTGAACTCTGGTTCATAAATCCATGGAGACCAGCACAGGGGCATTGGGATATTGGGTGGGGGTGGGATGGGGTA
Organism: Myotis brandtii; assembly: GCF_000412655.1. Classification (NCBI taxonomy): domain Eukaryota; kingdom Metazoa; phylum Chordata; class Mammalia; order Chiroptera; family Vespertilionidae; genus Myotis; species Myotis brandtii. The sequence goes on from NW_005365764.1 coordinate 1,767,974, forward strand.
CATGATCTTTAGTGATGAGCTGGGGTAGGATGGGACCAGATTTGATGGAGCCCTTAGAAAAGACAGTAGGGACCACTCAGAGCCAGTGTGGATTCGCCAAGAGCCAGTCAGGCCAGATTAACCTAGTTTCCTTCTGTCCTTCCCTACTTTCATGTTTCTTTTTCCTTGAGAGGGTCTCTGTGCTGATAGATTGAGAACATGTAGTAGGTAGAGTACATTTGGGTTTCAGCGAGGCATTTGACAATATATCTTTATGAACAAAGCAGAGAAACGTGGAACGGATAGCAGTCTAGTTGGATGAATTTCTGGGGGACTGACAAGCTGTGGGCGAGAGCTCACTAATCAGCGTGTCCCTGTCAGCAGGCCAAGGAAGTCTTGGGCAGCAAGTGTGCGCCTGCCCTCTGCCCTCTGCCCTCTGCCCTCTGCTCTGCCCGGCCGGGTTCAACACCTGTTGTTACTGGTTGGGATTAGGCAGCCCAAATCGCAGGTCTTGTAAATCTTGGAGGAAGAGCTTATAAAATGACAACAAATCAGAAGGCTGCTTTGATGTGACAAAGGAAGAATTTAGCATGAATAAATATGAAGCAATATACTTGGATCCCCCAAATCAACTGTACAACATCCAAAGGGGGAGATCCCTGGAGTGCTGACAATAGATGTGGTGGGTGTGATTTTTATTAATGACTCTGGGATACAACATCACAGGCTTTTATTTCTGTGATCCAGATTTATCCAGTCAGGAGGCTGGAAATTTAACCTTAGCCACCTCTCAGTCTGGCCCCCATCCCAGGACTCCTGGCCCTCCGTGGGGCAAGAAGCCAGAGATGTTGGCTGGGCCCTGCTCCATTTGCTCACTATCTCTACGGTCGCTTCTGTACTCCGCCATGCTGGGGTTCAGCCCTGGAATCTGCCCTTGCTTCTTGGACACTCTGCTCTGGAAGGGCTCAGAATGCCCCTGACAGAGCCCTCCGCTGACAAGTACCATGGGCCTGCAGGGCACTAGTCCCTGCCACCCCACCCCCATTTCTGCCCCGTCTCCGGGAAGCACCCATTCTCCCCATGACCTACCTCGTCTACCTCCTCTATTCACACTGTCTCTCTCCTTCCCCACCCCTTGCAGGACCTTTGCACAAAGTCCCACCCACGGTGCCTTTGGAAGCCCAATGCTGGCCTCTTGCGTGGGGTGAGGAGGAAGATGCAAACACATAATTCATTATCTTACTAACTCTTCTGTTATTCCTGCATTCAAACAAGCAAAAATCTGAGCCTGTGACCTGGCCTGAACCTCAGTTGAGTCAGTGAGCTCTGGCTTCCATGAAGGTTAATGTGATCGGAGGTGGAATTAATAGATTAGTGTCCAGGACAATGAAGGCGCAGGTCCTGCCCATCCCCATGCTGTCGGGCCACAGGTGGGGAGCAGGATCCATTCCTGGGCACCTTTCCTTCTTATTTTTTCTTGAGAGAGCAAATATGGTGGTTGATCAAGAGCATGCTGTGGGTGCAGTACACTTGGCTTTCAGCAAGGTGTTTGCCAGTATGATGTGAAATGTGGAATTAGTGAAAATCCAGTTAGGAACTTGATTTCTACGTGCACATGCATGTGTTTTCACACTGGGAACAGCTGCAGCAGAGATTTTATGTCCTGGTACGGGAGCCACGTTTTGAAGATGTTATTAACAAACTGGATCTTGTCCAGAAAGCACTAGGCAGCCTGGTGAGGGCACTTCAAACCATGGCAGCGTGGAAAGGAGACGCACGAGAGGGCTGTCTTGGAGGAAAGAGATTGGGCTTTTTTTTTCCCCTTTGACTTCAAAGGCAAAACTAAACCGATGGGTGGAAGTTATATGGCCCCAAGTTTAAGCTCTTAGGTCAGGAGGAACTTTCTAGCCAGTAGAGGAATCGCAAGTGAGATGTTTGACACGTCCCAGTGGGCGGTGAGTTCCCTGTGACTGGAGGCATTCAAGAGAAAGGAACACTTGTCAGGAACACTGCCGGGGAGAGTTGGACATCAGAGAAGGGGTGTATGAGAAGACCTCAGGGTCTTCTGATCCTGCGACATGGTTGTTCTGTTGTTAAGGGATTGTCTCAGACCTGCCCTCAGGTTGGGAGGACAGCGTACAAGAAAAATGTTGACATGTCCTCTTCTCAGTTTTAGACTGTTGTCTGTCGGCCCATATTTACAGGCACCGTTGTGGTTGATGTTCCTTTCTTTTTATATTATGCACACACTCATGTGCACCTGCGTGCATGCCTGTGCGCATGTGCGCGCGCATACACACACACACACACACACACACACACACACACACACACACACAGAGTTGATTTCACTGTCAAAAGCCTTTGAAGTGAGGTGGATGACAGCTCCCTTCCCCCGAGCCCTGTGGACACTCTGCTGCTAATGGACTGTCAGCCTCTTTCATTACGGGCTCCAGACTGTGCCGGCTGGTGTAAGAGTAGTGCCTCTGGCAAGAACCTGGCACTCGGGCCTCAGCCAGTTGACATTTGTGATTTGCCCTTCTTCACATTGGGACAGCCCTCCCACCGTGAGTGACTAAGCCTGGTTGCCAAACAGTGGTGTGAAGCAAGTCGGGTCGCCTGCCTGAAGAGGCGAGGAGGACCGGGTCTGGGCACTTCAGGAGGGCCTGCGACAGGTACCTGGGGGTTGGGAGGGGAGGCTATGATTGGAATGCAGGACCTCTGGGGAGGGTGTGCAAGGGACAGGGAGGGTCTCGATCACATGCTCCCATCCAGGTTTCAGGGGCAAAGGGAAGTTGGTCTGGGCCCTACTATGATGCTGACCTGTCCATAGCGGCAGCCCTGAGTGGTGTGACTCTCAGGGCACCCCAAGCCTGAGACCTGACAGGGGAGATGAGCAGTTGGAGGGCGAGGAGGTGCCATGGGCCCTGCTGGGTGCTGCCCTCAGCCTTGGCACTGGTTCTCTGCCCTCTGGTCTTCAAGATGAGGCCCCTCAGGCCCCTGGCCCTCTGCCCTTCAGCTCCCCAGGAGGCCGGCTCTACAGGGGATCCATTCCTGGGCACCTTTCCTTCTTATTTTTTCTTGAGAGAGCAAATATGGTGGTTGATCAAGAGCATGCTGTGGGTGCAGTACACTTGGCTTTCAGCAAGGTGTTTGCCAGTATGATGTGAAATGTGGAATTATTGAAAATCCAGTTAGGAACTTGATTTCTACGTGCACATGCATGTGTTTTCACACTGGGAACAGCTGCAGCAGAGATTTTATGTCCTGGTACGGGAGCCACGTTTTGAAGATGTTATTAACAAACTGGATCTTGTCCAGAAAGCACTAGGCAGCCTGGTGAGGGCACTTCAAACCATGGCAGCGTGGAAAGGAGACGCACGAGAGGGCTGTCTTGGGGGAAAGAGATTGGGCTTTTTTTCCCCCTTTGACTTCAAAGGCAAAACTAAACCGATGGGTGGAAGTTATATGGCCCCAAGTTTAAGCTCTTAGGTCAGGAGGAACTTTCTAGCCAGTAGAGGAATCGCAAGTGAGATGTTTGACACGTCCCAGTGGGCGGTGAGTTCCCTGTGACTGGAGGCATTCAAGAGAAAGGAACACTTGTCAGGAACACTGCCGGGGAGAGTTGGACATCAGAGAAGGGGTGTATGAGAAGACCTCAGGGTCTTCTGATCCTGCGACATGGTTGTTCTGTTGTTAAGGGATTGTCTCAGACCTGCCCTCAGGTTGGGAGGACAGCGTACAAGAAAAATGTTGACATGTCCTCTTCTCAGTTTTAGACTGTTGTCTGTTGGCCCATTTTTACAGGCACCGTTGTGGTTGATATTCCTTTCTTTTTATATTATGCACACACACATGTGCACCTGCGTGCATACCTGTGCGCATGTGCGCGCGCATACACACACACACACACACACACACACACACACACACACACACACAGAGTTGATTTCACTGTCAAAAGCCTTTGAAGTGAGGTGGATGACAGCTCCCTTCCCCCGAGCCCTGTGGACACTCTGCTGCTAATGGACTGTCAGCCTCTTTCATTACGGGCTCCAGACTGTGCCGGCTGGTGTAAGAGTAGTGCCTCTGGCAAGAACCTGGCACTCGGGCCTCAGCCAGTTGACATTTGTGATTTGCCCTTCTTCACATTGGGACAGCCCTCCCACCGTGAGTGACTAAGCCTGGTTGCCAAACAGTGGTGTGAAGCAAGTCGGGTCGCCTGCCTGAAGAGGCGAGGAGGACCGGGTCTGGGCACTTCAGGAGGGCCTGCGACAGGTACCTGGGGGTTGGGAGGGGAGGCTATGATTGGAATGCAGGACCTCTGGGGAGGGTGTGCAAGGGACAGGGAGGGTCTCGATCACATGCTCCCATCCAGGTTTCAGGGGCAAAGGGAAGTTGGTCTGGGCCCTACTATGATGCTGACCTGTCCATAGCAGCAGCCCTGAGTGGTGTGACTCAGGGCACCCCAAGCCTGAGACCTGACAGGGGAGATGAGCAGTTGGAGGGCGAGGAGGTGCCATGGGCCCTGCTGGGTGCTGCCCTCAGCCTTGGCACTGGTTCTCTGCCCTCTGGTCTTCAAGATGAGGCCCCTCAGGCCCCTGGCCCTCTGCCCTTCAGCTCCCCAGGAGGCCGGCTCTACAGGGATCAGTAAGCTCGCTTGTCTAACCTGCCTTGGCTGGCTGGGCGGGCCAAAGTTTCAGGTCAAAGTCTCCCATCCCTGAAGAAAGAGAGTGGTCACTTGCTCACCTACGATGACACAGGGAGCTCTAGCCTCAGGTTAAATTTCTACTCCTGTTCCCCCATCTGCTTGTCTCTATTTTTTCTGCTTCTTATATTTCTCACCGGCCACTGATTCAGAGTGCCCACATCAGGAATGTGCTGGCCACCGGGGGGAGACTGAGAGCCCCTCCCCGTATTCAGGGGGAGCAGCACCAGGAGGTGATAGTGACACGTGTTTGGGGCACAGAAGACTCGCTGATTAGGTTCCGTGAGAGGGGGCTGGTGCATGTCAACTATAGAATCAACACTGATAAACATAGTGCATTGAGGTTAGAGATAGGGTGCCGGGTGGAGGTCATCAGGAAGGCTTCCAGGAAGAGGTGATGATGAGCAGGGATCAAGACTTCTGGGAAGAGATGGCCAGAAGGGTGACTGTTTTTTCAAAGCGGAGGTGCCGGTGGACGGCTGCCTCCAACTCCCACAGCTGGAGAAAATCCCTGATTTCTGTCTGAGAATGTGGACGTTTTTCTTAATTAACCTCTCTGGCTGCACAGGCAGCCTCGGCGTTGAGGCAGGTGTGCGAAGACCCAGCACACCACTGGCAAGGTCAAAGCCCGAGGAATGAAAAACCCTGACACCTCCTTGCTGAGAAACAAGCAGGAGCGATGGTGGGCCATTAAATCAGCCAGACTGCCAATACCTAATCAAGATGAATGGCTCCGGGAGACCAGGCCCAGGGGTAGTATATCCTAGGAGGGGAATGGGAAGACGGCCTTGGTGGGGGGCTGCACCGAGGCCAGGGAATGCTAGGCGAGGAGGAGTTCAGATTCAGGGGAGATGCCAAGGAGGTCCAAGGTCACTTCTGGCACCAATTGTGAGCAACTAGGGCCTTTCAGCTGCCACTTTCCATGGCCAAGGTCCCTGGCCTACTGAGCGCTTGCTCCGGGCCATCTCTGTCCTAGGACTCAAGGCACGCCTCTGCCTAAGGAATCACAGTGAGCTGTGCAGAGATCACATACACATACATTATCCTGATGCCATCCCAAGGGTCACAGCAGAGCTCCAAGGGCTGTGGGAGAATGACTTCTGGGAAGAGATGGCAGAGATGAATTTCTCCAGGCCCCATTGTTCCAAACTGCTGGTGGCAAGAGCCTGTTTTACCTCATCTTCTGACCTCCGATCCTCTCTGGCACCATCTGCAGGCGGCTGCAAGGCCAGTCTGTCATTCACAGTTAATTGAGCAAGTATTATGTTAACAACACTTGGTTAGCCTCTGGGGTATAATGGCGAATTAGGCCTGGCCCCTGTCCTCTGGCATCTTGCAATCTCAGAGGAAAGACACCCACCGGCATTCCCCACGCCACTCATCTGGTGAAACACGCCGGAAGCTGCCAGCATTGGGTTTAAGGCCAGGCTGTATCCCTCGCCCGGATGTACTCAGCCAAACTGCGCAACCTCTGTCAGCTTCCAACGCCTTCTTTGCAAAGGAGGATGAGAGTATTTGCCTTGTGGGGTAGCTTTGAGTGTAAGTGAAGTGTTGTTCGGAGAGTTCCTAGCACGGTGCCTGGTCTGTAGCAGGCACTTCATAAAGCGAGCCCCCTTTCCCCTCCCGTTGGTGACTATGTTAGAATGTGGGTGCTTCTGTGTGATCTCTGAGTTCCCCACCGATGGGCAGAGGACACGGCTGACACGGTGGTGTCCTTCACAGTGCTGGCCTGTTCATTCACTCGTTCAACAAACTGGAATGCCTGAGAAGTGCCAGTCACTGTGTTAAAAAATTCAAAATAGAAGACGAACAAGACCAGGTCCCTGCCCTCATGGAGCTTCTAAGGGAGTAAGGGAGCTCTTCATTGTGAAACTGTGTGTGGGGGTCCCTTTGGTGTTTCCTGGGGGCTCTGCTCTGGTGCCCACACAGGTTCTGTGAGGAAGCTGAGGGCGAGCCAGAGCTGGTTGTGTGAGATTAGAATCCCAGTGGGGGGACTGGGAAATTGGCCCCTCTCCCGACCATAGCCCAGTCCCCCTGGGGTTCTGGCCTTGGGGACAGACTGTCAGGGTGGCTTCCCATTGGGGACAGACTGTCAGGGTGGCTTCTCCATGGTTGTGGGTGGCCTGTCATTCAGAGGGGCTTCAGGAATCTCTAGGTTAAGGGGATCTTAAAGGGGTCCTATTCCCCAAATATGCCCTGGGGAGAGGTGACATCATCTCCTTGGGGTCCTGTCAGAGTCCAGCAAGGGAAGGGACAGCCAGAGGCTGAAGTCTGTTTTACCAGGGTTGTCACATTTAAAAACATTTTTTTCCACGTGCATGTGTGTGCACTTGTGCACATGTGAGACACTTACATGTGCACAGCCTCCCCTGCCCCAGCCTTTCCCCAACAGGGCAGTTATTATTCTGGGCATCAGAAGGAGCCGAAAATGAATGGAACCAATGCAATGAGCGACACCTTATAAGACAATCTCCATTACCAGATAGCCAATCTCCGTGCAATCCCAGGGAGGATAAAAGGAAGCCTCGGGGACTGTGAGCAAATGATCGCCCGGAGCCACTGGGGCAGAGGCAAGGAGATGGGCGGTTCCTTATCCTGCCAGCTCAGAGCAGAGGCTGGGTATGGGCGGGCGGCTGCTCAGCTGAGAAACCCATTCCTCTTCCAGGAAGGGACAGTGAGGGGACGGTGAAGAGCACAGGTAACCAAATTAGTCAAGTGGGGAAGGGTGCCGTGTGGCCGGGCCGGGCCACCCATGGCTGCAGCTAATCTCACTCTGCCTGACAGCCAGGAAGACCTGCTTCCCCGGAGGGTCCCTGTCTCCGGGGAGAGGCCAGGCCCTGCCGGAGACCCCACCGCCCGCCCCGCATGATCCTCCATACTAGTTTCCGAATCCCTCTCGGTGGGTCAGGTGACGGGCCCTGGGTGGCTGTTCTTGGAGGTGGCCTGGGCTGCTTCGAGGAAGGTGCCCGTCCTTCACTCCCTGGGATCTGTCCTCAGATGGCGAAGAGGAGGGAGGGGCGGGAGGGACAGCAGTCCACCCACACCACCCAACTGTGATCACAGCGAGAGTCTCCGTCTTCTGAGTCCGGGCACAACCTGGGCTTCACCAAGCCCTTCTCCCCGAGCCTCTCATCCCAGCATCCCCCGGGCCCTGAGAGCCGCGTGCTCAGCTCGTGTCACAGGCTCAGTGGTTATGTGACTCGCTCAAGGTCACCTGGCCACGGAACGGCAGCACCTCGACCCAAACCATCTCTTCTCTGACTCTGAATGCAGCACTCATTTGGTTAAACAATCCTTTCCATGTTCACACTTCTCTCTTCTGTAGAAGGGGGATGCATGATGGGTTAGTTTTTATAAATCTCAATTTCAGTCTCTTTAAAAATGTTGAAAGAACCACAGCTGCCTCTCTTGTCATTGTCTCCCTCCCCCTTCCCTGCCTCTCCTTCCCCCAACCCTTTTCTCAGCTCCCCCTGAGCTCCCCCTGCACATGGGGCTCCTCGTGCTTTCTGCCTTGGGTGTTGGAGGAGACACAGAAGAGGTAGGGGCCTCATGAAAGAGAGGGTCCTCCCCGTTGAGGAGGGGGTGATTCTGTCTGCTTTGTGCAGTCTAATGTGGAGGTCACCTCAGCCATCCTCCGTCTAGGGCGAAAGCGCGGCTCCTATAAATTTGGTGGACATCAGCTTTTTAAAAATATATATTTTTTATTGATTTCAGAGAGGAAGGGAGAGGGAGAGAGATAGAAACATCAAGACGAGAGAGAATCCTTGACCGCCTGCCCCCTGCACGCCCCCAACTGGGGATCGAGCCCGAAACCCAGGCATATGCCCTGACCGGGAATCGAACTGTCACCTCCTGGTTCATAGGTTGATGCTCAACCCCTGAGCCATGCCAGCCGGGCATGGTGGACATCATCTTTAGGCGAGAACATCTTCCCACAGAGTCCCCTATAGAAACCACAGTGCAGCGCCCCACCACCCTCCTCAGTTCTGCCTTCTGACCCGGATTAGGCTCACATGGGTGGGTTTTCACCTTTGGGACTCATAGCAATTCCATGATGGAGTTATGAGCTTTCCCGTCTTCCAGATGAGGAAACAGGCTCTTGCGACAAGATTGAACTCCTTGCTCTCAAGGCCCCGAGACAGATGCCACCGCCCAAGGTGCAGAGCCAGGAGCCACAGGGGGGTTAGAAGCCAGTGCGTGGCCTCCTCACCCAGTGCTCTTTCCACCGTGTTCGGTGGCATGGCCAGCATCCCGACCTCGGTCCCAGCCTCGAGAGGGAAGGAATGCGCCCTGCCCATGCCAGAGGTAAAAAGCAAACAGCCAGGCGGCCTGATCCTGCGGAGAGCAGCGATGGCTCCCTGGGCGGGGATAAAGCAAACAAGCGAGGAGCCGCTGATTGGGAGATAATCTCTCTGAGAAATGATAGAGTGCCAGTTGCTCCCGCAGCTGCAGGGCGGCAGCTGGGCCCAGTGCTGATGCGAGCGCCACCCCCCAGATCCGCATTGTCACTGGCTTGTTGGAAAAACAGATGTTATTGTCCTCTGTTCCCGGCCCGTTGTCCCTAGTAGGCACTTAAGCACAGGAGGGGGGTTAGAGAGACAGAGTCGTGTGTCTATTTCAGGCTCTTTCTGGAAGCTGGCACTTCTGTGGGACACAAAGGGTGCAGGGAGGGACCTCCTCCACCTGCTCTGAGTGTCCTGGGCCAGCCTTGGGGAGGAGCTGCACTTTTGGTCCCTTGTCCAGGCCGCTGGGTGCTGAGGACTGGTTCTGGGAGGAGGGGCCTTTGTTCTCTCGTAGGTCCACCACCTGGGGGCCCTAAGCTGATGTAAGAGGAAGGAATGATGGAGACCTTGGGCCTTCTGCCTTGACTTCCAGAGTCTAGAACAGTGGTTCTCAGCCTTGGCTGCACATTAGAATCACCTGGGAATCTTTTTAAAATCCTGATTTCTGGACCTCATCCTCCGGAAATTTTGTTTCTTTGTTACTAATGTTGTGGCCTCACCCCATAACAAAGAATTTCCGGAGGATGAGGCCCAGAAATCAGGATTTTAAAAAGATTCCCAGGTGATTCTAATGTGCAGCCAAGGTTGAGAACCACTGGTCTAGAAGGTTGGATGAGGTCAAGGGCTGATGAGATGAAGGTCTTGAGTCCCATTTTTGTTTGTGATTCATTCAACAATCTGCTGCTGAACACGTTCTTTCTTTTAAAAAATATATTTTTATTGATTCCTGTGAGGAAGGGAGAGGGAGAGAGAGAGATACATCAATGCTGAGAATCATTGATTGGCTGCCTCCTGCACACGCCCCCCACTGGGGATGGAGCCCGCAATCAGGGCCTATGCCCGGGAATTGAACCGTGACCTCCTGGTTCATAAGTCGACGCTCAACCACTGAGCCACGCCGGCTGGGCATGCTGAGCACGTTCTCAAAGGCTTAGCCCCACACCTGGCAGCAGCTTGCTCGTTTGCAGGTGGAAACTTTCCACGGGAAGAACAGTACACGCTCTCCCACCAGGCCACGGTGGCTATGATTTAACGGCAGCTCAGAGGCTCTCCTGCACCTAAATAGCTCTGCAGCAACCTGCCCGGGTGCCTCCAATTCCCCCATGAGCCAGTCCTTCAAATGAAGGGCCTTTGTATTTCCCAAAGGCCCTTGCTAATATACAAGCGCTCACAGAGGGGAAAGAAAAAAATCTGCCGTCACCATGGAGAACAGAGGCTGGGGCCCAAAATGAATGCTACGCAAAGTGGGCAAGTTTTGATGCCACAGAGAGAAGTGGCCAGCCCATGGGCTGCTGCCCTGGGAGGGGGCTGCGGGGCTGTATGAGAGAATTAGGAATTTTAGGGGGAGAATTAGGAGTTTTAGGGGGAGAATTAGGAATTTTAGGGGGAGAATTAGGAATTTTAGTTCTGAGAAGGACCTGGTTCCACACATCACTGATCGCCCCATTCTGCTTTGAGACTGGCAGTGTGAGAGCACAGAACTATCCCAGCCTTTCTGCCCCTGGCTGGAGTGGGAAGAGGGGGCTTTTTATGCTCTGCTGACCTTCAAACCCCAGAAGCTCAGAGATGGGGCCACCTCTGCCTGCACAGGTCCTCCTCCACATCTCAGTGGGGTACAGGGGCAGAGATGGGGTGGAGACAGAGGCCCCAGCATCTCATCCATCTCCCTGACCCGGCTGCCTTAACTGCCCGGCTGCTTTAACTGCACCTCCCCCCGCTGGGGCCGAGGAGCTGATTGTAGGTGAGCTCAGCCCCCCAGCCAGCAAGGGCTTCCAGGGCAGAGGGTGCCCTGGTCCACCCAGACAGCTTTGATGAAAGAAGAGAGAACCTAATCATTGAGTGGGGAGTGGAGGGGCCCTGTTCTGTCATCCCCTCTTTACCTGGCATGAATTAGGGAGCTAATCAACTGGGGAGGTGCCTACCAGGCAGAGATGCCCTTCGTAACCTTTTCCTACTTGGTATTCAGAACCTATTTCACTTCCCGTAGCAGAACTTCTAAAAAAGTCACATCATAAAGCACATTAGAATTCATCTGAAGTGGTTCCCATAAAAATGATTATTATTGTCTAGTGGTGATCTAGGTGAGCTCGGGCTTAGCACCGGAACTGAGGGAGGACGTGCCCCTTGTCCTGGGGCCCACCCACTTTGTTCTGCTCCAGGAAGCACTAAGGAAGTTCTGCCCAGTGTTTCCAAGGCCAGCTCCCCCCACCCCCTTCACTGCATCCCCGCCAGCTCTCCTGACTTCCATACCAGCATTAATACACAGCGTCCAGGAGAAAACAAAAGGAAATGGGCTGGAGCCCCCAAAAGCTTGCTTACCTGCGATGGCCCCTTCTTCCTTCCCCTGCACTTCGGTCCCCTAGCCCCCACTACCCCTGCTCTGATGCTCAGATTTGGTGTGGCAAAGAGGTGTTTTCTGGAGGGAAGGGCTTTGCCCTAAGGATGACACTTGAGGACTTAGGATGGAGAGGAGCCCTGAGAAGTTGGAAGGCCATCTCCTTGCCCCAAGCAGGGACTCCTATAGCCCTGAAGGCAGTGACAGCACCTTAGTCATCTCCCAAGGTGGGACCTGGGCAGGGCAGATGCGCCTCCTTAAAGCATGTTCCCTACAAATATACAGGGTGGTGCAAAAGTAGGTTTACAGTTGTGAGTATGTGAACACAGTTTATTCTTGTATTATTATTTACTAACTTGAGGCCCGGTGCATGAATTTGTGCACCAGGGGGTCCCTCGGCCTGGCCTGCAGGATTGGGCTGAAATTGGCTCTTTGACATCTCCCAAGAGGTCCCCAATTGTGAGAGGGGGCAGGCCAGGCTGAAGGACACCATTGGTGCACGTTTGGGGCTGGGGAGGGATGCAGGGAGGGAACCCAGGAGGGCTCCAGGGCATGTCCAGCAGGTCTCACTCAATCCCCATCAGCTGGATCCCAGCAGCAAGCTAACCTACCGGTCAGAGCATCTGCCCCCTGGTGGTCAGTGCACATCATAGCGAGCGGTTGAGCAGTTTTAGCATATCATTAGCATATTAAATATGCCTTGATTGGTTAAACGGCCAACAGGACGACTGGACACTTAGCGTATTAGGCTTTTATTATAAAGGATTATTGTATTATTTTCCATACGAACACCTGTAAACCTACTTTTGCCCCTCCCTGTACAACCTTGCAGAACTAACCTATGGTGTCAGAAGTCAGGCGAGTGCTTGCCCTTGAGGGATCAGATGGGGCTTCATAACAGATTAAAGGGGTGCATTGACTTTACCTCTAGACACTTAGAACTGTGCCCCCTTCTGAACGTGCATGACACCTCAACAAAATGTTTACCCCAGAAGCCCTTTGTCAAGGGGAGATTGTTAATACCTCCATACTGATACCACTGAGATGAAATCATCTCTGCCAGGGAGGGGCGGCTCAGATCGCAGAAAGCAGTGCATGACCCACATTGTTCTCAACGTGGACTTGGAATGAGGGCATTAGACACAGCACACACGTTGTTTACAAAAGATTTGCCTCTGGAAGTGTACGTGCTCTTGCTAATATTAAAATTAATTGGCAATTTCTGAATACATGCTACTCAGTCTTGGGGGTGAGATGGCCCAGAAGCATTCCACGTGGCAGGGAAGTCCGACTGAGGGAGGGTTAAGAATCTGACATGGTCATCTCCTCCCTCCCCCGCCTGTCCCTTTGCTCAGTGTGGGATGTGGTCGCTGTTCAGGTCGCTGGAGTGCACATTTCTCTCATGCTTTGATGAGTCGGGTTTTGAGCGAGAGACAGCTCTCCTTAGTATGAGTGGTCAGAAAGAAACTGCCCATTGAGGAGGGTCCGAGAGCCTGTCCCAGGTTGGTGACTGTGGAACCCTGTTTGCAAGGAGCCCCCTCCC